>NC_053436.1:69033291-69347658 GCF_007990345.1 Gossypium hirsutum | reverse complement strand
TTTTTCATAACCAAATAAAAGTCATTCACAATCAATCATATAGTCCCTAATACAAACCCTTGAGGCTCAAAACAATCATTAGAAATGGTTCGGGACTAAACGATGACTTAGGAAAAATTTTGGAAAACATAGAAAATTTTCAAAGTACAGGGGACACACACGGCCAAAGACATGTCTGTGTCGCAGGCTGAGTGGACATTCAAAATGAGATCACATGGCTGCGTACCAGCCCGTGTCCTACCCCGTGTAACTCTCTTACTTGGGTTACATGGCCAAGTCCATGTGACTAGCTCGTATAACCTTCGAAATGGCCTCACATGCCCGTGTGCCAGGCCGTGTCAAAACTGTAGGGTATACTGACTTATGGCACACGGCCAAGTCATACGCTCGTGTGCTAGGTCATGTGGAGCATACTGACTTGGTTTCTAATTAAACATCAGGGGACACACGGTCGTGTCACCTGACCTTATGTCACACACAGTTGAGACACACGCCCATATCTTTGCTCGTGTGGACAAAAATAGGATATTTTCCGAGCAGTCTTTCTCACCTAATCTTGCATCAACCTAAACATGTCAAATGACATATGACCATATCGCCAAATAACATTCAAACCAATCTCAACCAAGCCTAAACCATGCTATTTTAATACCAACAACTATAATGCTCATAAATACCACAATTAACCATTCACTTTCATACCAATTCCACATCTAAAAATCACCTAAATGGTCATTTTCAAATTTGCATTATTTGCCTAATGCTTAGTATGCTAATTCATTCTCAAATTCAATCATTTATTACCTTCATTACTAATTCTTAACAAGACATTCACAAAGCAAATATAAACCACAGATCAAAGACCATTTGCACATATATATATATACACAACCAAGTATACCAAAACAAGCCAATCACATGGCTATACCATTTACAAGCCAAATTAATTGACTAAATACATTACCAATATATAGGCTATATTAATCAAAACTCCTATACATGCAATATAACCAAGCACACAAGTTCAAAAGTACCAAAACGACAGCTGGATAGTGTGATGAGATATTTGACAACTCCTAATCCGAGCAAGCTTCGATAATCTCTATAAAACACGAAAAAGTAAACAGAGTAAACTATAAAGCTTAGTAAGCTCTCATGGTTAATAAATATAACTTACCATACATTTACAAATTAAGTTATCTATCATAAAACACTACAATTTAACTTAATCATAAGGTGAATACATGTTCATTCACATACTAAATCATGTAACTCACAACTTCATAGATTCAATGCTTATATGGTTTACGTACATACCAGTATTGATACGTATCAATCTCTTACCCTTTCATATCTTCAGTATACCCATTGAACCACTTGGAATAATATCGGATACTCGGGAATCTCTCACCCTAAGTGCCAATACAAGGCCGAAGCCATCTCAATCTCATATCTCATATAATGCTCGAGAGTCTGTTCACACAAGCTGACGATCAAGACGTAACTACTCAGTGCTGCTCACACAAGCTGACGAGAATCCGCAACACATGCCAAAAAACTCAGCCAGTGGTAGAACGTACGGACTAGCACCCAAAACACAATAACCCCTAATGACATGTCATTTGTATCGTATCTATTCCTAAAGTTCAACCGGGATTTCACATTGCTGAATCTTCGTCGAACATTTTCGCAAGGTCATATTCATCAACAATACAATTATAAAGCATTTAAAACACAATTTCAATAATGCTTATTAACATATGAACTTACCTCGGATTTATACAGAGAGAAACGAGATATCAATCCACTATTTTGTTTTTCCCCCGATCTAATTCCAAACTTCGCTTTTCTTGATCTATATATATAATCAAATTTAACTTATTTAATTTTCATTCTATTCAATTTAACACAAAAATCATATTATGGAAAAATTACACTTTTGCCCCTTGAATTTTGAATTCTTTACAATTTAGTCCCTGGCTCATAAAAATGAAATTTCATGAAATTCAATTTCAACCCATTATAGTCGAATATTATTTAGACCCATAGCAGCCCATATTTTTCATTATTTCACACATTTACGACACAATTGATCACATTTCTCAATTTAATCCCTAATTGACAATTTTATCAAAAAATCATTTAACAAATGTTGTTTATCTAACAACAACCACTCATTTTCTATCATCAAACATCAAGATACACACATATTCATCAATGGTAAAACCCTAAACCTTTAACAGTTTTGCAAATTAGTCCCTGGGCTAGCTCGGTTAAGCTACAATGACTCCGAAAACATAGAAATCATTAAAAACGAATTGAAAAATACTTACCATGCACCAAATTTAGCTTAGCCAAATTTAACAAGCTTATGTGAAGGGTTTTAGCTTCAATTTTCAATGGATGAAAACCATTTAGGAAGACAACACCTTTATTTTCTTTATTTTAATTTGTTTATTTTCTAATTTACTATATTAACCTTTGAAAAACACATATAACATGTCCATAATTGTCCACTCATGCTATTAATGGTATAATTACAACATAAACCCTCCAAAAATTTAATTTCATAGCTATAATAACCCTTTAGCTTATAGAACTCTAGTTTTGTACTTTACGCAATTTAGTCTTTTTTATCGAATTAAGCATTCAAACAATAAAATTTCTTAACGAAATTTTCATACAATCATACTATCATGTTGTAGACCTCAAAATAATAATAAAATAAATATTTTGACATCAGATTTTTGGTTTTGAATCCATTATTCCGATTTGACTAAAAATAGGTTGTTACAAATATCGAATAATTCTCTCTGAGTCTGCTAATTTACGAAATATTTTCTTATGGGAAATACAGTTCACAGTATCCTGCATTACAATTCTTAAATCCTGTTCCACACATTAAGAATTTAATAAAAGGAAGACTATATTGAAATTTGAAATTATGAAGTTGAATAAATTGATGCACGAGAATGTAGTTTAATATAGAATAGGTCTTTATATAATTTGCATCCCCACGGGTAGAGTTTATTCTATATTAAATAATTTTAAAATATAATTTGCCTTTTTCATAAGATTAGCATATCATTTATATATATAATTTCCATTAATTTTGTTATTTTTAGAATTTGTACGTTTTAATACGTAATTTTCATAATTTTTTTTAGAAAAAACAATAAATCATAGCATTATTAAAATATATGTTTATTAAATAATTAATGCATGATGGTGATTTAAATTAATTTATTTTAAATTTTAAATTATTTTTTAATTAATTAATAATTACACGGACAATCTTTTTAATGAAAAATGGCAAATTCTTAATATGCCACATAATTACTATAATATATATGATTACTATTTTTTTTACAAAGTAAGAAAAATTATTAGGAGAGTGTTTATAAATTTTTATATAAAATAAAAAAATACATATATAATGAGATTTGAAAAATAATTTATTTTCTTCATCTCAACCATACCATATTTTTAATCATACCATCTTAATTAAAGAGTCATTTGTTTTAGGATTTTTTTATAAATATATTTATTATATTTTTTTTATTCACATGATAAATATACTATAATCAGAGGTGAAATCAGGGGACCAACGGGCCCTAGCCCTTTTAAAATGAAAAATTTTTTGTTTAGGTTTTCGAAATTTTAAAATTTTAAATTAGTAAAAGTAAAATTGCACATTGGCACCTTTAAAATTGATAAAAATTTGATTTAATTCTTAAAATTTTATAAAAATAGAGGCTATTAAAATGGTAAAATTACATTTTTACTATCATAAAAATTACAATTTAATTTCGATCCCCCACCAAGATTTCTAACTCCTCCCCGACTATAATCTAGTTTATATTAAATGTGTTAATTTTTTATTTTAAATTCGTGAAAAGCAATATCTTTTAAGAATAATTTTTTGTTAAGCTTCTTTTTTAGAATCCATTTTTAGGACATACATATAGATTTCAATGTTAGTGTAAAAAATTAAATAAAATTACTTGTGAGCCTCCTTCGAAATTAGGGGGAAAAAGGAAAGTGAATCTTGATTGATATTGTTGAAACCATCTTTCAAAATTTTAAATTTAATGAAAAATGGGGGATCGACTTTTTGAAAAACAGAAATGGAGTCGCCACCAATCTTTTTTGTTTAGGTGTGATTGGATCACCTAATAAGTTTGGTCATTTTAATAAAACATTTTGGCTTACTAAAACAACGATTTTGGTCTTTGAAATTTGAGAAAACGGGTTCGGGAGTCGGTTACATATGAGGAAGGATTAGTATCCTCATTACGCCCAAAATTGGTACCAAATCGAGTAGATACTGTCCTCATGTATGAGATTTAAAAATGTTTTTGAAATGTGGTCCCTTTTAATAACATTTGAATAGCCTGAATTGGTCGTCAAAATTCTCTTGTTTCAAAGGAATACAGCATCACATCCAGCATGATAGGACACAATCCTTTATACCCTCGAGAACACGATGAATTTCGACTTCCAAAAGTTAATAGGTTGAAAACCACAAAAGGATGCCCAATTATTTAGTCCAACGAAAAAATCGAAACCCAGCACAGTAGGGCACGATTCCTCGAATTTCTAGATATCAGACATTACCTTATTTTAGAATTTAGAGAGCATGAATGAAATTCTAAAGGAATATTCGATTATTTTGAACAAACAGGAAATCGCAACCCAGCACGATAGGGCACGATTCCCCGAATTGCCAAACATCGAGTATTACCTTCGTTTTGAAGAGTTTTTAAAGACATGAGTGAAATTCCAAAGGAATATTCGATTGTTTTGAACAAATGAAAAAAATCGCAACCCAGCACGATAGGGAACGATTCCCGAATTACCAAACATCGAACATTTCCTTCGTTTCAAAGGGTTTTTGGAAAACATGGGTGAAATTCTAAAGGGACATTCGATTATTTTGAGCAAACGAGAAATTGCAACCCAGCACGATAGGGCATGATTCCGCGAATTGCCAAATATCGAACATCGCCTTCATTTTAAAAAGTTTTTTAAATGAATAATTATAAAACTAGCTTAAAACGCATTAATATGACTTGAAATAAGACGAAATTAATTATAAAGATTCGGATTTTATAAAACCACATTTCATAAACCAAGTGGAAAACAATGATATGGGATAATGTACAGGCATAAGATACAAAACTTGACGAATGAGAATAATGTGTCTTATTTAATCAACTAACAAAGTAAATAATTATAACTAACCTAAAAAATATAACCCGACTACAATTATACATGGGAAATAATTGATATATAATACAATAAAGAAAATAATAATACATCAATACAACACCACAAAACAATACATAAAAATGTGCCAAAATAATATACATAACATAATATAAAATGGTCAATGCAAGGTGCACAAAACAAAATGCGAATAAAAAAAGCAATATGGTATAAAATGAGTTTAAAGCAATGATAAATACTTAATATATATATCATATAATGAATTGACGGATTAAAAAAAACTAAAGATATATAATCATTTAAAATGTGCATTATAGAATGGAGATTTTTAAAGTCAAATAATATATAAGGTGTGAAAAAAAAACATTTAAAAACACATGCAATAAAAGAGAATCTAATAATGAAAGGTAGCCAAAATGCATGACAAAATAGAATTTTAGAAAATATACTATGTACGTAAAGGATTAAAAGCATAAACACACATATATATATATATAAAATTTTAAAAGCAATTACATGTGAAAATGACATAGGAATGATAATATATATAGGATTAAATTAATTTGGTTGTATGTGTACAAATATATAAAAATATTTAAATGAGGTGCTACCTAATATATTAAAATAAGGTGACATAATGAAGAATTTCAAGAGGATGATTTTATAAACACATAAGAAACAAAATTCTCGAATAACTTACGCACATAATTAAATGAAATTTAAAAACAATAAGCATTTTTAAATAAAAGAAAAGAAAAAACACTAAAACAACATATGCACAAATACACACAAAAAGAAAAACAAATGAGACATTGTATACTTGGATAAAACCAACTTTAAAAAAAATAATATAAATAAAAGAAAAAAAAGCGAAGTTAATAGAATAGGTAAAGTATTAAATGAATTTTAAAATAATAAATATTTTAAATAAAAAGCTTAATGAGATAAACTTAAAAATAAATGGGGAAATTTGTAAATAAAAGAAGCCAAAATGGGGACTGGAGTGTAATGTGCGCAAATGTACGAGGACTTGATCTGAAAATAATCCAGGCCCCCCAAAACGCAGCACTGCCGCGGACTAAAGTGCAAACACGCACAAATTAACGAGCTAATTTAAAATGAAAACAAAACAGAACGGATAAGGCACGATTGAATGCGCACGCAAAAGAGGGAGGACCAATCTTGCAAATAACCCATTTGGAGCACAAGGGCGCAGGTTCGGGTCCTGGAGCAGGTTGACGCGCAGACCCTCCCCTTTGCAACGACGCCGTTTCGTCCTTTATTGATCCCCCCCCATTATTTCCTTCTTAAAATGCAGCCCACCATTAAAACAAAGGCCATTAACCCAATTTGTTAGGGTTTTGTTTGGCAAGAGGCTGCCGAACCACCATTTATTTGGTGCCGACGGTTCTTAGGTGATGGCCTGAACTAGTGCATGCTCGCAGAGATCCGGTAAGCTTCCTTTTTCTTTTTTCTCTTCATTTTTTTTAAAAAAAACTTCAAATCCTTGTTTTTTTAAAGTAAAAAGAAGGTTTCATAGAGCAAGGAAATCTCCACATTGTTCGACCCCTCCCCTTACCTCTGCATATATGAGGTATTTGGGCTTCTCATCGGTGTCGATGTACGTATAAAAAAAATTTAAATCATTCAAAAGGAAGATAAATCGACAGAGAGAAAAAAAGAACTTTAAAATCACCTTTACTATCTTGATTGCTTTTTTCTATTCTGTGTGTCTCTGTGTTCATAAAAAAAAAAATACAACGGCTATTACATGGCTTTTATAGCTAGAAACAGAGAAAAAATGAAAAACAAAATACAAGTTTCTTGTCATTTTTTCTTTCCCTTTGCTGTGCTGGTGTTTTCGTATTTGCTTGCAGGTACGGAGTTCGCTGGCATCATACGGAGGTGCGGGCGTGGCGTACGAGGGCTATGTGCTGGTGGAGTGTACGGAGGCTAGGGCTGTTTCGCAAGAGGCAAAAAAACCTAAGGTTTCTACCTTGATTTTTGTTTTCGGGCTGTAGGGTATTGGGCCATTGTACTTAGGGTTATTTGGGTTTTAGATTGCTGTAAAACTGGACATTTTAATTTTGGTTTGGTTTTTGTTTATTTTTTTGTTTTTTTATTTTGGACTTTGGTTTTTGACGTGGGCCCGGGCAAATTGGCCAATTTTGCCATTTTTGATCTGCTCCGCTGCAACTTCAGGGAGACAAGATCTGTAGAATTAGTTTCATAAGCCTATGCGTATGTCAAATAATTAGGATGCTATGATCGAAATGAATCACATGTACCTAACTAGATGTGGTGCTTTTATCAGATAATTAGAATGATATGATCGAAATGAATCAAGCGCTCCTAACTAAATGAATGATTATGAATGTAGAAATGTCATGAAAGTAATTCCTTTTTAAAAGCTTAAGGTATCATTGCTCATAGTTCATCTAGGTTATATCATTGATATGCAAAGACTATAAATGGGCCAATTTTGCCAGGACGTGTTGAGTCGACTTCTTTTGACGCTTGTTTTCTTCAAGTAGCTTCAATATGCTCCACTGCAACTTCAGGGAGACATGGCTCATATGTTTTTATCCTGCTCTACTGGAACTTTAGAGAGATAAGGATAGTGACTTCAATCTGCTTCACTGCATCTTCAGGAAGACAAGACTCACCGTCTTCGATCTGCTCCACTGTAACTTCAGGGAAACAAGATCTACAATATTCAACCTACCCCACTACAACTTTAGGGAGATAGGATGGTGGCTTAAATCTGTTTCACTGCAACTTCAGGAAGACAAGATTCACCATCTTCTATCTCCTCCGCTGCAACTTTAGGGAAACAAGATCTACAATCTTCAACCTACCCAACTACAACTTTAGGGAGATAGGATGGCAGCTTAAATCTGTTTCACTGCAACTTCAGGATGACTAGATTCGCCATTTTTGATCTGCTCCGCTGCAACTTCAGGGAGACAAGATCTGTAGAATTAGTTTCATAAGCCTATGCGTATGTCAAATAATTAGGATGCTATGATCGAAATGAATCACATGTACCTAACTAGATGTGGTGCTTTTATCAGATAATTAGAATGATATGATCGAAATGAATCAAGCGCTCCTAACTAAATGAATGATTATGAATGTAGAAATGTCATGAAAGTAATTCCTTTTTAAAAGCTTAAGGTATCATTGCTCATAGTTCATCTAGGTTCTATCATTGATATGATATCATGTCTTCTTGCTTAGTTGTTATCTTTGACAGAAAGTTTGAAGAAATAGTCACAATTTGGACTATTCTTTTTCCAATGTTTCCCACTTTTGAGTCTGGTTAGTTCTGACTAATGGCCATGTTTCAAGTCCTTGTACTATTTAGAAACCTTCCAGATTAATATGCATAACTTCTTTTGTGTGAGTGTTATAAGTCCAAAAATCGTGATTTCAATAGAAATGCTCGAAAGAGATTATTATAATGGACAAGATGGAATTTTATTGAGCAAAACTCGAAGTGAATACATTAAACAGGATAGCAAGTCTACTAAGGCACAAAATAAAATGAGGAAAAAAGGTGCCTCAGATATCGCAGCACGAGCTTCACTATTCCAATTTTGCAACGGCTCCTTCGAACTAAATGTGTGTTCGAGAGATCCCGCATATTTTATTGATGCTTCAAGGTGTACTGTTCTTCCCTCTTGTTAATTTTGGGAGGACAAGACTACCACATACCTCATGTTCAAAATTTGAGCTGCCTATTTTCGGGTTTTCAACTAAAAAATCCCTTTGGTCTCAAAGCGCCCTTTGCGGGTTTTCGCCTTGGCCTCTCTTTTTTTTTTTTGAGGCTCTGAAGGTGCCCTTTGCGGGTTTTCACCTTGGCCTCTCCCTCTTTAGGTAAAATACTTCTTGACGGAATCTGAATTTACAGGATTGGGCAAGTTTTTACCATCCATCTCGGCTAGAATCAATGCTCCTCCGAAGAAAGCGTTCTTCACCACGTAGGGCCCCTCCCAATTAGGCATCCATTTTCCTCTAAAATCCTTCTGTATGGGAAGGATCTTTTTCAAAACCAGGTCTCCCTCATGGAATTCCCTAGGGCGAACTTTTTTTTTCATAAGCCCGCATCATTCGTTTTTGGTACATCTGACCATGACGGATAGCTCTTAGCCTCTTTTCCTCAATCAAGTTCAATTGATCATATCGAGACTGGATCCACTCTGCTTCATCCAACTTTAGTTCCAACAACACTCGAAGGGACGGAATCTCGACTTCGATTGGCAGAATCGCTTCCATTCTGTAGACCAAAGAGAAAGGCGTTGCCCCATTTGAGGTTCTGACTGATGTTCGATAAGCAAAGAGGGCAAATGGTAACTTCTCATGTCAATCTTTGTAGGTCCTAGTCATCTTCCCCACAATCTTCTTAATGTTTTTATTGGCTGCTTCCACTGCCCCATTCATTTTCGGGCGACATGGTGACGAGTTGTGATGTCTGATCTTGAATTGACTGCAGACTTCCACTATCGTAATATTGTTCAAGTTTAATGCATTGTTAGATATGATCCTCTCCAGCATTCCATATCGGCATATGATCTCCTTTTTTAGAAATTTGCTCACTTTTGACTTTGTAACATTGGCATATGAAACGGCTTCTACCTATTTGGTGAAGTAGTCAATAACCACAAAGATGAACCGATACCCATTGGAAGCCTTTGGCGATATTGGTCCAATCACATCCATACCCCACATAGAGAAAGGCCATGGGGAAGTCATGACATGCAGCGGTGAAGGGGGCACATGAATTTTATCTCCATAGATTTGGCATTTATGATATCTCTTGGTGTAATTGACACAGTCTCCTTCTATTGTGGACCAATAATACCTGAATCTCATAATTTTCCTGGCCATTGTAAAGCCATTAGTGTGTGTCCCACAGACGCCTTTATAGACTTCTTCCAAGATTTTCTTAGCCTCTACAGCGTCTACGCATCTTCATAGCACTTGATCCTTTCTTCTTTTGTATAGGATCTCCCTATCTAGGATATAGTCAATGGCCAATTTTCTCAACGTCTTTTTGTCATTCTCGCTTGCCTAGTCTGGGTACTCATAATTCTTTACGTATTGTAATATATCGTGATACCAAGGGTGATCATTTTTTTCTTCATTTTCTTCGATACTATAACAGTGAGCCGGAGTTTCATAAATGCTCATCTGGATGGGTTTGACATCTTCTTGTTTGTTTACCTTGATCATGGAGGCTAAGGTGGCCAAAGCATCGACCATCTAATTTTCGTCCCGTGGAAGGTAGTAGAAGGTAATGTCATCGAACTCTTTAACCAATTCGATGACCAATTTTTGATAATCGATCAAGTTGGGATCTCTGGTCTCCCATTCTCCCTTGAGTTAATAAAGCACTAGCGCAGAATCTCCATACACCTCTAACACTTTAATCTTGCGTTCTATGGCTGCATGAATACCCATGATGCACACTTCATATTCTGCCATGTTATTTGTACACTCAAAATCCAATTTACTAGTAAATGGATAGTGATCTCCGTTTGGGGATACCAAGACTGCCCCAATTCCATTACCCACAACATTTGATGCCCCATCGAAGTTTAGTTTTCAGGGAAGTTCTTCCGGAGCACCTTCTTCAATAGTCGCAACACACATCAGGTCTTCATTCGGGAAATCGAAGTTCAAGGGCTCATAGTCTTCCAAAGCTCTACTGGCCAGAAAATTTGCTATTACACTCCATTTTACTACTTTCTGGTTTACATAGACAATGTCGAATTCGGAGAGCAGAATTTACCATCGGGCCATCCTCCGATTCAAAGCTGTCGACTCCATCATGTACTTTAAAGGGTCGAGTTTTAAAATGAGCCAAGTAGTGTGATACAACATATACTGCCTTAGCCTTCGGGTTGGCCAAATTAGGGCATAACACAACTTTTCTATCGACGGGTACCTTGTCTCACATTCAGTGAACTTTTTAGTGAGATAGTAAATAGCTTTTTCCTTCCTTCCTGACTCATCATGTTGACCCAGTACGCATCCCATGGAATTCTCAAATACTACCAAATACAGTATCAATGGCCTATTGGGGTTAGGTGGCATTAGCACCGGAGCATTAGATAAGTACTGTTTGACCTTGTCAAAAGCCCTTTGGCATTCTTCATCCCATACACCTGGGTTGTGTTTCTTGAGGAGGCGGAAGACAGGGTCACATTTTTCGGTTAATTGTGAAATGAACCGAGCAATGTAATTTAATCTTCCTAGAAAGCCTCGAACCTCTTTCTGGGTACGCGGTGGAGATAGCTCTTGTATAGCTTTGACTTTGTCTGGATCGATCTCAATCCCTTTTTCACTAAACACGAATCCGAGCAACTTTCCAGACTTGGCTCTGAAGGTACATTTGGCCGGATTGAGTTTTAGCTGAACCTTAAGAACAACTTTCTCAGGACTTGTATGTACTCTTTCTCTGTTCGGGACTTTGCGATCATATTATCGACATAAACCTCGATTTCTTTATGCATCATGTCGTGAAAAAGGGTTACCATGGCCCTTTGATATGTTGCCCCCGCATTCTTCAGTCCAAACGGCATCACCTTGTAGCAGAACGTGCCTCACATGGTTACAAATGTGGTCTTCTCCATCTCTTCATGATGCATCTTGATCTGGTTATATCCGTAGAAACCGTCTATGAATGAAAACAGTGAGTGTCCTACCGTGTTGTCCACTAGGGTGTCAATATGAGGCAGTGAGAAATTATCTTTCGGGCTGGCTTTGTTCAAATCTCTGTAGTCTACACACATGCGTACTTTTCCATCCTTCTTCGAGATGGGGACGATGTTGGCTACCCATTCGGAGTACTTTACCACCTTTAAAAATCCAGCGTCAAACTGCTTTCTAACCTCTTCTTTTATTTTTAGCAAGACGTCGGGCCTCATTCTTCTGTGTTTTTTGCTTTAGGTTTACACTCTTCCTTGATAGGGAGTCGGTGCACCACAATATCAGTGTTCAACCCGGGCATATCTTGGTATGACCATGCGAAAACATCTTTGAATTCTTGAAGTAATTCGATAAGATCTCGCTTCATCTCCATGGTGATACAAGTTTCAATCTTCATCTTTTGTCCCTCTCCTAAGCTCACAATTTCTACTGTTTCTTTGTGAGGTAGGATTTGTTTCTCGTCTTGTTCTACTATCCTCAACAAATCAGGAGATAGGTTACAGCCTTGGTCATCTTCGAAATCCTGAGAATCCTCCATACACATACCTTACTCAAAAGGAGATTCTGAGCCACTAGTAGTGTCACTCGTATCATTGATATCTAGGGACCTGTTATGAGGATGAAGGAAGATACAAAGAATTAAAAGAATTCAAGAACATTTATCTGTATGGTATGATTATGAATAAAGAATGAAAGAATATTTAAAAGAACATTCGAAGAACAAAAGAATCCGAAAGTAATCGTTTGTATAATATGATTATGAATGAAATTGAAAGAATGAAAGAACATCTGCTCAAAATGATAATAACTGTGCATTTCATTGAAATAACATTTTTAAACATAAGCCTATTTCACAAAAGATTATTATTACTCCTAGGCCTAGAGCAATAAGTGTGTTTTGGACATTGCTCTGAGTCAGTTTTAAAAACTACAGGAATCTCTTCCGTAGTCCAGTTATCCAGAACACTTCCAGGTATGTAGGGGCAAATGCCCGAAAAGTTTTCTCCTCCAGTCTCTTCTTCGTATGTGGCGTTGATGTCCAAGCTTTCCAACCTTTCCTCTATGTCTTCCTTTCTTAGCGTGCCCCCCTCAAGATGAATGATTCCTCCGGAAACAAAAGTTTTTGATATATGGGGGAATATCATTGGCTCCCATTTGATTTCCTCCCCGGTTAACCGTGCTCTCCTTCTTTCTTGCTTCTTTTCCAGCTCCCTTCTCATTTATCTTGCATCTGGCTTAAATCCTAAGCTGAAGCGTTCTCTCTTGTCCTTCAATATTGGCATTTCAATCTTTCCTTGGAGATGTCTCCCAAGTCCTCTTCCGGGTAGGGCCTCTTTTCTAACCATCAACTGTAGACTCATCCTCGTAGTTTTGGATAATTTTGGCATCAGAATCTTGCCTCCCTCGGTGATGAACGTCACATTAACAAATTTGAAAGATTGAAATGAGCATTCGATTGCTTCGTCATCTGTCTCCAAATAGTGCGCATTGCTGCTTACAATTGCAATAATATCCTCTTCAGCATTGATCGATATATGATACCAACTTCAACTTTTGATGCAGCGATGAAGGCACTGCCCCAGCTGAATCTATCCAGGGCTTTCCCAATAAACAGTTGTGTAAGGGCTTGATATCCATCACTAGGAAATCCACCTCATATGTGTTTGGTCCGATCTGAAGAGGTACCTCGATTCTGCCCATCACCCTTCTCTCCTTGCCATCGAATGCTTTCACTATGTTCTGACACTCCTTCATGTGAGAGCTTTCTATGGGTAATCTATTTAATATAGTCAATGGCAAGACGTTCAAGGCTGACCCGTTGTCAATCAGTATGCCTGGCAGCGTATACCCCTTACAGCGCGTGGTAATGTGCAAAGCTTTAGTTGACCCCTTGCCACCGGGTGGTATCTTATCGTCATTGAAGAAAATAAAGTTATCGGCACTTATGTTTCTAACTAAATAGTCTAGCTTGTTGACGAAGATATCATCAGCAACATACGTTTAATTCAAGACCTTCATTAGCATGCTGCGATGGACTTCTGAAATCAAGAGTAAGGCCAGCACCGAGATACGAGCTGGTTGTTTACGTAGCTGTTCCACCACACTGTACTCGCTGTGTTTTAGGAATTTCAAAAACTCCTTAGCCTCCTCCTCATTAACTAGCTCATTAACAGAAAGTTCAGATTTGGTCGCTTTTTCCTTCATCTCTTCGACCACTGGGGCTTTTCCTTTTACGGGTTGTTTCTTCTCGCTTGCCGTATCGTAACGTCTCCCGCTACATGTATAGGAGCCCCTATCTTGGTTTTATTTTAAAGTGTCAGCCAGGCTTTCCTTTCCCAGAATCGTCATGTTACAATCATAATTTCATGGGACCTTTTTGCTGTCTTTGTAGGGGAAGACTGCAGGTCTTTGGATTATGACCCTCGGTGGCATTTGCACTCCAACTTCATTATTTTTGGGTCATGATATGATGACCATAGGATAGCTAGCTGTTTGATTCTGCGCCATTGATCCTCCCTCTGATGCACATATATCTCCCTCTCTGGGGTTTTCTGTCTCTTCATAGAACTCCATTTCTTTATTGTTCATCATGTCCTGCACGAGGGCCCTGAACTCCACACACTCCTGGATTTCATACCCCACCTCATTGTGGAACTTGTAGTAGTTCCTCTTTTCTTCAGATTCTTTTCTCGAATCCAACGCGATCAATCCTCTCTTGACCATCTCCCTCCACACCCGTCTCAATGGGGTCCTGACTTCTACAATCTTACTTTTGATCCTCTTGTTCCTGTCTTCGCTTATCCCATTCACTCCTTGGTCGGCATGATTAGGGAGCAGATTTCCTGCTACATTGGGTACGGCTTGGTCGTCAAACTTACGATCCCTATTTTAATGAGTCTCTCGACTACTTTCTTGAACGCAGTGCAGTTTTCGGTTGAGTGCCTGGTGATTCCCGTGTAGTATTCACATTGGGTGTTTGTGTCATACCATTTGGGATACGGGGGCTGTAGTGGCTTCAAGTAAAAAGGGGACACTACATGAGCATTGAACAGGTTCTGGTACAGTTCCCTATACGTCATGGGTATAGGGGTGAACTGTGGCCTTTCTGTGTTCTCCCTCGCGTTGGATTCTTGTCTCATAGTGCTATGTTGGTTGGTGGTCACCATCTTGGCTTGATTTACGATGAATGACTTGGACTGGCCCTTACTGAATGTGCTCGTATCTTACCGCTTTCTAGGGTCGACTTTCTGGTATTTTCTCCTGCTTCTATCTTACCGTTCCTCACAGCATTTTCAATCATTTCACCCATCATCACTATGTCTGAGAAGCTCTTGGTGGCGCTTCCCAACATATGAGTGATAAAAGGGGCCTTCAAGGTGTTGATAAAGACTATCGTGGTTTCCTTTTTCTGGAAGCGGCGGCTGAACTTGTATGGCCACTTCTCTTCATCTTTGTGCGTACTGCTTGAAACTTTCATTTGATTTCTTCTTCATATTCTGGAGAGTGATCCTGTCTGGGGTCATGTCTGTCACATGATTATATTGTTTCATAAAGGCCTGAGCCAGGTCCTTCCATGAGTTAATTTTAGCGCGGCTTAATTGGTTATACCACTTAGACGCCGCCTCAACCAGACTATCTTGAAAGCAGTGAATTAATAACTGGTCGTTGTTAACGTATCCGGTCATTCCCCTGCGAAACATAGTGATGTGAGTTTCAAGACAGCTCGTTCCATTGTATTTCTCGAATTCAGGCATTTTGAATTTGGGGGGAAGGACCAAATCTGGGACCAAACTCAGGTCCTTAGAATCAATCCCTTGATGATTATCTGCGCTTTCCATAGCTCTGTATTTTTCCTCTAGCCATTTACAACACTCCTCTAATTGCTTCTGTGATTCCATCCTTGACTTTTCTTCTTCTGCCACTTCATCTAAATCGGGAACGGGTGGATAATTCGGGTTATTAACAAGGTTAGAGCCTGAGCCAGTTTAGAAATTCATCAGTATTGAAGCTCTGGCCTGAATCTACTGAGGCATGATCATAATAGATGGTCTTTGTAGATTAATCCCGGGCTTCATTGGTACATGTGTCGGAGTGAAGCTAGGGGGTATTGAGGATCTTCATTAGTTTCTTCAACATTGTCTATGGAACCCTTTCCCTTATCCGTTCTTCCCATTAACAATTGGGATAACTGGCTTATCATTTCTCTTTGGGATTCCATCATTTGCTCCTTCATCTCTCGCTGAATCTTGGCTAGCTACTCTTGCATCTGAGACTGCATTTATTCCTGCATTTCCTTTTGCATTTGCTCTAATTTCTCAAGTCTTTTATCCATTGACTTTTTCCTTGTATCATAGGGGTGCGTAGTCGGTTGGTTTTCGTTGGTTTCCAGGTTACTGAAATGATTTTTAATTAATTAGAAACATTTTATGACCTTTAATGCATAATGATGTGATGTAATGCAAATGCATGAATGTAAAGGAGGCATCAATTTTTATTTAATTCCCTTTAGAAAACTTCACTAGAAAATAAAATTCTTTTTACATAAAGTTGAGTTACAAATAAAACTTTGCTCTAATGCTAAAAGTCTTAATTTTCCTAAGAAACGAGGCCAACTCTTGCTCGCGATCTGACTCTAACTCGTACTTCACGCTCAGTGTGTCCGCCTGTACCGCTAAAGCTTGCAAGTAGTCAGCTACCTCCCGAATCTGGGTTATGGCTTCCCCATAAGGTAATCCCTGTTTCTGACTTGGTCTTGCGCATGGTGAAGCTGCTCTTCCAACGGTCCTCATTTGCCTCGAAAAACTGAATCCCATCTCACAGTTTTGCAGTGACGCTTTTAATTCTTCTATTTTTCCTTTCATTTCTTCTATTTTGCTTAAACTTGCCCTCAATTCCATTGTGGTGTTGCGGTTTCAGTACTGATGAAGGGACTTCTCGAGTTCTACCACTCTAGCCTTTAATTCACCTCGCTCATTTCTGCTTTCTGGAAGACTCTTCTGTAAATCTTCATTTCGTGCCTGAGCTTCTCAGAATTTCCTTTACCATCGATCGGCCTTGGTCTTTTTTTCTCGAATTTCATGACGCCATTGTTCGAAAGTTTTACCCAACCCCGCAGTCCTCATAGACAGGCGTAGCTTCTTATAATCAGTCTTCAAGTTGTCTAGACCTTCTTCGGCCTTAGTTTTCCTCTTTCTCCACTTTTCAGCCTCTGACCTCTGGACATTAGCGTCTAATCTTAGGTGCATCTTCTCTTCCTCCAATCGTTCGATCTTTTTCCCAAGCTCTGAACTCTTCTTCTCGAAGTCTTGCTTTATAATTTCTAGCTCTGACGGGGCGACTTGTAATTTTTCCACCATAGGTCGAGTATTCTCCAAGCTTGGCCTAGGAACATTATCATTAGCCCTCTTCTTAAACCATCCATCATACTCAGGCGTCACCATGGAACCGACAGCCAACCTCTTCATCCAACGAGTTTGCTTCCAAGCATCTGATAGCTCCCGAACTTTCTTCTTATAGTGGGCACCTTTAAAGGAGAATTCACACTGAGCAAGTCCGTAGGTCGTGGGTACAAACTACCTTGATTTATATTGCCTCAACGCAAGCAATGGAGTATACTCGGTAGCTCCCCAAATTCCTAACAATGGCACCCAATCAAAGTTCCCACATCGATACATGATATCATCGGGGACCATCCAATAAGCTCTCCACTCGATATCCTCCTCCTTGAGGCTTTGAAGAATTTCCATCCACTTCTCCTCTAAGATATTCTCTTTCCTTTGTATGGAGACCTCCTCTTTTAACAGGGAATAACCTTTGGAAAAGACCCGATAAGAAACTTTTTCCACCTTCCAAAAGTGCCCATGAAACCATACCATCAATAATTGTGCACATCCGATAAACCGCCCCTCGCCTGTCTTCCGACACGTGCTCAAGGATCTGAACGTCTCTGCCAATATCACCGGTACAGGTGTGATCCCCTTCTCAAGACGATCGAATAAGTCAATGATTTCCTTGTCTACGAGCCTCAAAGCCTTAGGAAAAATTACCAAGCCGTAGATGCTTAAGGTGAAGATATCGACCCTCTTTCTCTCATCCGGATGCGTTAAAACCAAATCTCGCAGATTCTCCCAAGGGATACATTTACTATCTCCCTTTTGTTGAATCCGAGCAGTGACCCAAGGTTTGCTCATCCCTAAAATGCTCATCAACTTCTTCGTGAAAGTCATACCATTAAAAACCCTGGCATAAGTCTTTCTGACCTGAATTTTTGGACACCTAAGCATAGCAGTATATTCCTCCATGGTAGGTACTAAATCCACTTCTCCAAAAGTGAAACACTTGTAAGCAGAGTTCCAAAACTGAACCATAACTCGGAATAGGTGCTTATCCACTCTAATGTCTAGCAAGTAAGATATATCACTATAGCTTTGATAAAACAACTGCTTGGTCTCTTCATCCCAATGAGCCTATATATCTATCAACTCTTGCAGCTCATTCTGTGCTACAATGACGCGAGTGAATTCCTACAACTCCGATATATATCCTTCTGCCAAGCTATCCCCTTTCTTTGATTGTAGCTTCTCTGACCATGCATGAAAGGCCGCATTATCCTCGACTTTACTAAGAAATTCATTCTCCATGTCAAACTTTCTAACTTAGTAATTGAATACGAATCAACACCTCCTTTAGTATGCAATGTCATGCAAAACACAGTCAAAACTAAACATAGGTTAGTATCAAATAATAGTGATAAAATGCAAGCACATAAACGATAATTACAACGCATATACGAGTAAATACTAAGGCTTGATGCGACTCCACCCAATGATAGCTTCTAAGGTTCACTATATGTGGTTCGGTTCTAGAGATAAGGTACCCGAACCAGCAGATTCCTCCATCCTCACCCATTATAGGCTCATATAGATCGAGTTCGGTTCAGGGGGATACATTTCCCTATGACCATGCAGAGTTGAAAATCTCACGAAATCATGGATACGGATGTACCCTGGAAGCAATCCACTAGCCCATGTAGAGGTGAAAACCTCACGAAAGCATAGTTTCTTACTCCCACTTAGAAGGTGTGACCACAGCGGTCATGCAATGCAATGCAATATTACTCTAAAAGCCCAATCCATAACAGTCATACAAACAAATGCAATCATGATTTTCAAAACAAATTTTCGGTTTTTGACAAAAGGACAGCAAACAATCCATTTTACGGCTTGACTCTCTCGATCGTCCCCAGTAGAGTCGCCAAGCTGTCAAAACCATCTTTCAAAATTTTAAATTTAATAAAAAACAGAAATGGAGTCGCCACCAATCTTTTTTGTTTAGGTGTGATTGGATCACCTAATAAGTTTGGTCATTTTAATAAAACATTTTGGCTTACTAAAACAACGATTTTGGTCTTTGAAATTTGAGAAAACGGGTTCGGGAGTCAGTTACGTATGAGGAAGGATTAGCACCCTCATTACGCCCAAAATTGGTACCAAATCGGTTAGATACTATCCTCATGTCTGAGATTTAAAAATGTTTTTGAAATGTGGTCCCTTTTAATAACATTTGAATAGCTCGAATTGATCGTCAAAATTCTCTTGTTTCAAAGGAATACAACATCACATCCAGCATGATAGGACACGATCCTTTATACCCTCGAGAACACGATAAATTTTGACTTCCAAAAGTTTATTGGTTGAAAACCACAAAAGGATGCCCAATTATTTAGTCCAACGAAAAAATCGAAACCCAGCACAGTAGGGCACGATTCCTCGAATTTCTAGATATCAAACATTGCCTTATTTTAGAATTTAGAGAGCATGAATGAAATTCTAAAGGAATATTTGATTATTTTGAACAAACAGGAAACCGCAACCCAGCACGATAGGGCACGATTCCCCGAATTGCCAAACATCGAGTATTACCTTCGTTTTGAAGAGTTTTTAAAGACATGAGTGAAATTCCAAAGGAATCTTCGATTATTTTGAACAAATGAAAAAAAATCGCAACCCAGCACGATAGGGCACGATTCCCAAATTACCAAACATCGAACATTTCCTTCGTTTCAAAGAGTTTTTGGAAAACATGAGTGAAATTCTAAAGGGACATTCGATTATTTTGAGCAAACAAGAAATTGCAACCCAGCACGATAGGGCACGATTCTTCGAATTGCCAAATATCGAACATCGTCTTCGTTTTAAAAAGTTCTTTAAATAAATAATTATAAAACTAGCTTAAAATGCATTAATATGACTTGAAATAAGACGAAATTAATTATAAAGATTCAGATTTTATAAAACCACATTTCATAAACCAAGTGGAAAACAATGATATGGGATAATGTATATGCATAAGATACAAAACTTGACGAATGAGAATAATGTGTCTTATTTAATCAACTAACAAAGTAAATAATTAAATATAACTAACCTAAAAAATATAACCCGACTACAATTATACATGGGAAATAATTGATATATAATACAATAAAGAAAATAATAATACAACAATACAACACCACAAAACAATACATAAAAATGTGCCAAAATAATATACATAACATAATATAAAATGGTCAATGCAAGGTGCATAAAACAAAATGCAAATAAAAAAAACAATATGGTATAAAACGAGTTTAAAACAATGATAAATACTTAATATATATATCATATAATGAATTGACGGATTAAAAAAAAACTAGAGATATATAATCATTTAAAATGTGCATTATAGAATGGAGATTTTTAAAGTCAAATAATATACAAGGTGTGAACAAAACATTTAAAAACACATGCAATAAAAAAGAATCTAATAATGAAAGGGTAGCCAAAATGCATGATAAAATAGAATTTTAGAAAATATACTATGTACGTAAAGGATTAAAAGCATAAACACATATATATATAAAATTTTAAAAGCAATTACATGTGAAAATGACATAGGAATGATAATATATATAGGATTAAAGTAATTTGGTTGTATGTGTACAAATATATAAAAACATTTAAATGAGGTGCTACCTAATATATTAAAATAAGGTGACATAATGAAGAATTTCAAGAGGATGATTTTATAAACACATAAGAAACAAAATTCTTGAATAACTTACGCACATAATTAAATGAAATTTAAAAACAATAAGCATTTTTAAAACAACATTAAAACCATTAAAACAACATGTGCACAAATACACACAAAAAGAAAAACAAATGAGACATTGTATACTTGGATAAAACCAACTTTAAAAAAAATAATAATATAAATAAAAGAAAAAAAAGCGAAGTTAATAGAATAGGTAAAGTATTAAATGAATTTTAAAATAATGAATATTTTAATTAAAAAGCTTAATAAGATAAACTTAAAAATAAAAGGGGAAATTTGTAAATAAAAGAAGCTAAAATGGGGACTGGCGTGTAATGTGCGCAAATGCACGAGGACTAAATCTGAAAATAATCTAGGCCCCCAAAACGCAGCATTGCCGCGGACTAAAGTGCAAACACGCACAAATTAACAAGCTAATTTAAAAACAAAACAAAACAAAACGGATAAGGTGCGATTGAATGTGTACGAAAAAGGGGAGGACCAATCTTGCAAATAACCTATTTGCAGCACAAGGGCGCAGGTTTGGGTCTTGGAGCCGGTTGACGCGCGGACCCTCCCCCTTTGCAACGACGCCGTTTCGTCCTTTATTGATCCCCCCATTATTTCCTTCTTAAAATGTAGCCCACCATTAAAACAAAGGCCATTAACCCAATTTGTTAGGGTTTCATTTGGCATGAGGCTGCTGAACCACCATTTATTTGGTGACCGACGGTTCTTAGGTGATGGCCTGACCTGGTGCACGCTCGCAGAGATCCGGTAAGCTTCCTTGTTATTTTTCTTCTTCATTTTTTTTTAAAAAAACTTTAAATCCTTGTTTATTTTTTTTTCAAGTAAAAAGAAGGTTTCATAGAGCAAGGAAATCTCCACATTGTTCGACCCCTCGCCCTTACCTCTGCATCATGAGGTATTTGGGCTTCTCATCGGTGTCGATTTACGTATAAAAAAAATTTAAATCATTCAAAAGGAAGATAAATCGACAGAGAGAAAAAAAGAACTTTAAAATCACCTTTACTATCTTGATTGCTTTTTTCTATTCTATGTGTCTCTGTGTTCGTAAAAAAAAATACAACGGTTATTACATGGCTTTTATAGCCGGAAACAGAGAAAAAATGAAAAAGAAAATACAAGTTTCTTGTCATTTTTTTCTTTCTCTTTGCTGTGCTGGTGTTTTCGTATTTGCTTGCAGGTACGGAGTCCGCTGGCATCGTACGGAGGTGCGGGCGTGGCGTACGAGGGCTGTGTGCTGGTGGAGGGTACGGAGGCTGGGGCTGTTGTGCAAGAGGCAAAAAAACCTAAGGTTTCTGCCTTGATTTTTGTTTTTGGGCTGTAGGGTATTGGGCCATTGTACTTGGGGTTATTTGGGTTTTGGACTGCTTTAAAATTGGGCATTTTAATTTTGGTTTGGTTTTTGTTTATTTTTTTGTTTTTTATTTTGGACTTTGGTTCTTGACGTGGGCCCGGGATAATTGGCCCGTTTACAGATATATCCAACATTTGACCTTTACTTTTATGGGTATCGACATTCATTTTATTATTCTATTAGTATTTTTTCTCGTATTGTGGGTTAAATGAATAATTTTGTTGTTAAAATATATTATAAGTATTTGTACTATTCACAAAATTAAGTTTTAATTCCTCTACTTTTATTACATATTTTAACCATCATTTAATATTTGTATCATTTGTCTCACAATTTAAGTAATAATTTCAACACCAAAATCTAAAACTATTAAAGTAGATAATTGTTTCTAACAAACTTTACAATTGAAATATAATTCAAATTAAAAAATTTTAAATGTATATTTACTATTATTTAAACTCCTAATTAAGTTGGTGTTATAAGTCAATTAGGTATCAATTCAAGTAAGAAAACTATGAAAATATTCTTCCGTAATTAAAATAAGTTAGATTATTTGAGGATAGTTTAGTCTTTTTATTTAAAAAAAAACCTATAAAAATATGTATATAATGATATTTGAACCTATGCCAATTGCATTAGTAAAATTTTTAATTTACCACTCAATTAAAAATTTATTTTGATATATTATACATTTCAATTTTATTATACATATTTTATTATCTCCATCAATTGTATACCTATATTATTATTTTAGCTCTTGACTGAGTTAGTGTCACAAGTCAACTAGGCACAAACTCGGTTAGAGAAATTAAGGAAATATTTTTTCATAATTAAAATAAGTTATATTTAAAGAGAATTTTAGTCTTTTCATTAAAAAAACAACAAAAATATGCAAATGGTGGGAATTACCTACACCAATTGTATTAGTAAAACTTTTAATTTACCACTCAACTAAAATTTTATTTTAATATTTTTATACATTTCAATTTTATTATGCACATTTTATTACCTCTATCAATTGTATATATATTAATAATATTGTTGATTGAGTTGGTGTCATAACTCGACACCAACTCAAGAAGTGATGACAACATAATGATAAACAATTTTATTCATGTAGTATTTTGTTTTACTCACAATTTAATCTAATTTTTTTCATTTTAATACTATACATATTTTATGCGTTATTATTAAGTAGTTTTAGACCATAAGTTTCATTATTTATTGTTTATTTTTTTTCAAACACACATTTATGCTTTAAATTTTAATACCATACTCGTGTGGTAGGAGTTCTTGTGGTAGTATTAATTATTTATTGTCTGTGATATTCGGTGTAATTAGGATACCCGTAACATACTAGATATACCTCATTTACATAAGACTATTGTCACTAAGTAGATGCAAACCAATGAATTGAATCCTTCAACATGTAACTTAAATTTTGTTGACTTTTCATCAAAGTGGATGCGAGACAAAAGGAATAAAGAATAGAGACTAAGAAAGCAAAAGAGGTGTATTGGTAGGTTGTATTATGCTCGTCCGTCATCTAGTGCTAGATATTACCTTTTGCTCAACATTGTGAAAGGAGAAACATCTTTTGAAAATATTAGAACCATTAATAGGCTTGTTTAACTAATTTTCAAGGATGCGTGTAAAGTAATGAGATTATTAGAAGGTGATTATGAGCGGCATAGGACATTACATGAAGCACTTTTGTAGGCAACTAGTAACCAACTTTGTAACCTATTTCTCATGATTCTATTGTTCTACAAAGTGGTTGATCATTCATATTTTTGGAATGAGAATTGACAGTCACTGCCAAAAGATATTTTACATTGTCAAAGGTTTGTATACAATTTTCCAAACTTGATAATGGTTGATGATCAACTGAAAAACCACGCTCTTATTGAAATCGAGAAGATTACAAATAGAAATGGTAGATCTTTACATGAATTTAATAATATCCCACACCCCAACATACTTCAAGTTCAACACAATAAAAATTCCTTGGTTATGGAAGAACTAAAATTTGATGTTGATATTTTAATTTTTGAGCATGATGAATTGTACCAAGGACTTAATAGTGACCAGAAAACCCATCTACAATGCAATTGTCAATTATATATATAATTGGTTTGGTGGTCTTTTCTTCGTGTACGGTAGTGATGGTACAAGGAAAACTTTCCTCTACACACAATTATTTCTCAACTTAGATTTGAAAAAAAAATATTATTATTTTGCATCTTCAAGAATTGCATCATTGTTCTTTCCATGTGGCAAAATAGCTCACTCCAATTTCAAAATTATATTGAAGCTTGATAAGGATTCATGTTGCGATGTCAAAAAAGGAAGTCCACTTGCAAAATTGTTGAACAAATCAAGTTTATAATTTGGATGAAGCTCTTATGACACATAGACATGCTTTTGAAACAATTGATGTTAGAAAACTTAATATGGTCCAATGATCCTGATTCAAAGCATAAGAAATTTTTTTTTTGGGGGTGAAGGGGATGTTGCTAGAGGGTGATTTTCAACAAATTTTACCTATGGTTCCCCATGGTACCGCAAATTAAACATTGTTGCACATTCCATTTCCAAATAAAAAATTTGGGTTCATTATAGAGTTTTCGATCTATCGATTAATATGTGTATCAGGAATTAGAATACATCGTCTACTATTGAATACATAAGATGATTGTTGGATTTAGGTGATGGAAAACTACAAGCAATTGGCTGAAACTTGGATGGAGGTAAAACAGTCATCAGATTACCAAATAGATTTGTTTTATCAACCATGAATGGTCCAATCCATGAAATTGTTGAATCCAATCATCTAGATCCTGAAAATAATTTCAACAATCCAATATTCCTCATAAATCGAGCTATATTGTCGACTACTAATGAAATAGTTGGTAAACTCAATGCCTATGAATTGATGAAGCTCCTAAATGAATCCTAAACTTTCTTTAGTGCAAACTGAATCACACTCGGATTTGGAAACATCAAAAAACAATCTATTTTGAACCTTCCAAAATTCTAAAACTCTTTGAAGCAAATTGGTGTCCTTAATCATGTGATCCAATTAAAAGTTGGGGTCCCATCATTCTAAGAAACATTAACTAAAGCCATGGCCTTTATGATGGCCCAAACTATTCTCGCAAAACTTATTAACTTTTATAAATTTGACTTTGCTGACTTCAACATTGTCAAATTCAGGCTTGACAACTACACTTTCTTAACTTGTAACACCCCCTAATCCCAAACCATCGCCGAAACAGAGTTATGGAGCATTACAGGACCTATCAGAAAATTTACAATTAATATACAAATAATTATCAAAAACAATATAAAATATCTTAAAGTCCCTTAGATGGACCCTTAAGGCCCAAAATACGAATTAGGAGTGATTCGGGACTAATTCGGGTGCTTGGGGAAATTTTTTGTAATTGTAATTTTTTTTATACGAACTCAATATAACCATTTATAAATATCTTACATTCCCTGCAAATTCAAATCGAGACCAATCCAAACAAAAAATCACAACCAATCCAATTCACCTTTAAATACACCTAAATTATACCTAAAACATTTAACTTAATATTTTAATTAAATAAACATTCATAATATCATTCAAAATTTTACTAACTAGCTTTTTTCATTTTTCTTTCCAAGTTTAATACCAAACTTACCAAATTTGTCAAACCATTTCATTTAACTTTGAACCAAAACACCAAATATCATTTATTACAACTAAAATCATAAAACATTTTGAAGTGACCATTACAACACCTATGTACATGCCACTTTTACCAAAAGAAGAATATATCACCAAAGTTTGATGCCAGAGTCAGGATCGTCTTGGATGCTGGACCGGGACTATGGACTCCTATCAACCTGCACACAGAAACAACCGTACACTGAGTATTTCATACTCAGTGGTATTACCATAATTCAAATTATAATAACAATAATAGAATATAATTATCAAGCATGTAACGATTAAATTTCTCAAATATTAATTCATTCTTAAACTTTCATTTATTAACAATAACAATACAATTTATTTATTTATTTATTTTTAGCTATGCCTCAATTTCAATCACTGCACGAACATTTAGTTCATGCCTTTCATTTCCAATCTCAATTTCAATCCACAATTCAACTTTCTCATTTCTTTCAATATTTTCAATAGTATAATCAATTAATTTATTTTAAATTTCCCATTTCAGTTGTTCACCCTATTAACAAACCCAGACTTTGGCGGATACACAAATTCCAACCTAAACGCACCAGTACAGCACATTGTGCCTAAAACGGTACTTAGTACCTAATCAATATACTAGAAGCAATATATGACGCATAAAGTGCCTAAAACAACACATGAGGTGCCTGATACGACACACGAGGTGCCTGATACGACACATACAGTGCCTGATCGACAAAGTCGATAAATTCCCATACTCTTCCAATCCTATAGCATGCCAACTATATCCGACTCAACCCGACTAGTTAATAGGGTATTCAAATCATTTCTAAATTTCAATTTCACTTTCAATGTACAATTCAATTCGATACAATTTTCCACTTTCCAACAATATACCATCAAATATTCATGCATAATCATACTTCATTTCAATTTCATTCAATTCAATATTGATACTTACCTTATAATTTTACTACCATACACATAAATTTAATTATAACATTTAGTAAATAGTAGTTTGAATTATAGTAATACAAACCGTAAATTTCTCGTTTTAGTCCTCGATAGCTTTCTTTTTTCCTTTGTGTGCCGATGCCTCAAATTCCTTGTTAGCTACGAAAATAATAATTTACACTATTAATTACAACACTAATTAATAATAATAATTGAATTTCTATCCAATTTATACCCTAATTCCAATTTAATCCTAATTAACTCATTTACTTTTCTAACTCATTCATACTTTATTTCTATTCAATTTCCTTCTATATTCTACTTAACTATCTAATGTTCATAATAAAACCCTAATTTAAAACTTCTTTCAATTTAATCCCTACAACACAAAACTTATAGCCTAGTTTACAATTTAATCCTTTAATCAATTCTAACTTGAAATTCATTCAATTAAACCCCTAATTCATTATTTTGTTCAACATGAATTATGTTTAAAAACCTAAGAGCTTCCAAAACTTCAACTTAATTTCAACAAAACTTTGTTCTAAAGTTTATAAAACATCAAAATTTAAAAAAAAAAAGACTTACAAAAATAAGCTTTCAGCATTAAAACCCTAGTTTTTCCTTTTTCTTTTGTTTCTCCTTTCTTTCTCCCCTTTCGTTTGAGCTTTCTGTTTCTTTTATGCTTTGTTTCTCTTTTTTAACCTTTGTTTTATTTAACTTTCTTTATATTATATTTGTTTATTAATTTAATAATAATATAATATATAATTATAAAAAATATCTATTACTTAAATAATAAATAAATTAAATTCATATATTACAAATGTACATATTTTAATTAACACACTTGTATTTTGTCATCACCTTACACTTGTCTTTAATTATTTTTTATTTCATAATATAATAATAATTAATAAATATCTTTTACTTATTATTTAAGAAAATATACAAATATATTACAAGTGTATTTTCATCTATTTTACACATGTTTGTTATCATTACCATACATTTGTCACTATTTTAATTTATTTAACAATAATAATTTAATGTAAAACCATAATAATTAATAATAATTATTATATATATAATATATAATCTAACCATTTGCCGCCTCACCTAATGAAATAGGCATAATTTCCTATTTAATCTCCTTTATTTTATTTTAATCTATAATTAAACTTTTACCATTTATTCAATTTAGTCCTTTTTACTAATTACTCTAAACTAAGCTAAATTCACTTAATAAAAACCTAATTAGACACACTACTAGACTCATAAATATTTCTAATAATATTTACTAATTCGGTTTATTAAGACAAAGGCCCGATATTATGCTTTTTCATGCGCACAAATTTTGGGTTATTACATTTCTCCCCCCTTAATAAATTTCGTCCTCGAAATTTACTTGAGAAAAGATGATGATATTATGCTCTCATTATCTCTTCCAGTTCCCAAGTCGCTTCTTCTACACTATGACTCATCCATAAAACTTTTACTAAGGGAACTCGTTTATTTCTTAACTCATTTACCTCTAGTGCTAAAATTTGAACCGACTCTTCTTCATAAGACAAATCAGGTTGAACTTCAATATCTTCAGTAGCTATGAGAAGGATCCGATCTATATCTTTGAAGCATAGAAACATGAAAATCATCAAGAATTTTCTGTAGTTTCGGAGGTAAAGCTAACTGATAAGCGACCTGTTCGATTCTTTCTACAATCTCATAAGGCTCGATATAATAAGGACTCAATTTACCTTTTTTGCCAAATCTCAGAACTTTTTTCCAATGCGAGACTTTGAGAAATACTTTGTCCCTAACTGAATACTCAATGTCCCGGCATTTCAAATCAACATATGATTTCTACCTATCAAAGGTTACCTTTAGTCTGTCTTTGATCTTCCTAATGGTTTCTTCTATTTCTTGAATTAATTCTGGCCTAGTCACTTTTCTTTCATTCAATTCTGTCCAACATATCGGCTGTCTAAACCTTCGACCATATAAAGCTTCATACGGGGCCATTTGAACACTAGATTGGAAATTATTATTGTAGACAAATTCAGCTAATGGCAAATAACGTTCCCAACCTGATTCAAAATCAATGATGCAAGCTTGAAGCATGTCTTCTAATATTTGAATTACCCCTTCAGATTGTTCGTCAATTTGTGGATGGAAAGCTGTAATGAAACTAAGTCGAGTACCCAATGATTCATGTAGCTGCCTCCAAAATCTTGATGTGAACCAAGGATCCCGATATGAAATTATTGATACTAGAATTCCATGCAATCTAACAACTTCTCAAATGTACACCTCGGTAAATTTCTGCAATGACCAATCGGTCTTGACTATTATAAAGTGAGCAGACTTGGTAAGCCGATCAACTATCACCCAAATAGCATTCTTTTTGCTTGCTGACAATGGTAATCCCGTAATAAAATCCATTGTGATTTGATCCCATTTCCATTAGGGAATATTAATATACTTAAGTAATCCAGTAGGAACCTGATGTTCTACCTTTACCCGCTGACAAGTCAAACATTTACTCACAAATTCAACTATATCTCTTTTCATCCCTGGCCACCAATATAGCTATCGTAAATCACGATACATCTTTGTGCCTCTGGGGTGTAAAGCAAATGAACTGTCACGAGCTTCTCGAAGAATCAATTTCTTCAACTCAGAATTAGTTGGAACACAAATCCTATTTTAATATCTCAGACATTCATAATCATCAATACGGAAACTTCCTGCCGTACCATTCTATACCGTCTCTCTTTTCTTCAACAATTTGTCGTCTTCCAATTGTGCTAATTGGATCTGATCAAACATTACAGGCTTTACTCTCAACTTAGCCAAAAGACTCCCATCATCACTGATTCTAAGTCGTGCAAACATCGCTCTCAATTCAATTGCAGCTTTCCTACTTAGTGTATCAGTTACAACATTAGCTTTTCCCTGATGGTAGTCTATCACACAGTCATAATCTTTTAGAAGCTCTATCCACCGTCTTTGTCTCAAATTCAATTCTTTCTGAGAAAATAGATACTTTAAACTTTTATGATCGGTATAGATGTAGCATTTCTCACCATACAAATAATGTCTCCAAATCTTCAGAGCAAAAATCACAGCAGCTAGTTCCAAATCATGAGTCAAATAGTTACGTTCGTGTGGCTTCAATTGACGAGATGCATAGGCTATTACTTTTTCGTCCTGCATCAGTACACAACCTAGACCACTCAAAGAAGCATCCCTATACACTACAAAATCTTTCCCCAACTCTGGTAATGTCATAACTGGTGCCTCAGTCAACATTTGTTTCAATATCTCAAAACTCCGTTGACACTGATCATCCCAAATGAATGAAACGTTCTTTTGTAGTAGTTTGGTCATCGGCAAAGCTATATTCGAAAATCCATTTACAAATCTTCTATAATACCCAGCTAAACCAAGAAAACTGCATACCTCAGATAAATTCTTCGGTGCTTTCCACTGAACAATTGCTTTAATCTTTTTCGGATCAACTCCTATTCCATCCGCCGACACCACATGTCCCAAAAATACAACTTCTGATAACCAAAACTCATATTTTCTGATATTTCCATACAACTGCTTCTCCCGTAATATCTGTATTACAATCATGAGATGTTGATCATGCTCTGACTCTGACTTCGAATAAACCAGTATATCATTAATAAAAACTACTACAAACTGGTCTAAATACGGATGAAAGATACGATTCATGAGATCCATAAAAGCAGTTGGAGCATTTTTAACCCGTATGGCATTACTAAGAACTCATAATGGCCATAACTCATACGGAAAGCTGTCTTCGGTACATCACTTTCTTTTACCTTCAATTGATAGTAACCTGACCTTAAGTCAATCTTCGATAATACAGAAGCTCCCCTCAACTAATCAAACAAATCGTCAATGCGAGGCAGTGGATATTTATTTTTAATTGTCACATTATTCAGCTATCGGTAATCAATACAAATTCACATAGAGCTATCTTTCTTTTTAACAAATGATACCGGAGCTCCCTACGGTGGTATGCTCAGTTGGATAAAACCACGATCTAATAAGTCTTGCAACTGTATCTTCAACTCTTTCAACTCTGTAGGTGACATTCAATATGAAGGTATAGATATTGAAGCCGTACAGGGATAAACCCCTATAGCAAATTCAACTCTTCTATCTAGCGGTAAGCTCGGTAGTTCTTCAAAAATACATCAGGAAACTCGCAAACTGTCCGAATTTTACTGCACTAGCTTCCAATTGAATCTAAATTAATAACATATACAAAATATGCTGAACAACCCTGCTGAAGTAATTTATTAGCCTTTATTGCCAAAATAATACATGTTGGCCCACTAGTACGGATACCATTTACTTCAATATGGCATCCATCTTTTGTCTGAATACTGAATTTTTTTTATAACAATCCAAAATTACTCCATATTCAGATAACCAATCTATCCTCAATATTATATCAAAATCCCCAAATGGCATGATCAACAAGTCAACAGGAAAATTTTCATTCTGTATAGTCAACGGGCATCTCGAACATACTTGATTTACTAACACTATTTGCCCCAATGGACTCGACACCTCTATAGACACTCTAGACATCTCAGATTTTAATTTCCCCGATTCAACTAGTTTTGAATTTATATAGGAGTGTGAAGATCTGGGATCAATCAAAGCATAAACAGGCTCAGAATACAATAAAAATATACCTGTTACTACATCGTGGATATCGCCTTCTTCACGAGTTCTAACCACATAGGCTCTGGCTGGTACTTTGGCCTCAGACTGCTGGGTAACAATATCACTACTCCTCCTAACACCTCCTCTGGAAACAGAACCACCTCTACCAGATTCTCTGCCTCTAACTGTAGACACTGATCTCTGTGATGCGATAGGAGTAATATTTTAATTCTTTGGACAGTCTTTAACAAAATGCTCTGTCGATCCGCAACAAAAACAGCCTCCAATCACTTTCCAACAATCACCTAAATGTTTCTTCCTGCAATGTCTACATTCTGGAATTTCCACATCCAGGGGTAAACCTCTTACACTACCAATAGATACCGTCGTCTATTTTTCTCGGCTTCTACCACCTCTGTCTGATCTAAAGCTGGATCTCCATCCACCTTGAGATTCCTTTGATCTTTTCGACTGAGGGTTCAAATTGGTAGTTCCCGTACATTTCTCGATTGGTCTAATAGCTTCAGTCTTTTTGTTAAAGCCTAAAACTTGCTCCACCATTTTGGCTCGTTCAATCAAATCTACAAACTCAGTAATACAGTGAGATATCAACTGTACCTTAATCTCATCTCGTAAACCCCGTAAAAATCTTTTGCAACTATTAGCTTCTGTTGGTATAAATTCTGAGGCGTATCTATTGAGTCTCGAGAATTCCCTCTCATAATCTATTACTAAACATGTCACCCTATTGCAGCATTAAAAACTCTTGCTTCTTGTCTTCGTTATACATTTCTCCGATATTTTTCTTTTTGAAATTCTTTCTGAAATAGGTCTCATATTATCTAATCCTCTGGTAAATGTCGAACCACTGATTCCCACCATAAATAAGCTTCCCCTTGTAGCAACGATATAGCACAAATCAAACACTCCCGGGGGGTACAGTCCAATTGCTATAAATTTCTTTTAGTCGGTTCCATCCAATTTTCAGCTGCAGATGGATCGACTCTTTTCAGACCCATAAATTCAGTGGCACCATATTTTCTCAATTCTTTTATCGGGGCCCATCTCTGAGGTGGTACTGAAGTCGTAGCAGGAGCAATTCCCGCTGCTCTTTGTAATGCATCAGCAATTACTCGTAATATATCATAATCATCTCTATCATTTCTTCCATCAACTCTAGGAGGTGGATTTCTTGCTGAATTTATGCTAGGTGTAACTGACTCTGTTTCATCTAATCCATACGACTCTTCGTCTCCAGTAAACATTTCTTCGTCAGTATCATTTATCTGTTCATCCGACATCTTTAATCTATAAAATAGAAACAAACAAATAGATCAGCATCCAAAAATCTCGACTCAGTTTCGACTCGACGGTGGCATGTACATCTAGATCAATTTTCGAGCTTGACTTAGTTCGAGAATCAGTTAAACCTGATAGCACTGATACCAAAAACTGTAACACACCCCAAACCGTTGCTGAACAGGGTTATAGAGCATTACTAGACTTATCGGACAATTTCCAATTAATATACAAATAATTATCAAACATAATGTAAAATAATCTTAAAGTCCCTTAGACGGACCCTCGAGGCCCAAAATATCAATTATGAGTGATTTGGGACTAATTTGGGTGCTTGGGGAAATTTTTCGTAATTTTAATTTTTTTTGTGCGAACTCAATATAACCCATTTATAAATATCTAACATTCCCTACAAATTCAAATCAAGACCAATCCAAACAAAAAATCACAACCAATCCAATTCACCTTTAAATACGCCTAAATTATACCTAAAACATTTAACTTAATATTTTAATTAAATAAACATTCATAATATCATTCAAAATTTTACTAACTAGCCTTGTTCATTTTTCTTTCCAAGCTTAATATCAAACTTACCAAATTTGTCAAACCATTTCATTTAACTTAGTACCAAAACACCAGATATCATTTATTACAACTAAAATCATAAAACATTTTAAAGTGACCATTACATCACCTATGTACATGACACTTTTACCAAAAGAAGAATACATCACCAAAGTTTGATGATAGAGTCAGGATCATTCTGGATGCTGGACCGGGACTCTGGACTCCTATCGACCTGCGCACGGAAACAACCGTACGTTGAGTATTTCATACTCAGTGGTATTTCCATAATTCAAATTATAATAACAATAATAGAATATAATTATCAAGCATGTAATCATTAAATTTCTCAAATATCAATTCATTCTTAAACTTTCATTTATTAACAATAACAATAACAATACAATTATTTATTTATTTATTTATTTATTTATTTTTTTAGCTATTCTTCAATTTCATTCACATATCATATGCCTCAATTTCAATCACTACATGAACATTTAGTTCACGCCTTTCATTTTCAATCTCAATTTCAATCCACAATTCAACTTTCTCATTTCTTTCAATATTTTCAATAGTATAATCAATCAATTTATTTTAAATTTCTAATTTCAGTTGTTCACCCTATTAACAAACTCGGACTTTGACGGATACACAGATTTCAATCCAAACACACTAGTACAGCACATTCTGCCTAAAATGGTACTCAGTACCTGATCAATATATCAGAAGCAGTATACGACACATAAAGTGCCTAAAACGACACACGAGGTGCCTGATACAACACATATAGTGCCTGATCGGCAAAGCCGATAAATTCCCGTACTCTTCTAATCCTATGGCATGCCAATTATATCTGACTCAGCCCGACTAGTTAATAGGGTATTCAAATCATTTCTCAATTTCAATTTCACTTTCAATGTACAATTCAATTCGATACAATTTTCCATTTTCCAACAATATACTATCAAATATTCATGTATAATCATACTTCATCTTAATTTCATTCAATTCAATGTTGATACTTACCTTATAATTTTACTACCATACACATAAATTTAAATATAACATTTAATAAATAGTAGTTTGAATTATAGTAACACAAACTGTGAATTTCTCGTTTTAGTCCTCAACAACTTTCTTTTTTCCTTTGTGTACCGATGCCTTGAATTCCTTGTTAGCTACGAAAATAATAATTTACACTATTAATTATAGCATTAATTAATAATAATAATTGAATTTCTATCCAATTTATACCCTAATTCCAATTTAATCCTAATTAACTCATTTACTTTTCTAACTCAATTCATACTTTATTTCTATTCAATTTCCTTCCATATTCTACTTAACTATCTAATGTTCATAATAAAACCCTAATTTTAAACGTCTTTCAATTTAGTCCCTACAACACAAAACTTATAGCCTAGTTTACAATTTAATCCTTTAATCAATTCTAACTTAAAATTCATTTATTTAACCCCTAATTCATTATTTTGTTCAACATGAATTATATTTAAAAACCTAAGAACTTCCAACACTTCAACTTAATTTCAACAAAACTTTTTTCTAAAGCTTATAAAACATCAAAATTTAAAAAAAAAGACTTAATTAACTTACCAAAATAAGCTTTAAGCATTAAAACCTTAGTTTTTCCATTTTTCTTTTCTTTCTCCTTTTTCGTTTGAGCTTTCTGTTTCTTTTATGCTTTGTTTCTTTTTTTTTAACTTTTGTTTTATTTACTTTCTTTATATTACATTTGTTTATTAATTTAATAATAATATAATATATAATTATAAAAAATATCTATTACTTAAATAATAAATAAATTAAATACATATATTACAAATATACATATTTTAATTAACACATTTGTATTTTGTCATCACCTTACACTTGTTTTTATTTGTTTTATTTCATAATATAATAATAATTAATAAATATCTTTTACTTATTATTTAAGAAAATATACAAATATATTACAAGTGTATTTTCATCTATTTTACACATGCTTATTATCATTACCATACATTTGTCACTATTTTAATTTATTTAAAAATAATAATTTAATATAAAACCATAATAATAATAATAATTATATATATAATATAATCTAAGAAAAAACTTAGATTTTTCTTCCCATTTTCCGCCCCGGCTAATGAAATAGGCATAATTCCCTATTTAATCCCCTTTGTTTTATTTTAATTTATAATTAAACTTTACCCTTTATTCAATTTAGTCCTTTTTACTAATTACTCTAAATTAAGCTAAATTCACTTAATAAAAACCTAATTAGACACACTACTACACTCACAAATATTTCTAATAATATTTTTAAATTCGGTTTACTAAGACGGATGCCCGATATTACACTTTCCCAATGCCCGTGAATTTTGGGTCATTACATAACTAATAATTTCCATTCTATATCAATATTACTAGTGTATTTTTTAAAAGTTATCAATAGTCTTATTCGTAAATTACAGTTGTAGATTTCATTGGTGTTCTCACGAAGATCATCACTATACAACATCAACAAATAAGATGTGAAACCATTTTGAAGCGGATAATGTAGATTATAGATGCTAAGTATGTAATTAAAACCTTTTTAACAATATATACGTCTCCTACAAATATATATATAAATATAATGTTTTTAATTTTTACAATGTAAGGGGAATAAATTAGATATCACTTTGTGGGAATCTACTTCTTTTCAAATTGAAGATGATATCTTACACCACCAATCTCCTACTATTGTTATTGTTTTACATAAACAATAGTGAAGAATTCAATAGCATTTCAATGTCTGCTAAATTGTTACAATTTAATCTATGAAACTCTACATTATCAAAAAGTGCCTAAAATAAATAAACTTTTGTATAGGTAAATTTATCTTGGGTTTTACATCATTAAGAAAGGTGTACAAGAATTTGAATATACCAGATGCTTCGATATTGCATAATAGTCGACAAAAAATTATTTTACTTTCATGATTTACATTGTTATTAACTATATTAATTCCTATCATGTTAAAGTATCTTTACACAATCACAATAGGTCCAATGTACAATTTAATAAATATAAAGTCAAGGAATACATAACACACCAACTAAAACAATTACACATTCATATAAAAGTTTATTCCTAAAAAGAAGAAGTATTTCAAAAGTACTTTTTACTTATGCAACACGACATGTAAGTCTTCCCATTCAATAATTATTAAAAATTAATTTCAGAAACCCTACTACAACATTTAGTAATAATTTATGAATTTTTACATCATGTTTATCATTTAAAAAAATTTGTAGGTTAGACTAAGTTGCCATGCAACCATTATCAAAGTAGACACCAAGTATGAACAATATTATTTTGTATGTCCTACACATCGAAAGAAAAGATGTGGAATTTGAAGGCTGATACAGTTGCGATGATTTTATTAATCCAGTACACCTACCCATTTCGAGGTTTAGAATATAACTATTCTACATAATATTTATCGCATGTTATTAAAAAAATTAAATATTTATTAGTCATATAACAAAACATTGTATACAAAATGTTACATTGAAAGATTTAATATTGCATTATTCATTTATTTGATTGTTCATAATTTATATTAACTATTCACTCTTAATTATTTCTATATGATATATACAAATTGTCAATTGTTGTTAAAGACTAGATTGACACTACTTTTTTTGCCCTTTTTAATGCTATAACAATTAAATTACTTGATTACTCTGCGAAATATTTGTACCTGTTATAGTTTGAGGTTAAAAATCAACATTTGTTTTCATTTAAACTATGTATAGAATATATCAAATTATCAATGATAACAAACTTAGTTTCCTTATGATGGGATCTCAACGGTTCAAAATATATTTTGTACGTTTATTGGTCAATTCTATGTGTTTGAAGTTAAGTGCTACATTTGGAAAAAAAATTAGAATTTTAGAAGCTTTGAAACATGTTCTCGATTAGTAAAGGTGGAGATTTGAATTATAAAATTATAGTTTTATATTCTACCCCATGAGACCTTTACAACGGTATATCATACGCCCAAAATAGTTGAGTGGTGAATGAGAAATTAATGCTCAAAGTAAGCTACTTGTGAATTAAGTTGACTAAAATGGAAAGCTTAGTTCCACATTGGTTAGATATCAAGTGTAGAAAATGTTAATACATATGAACCAACTTGGTGGTTATTGAATGACTAAGCTAATGTTTTCCCTCACGTGCAAGGGAGGGTGCAAATCCAAACCTGTCGAGGTTGGGGGTGCGGGCAATGCGAAATGTCCAGACTAGTCTGGCCCTTCTAGTCCTCTGCAGAGTTTATCTCTTCAAATTCTATTTGGAATTAAAAGAACAAATATTAAATTGAGTTCATTGGCTCCTTTAATTCAGACGTTAATTTGGGTTTTTATTGGCTCCTTAATTCATGGATGTTAATGGCTCCATTAGTAAAAATAAATAAATAAATAAAAATTTCAAAAGTTCTTTCATTTTAAATATTTTTATTTAAACCAAAATAATCTACGGGGGAATATAACACTGAATTTTTCTCTATTTTTCTTGCAAAATTTCGAGATTTTTTCCAGTTGGAAAAATTATAAATTTTGGATACTTTAAGGCATATTCTCAATTGGTAAAGGTGGAGAGTTGAATCATAAAATTATGGTTGTATATTCTACTCCAAGAGACCTTTACAACGGTATATCATATGCTCAAAATGATTGAGTGATGAATGAGAAATTGATGCTCAAAGTAAGCTACTTGTGAATATTTGTTGAGGAAAAGAAAAACTTAGATCCCACATTGGTTACATACCAATTGTGAGATGTGTATATATATGAGAACCCACTTAAAAGGTAATTGAATAACTAAGCTTGGAACCTTGCCTTGCGTGTAGGGGGTGTGTTGCACCCGCACAATGTGAGCGATGCGAAATGTCTGGACAGGTGGAGCCCAAAATGGGCCTATAAATATTTTAAGCCCAACACGAAATTTATTTTTTCCCAGCAAATATATACAAAATATTATTTAAAAATGACATATATCTTGATTTATTTGATTTTTTTAATTAATTTGATTTGATTTTAATCAAATTGATTTATTTGCTACTTTAATGCAAATTTTGCATCTTTAAGTATAGATATTTCTAAAATTCCTCCATATTGAATGTCTATAAATGCCTAAGAATTCTTCAGAATTTTTTACACTGAGAGACTCTCTAAAACCGAGTTTATTTTTCTCTCGAAAATTCTTCTCTTTTCCTCTCAATATTTTCCAACTTTTTGGTGATAGAAAAAGGCAATGTTTGTTCATTAATCTCTGCAGAGGTGCTACTGTTTCGATCATCGTGTTGTTGTATCCTGAGAAACAGTTGACCAACGCTTCTCCAAGTACCGTAGGAGTAGCAAAATCTGTCTTAAGGAAACTGTGTAAAATAAGCCTCAACATCTAGTAAAGTTTGATTCTTTATTCAATTTCTGATTTTCTAATCTTATTTATTTTCATACATGATATTTTAAATACAAATTATTTAATTTAATTTATTTTATATAAATAGTTTTTTTTTTATTTATAGATATAGTTATTTGCTAACTTGTTATTCGTCCAACAATTTTAAGACAGATTTTATTATTTTGCAATTCTCTAATCCGAGGCGAATGAGACACCAAGGCGAAAGAAAGAAAAAATTTAAATTTTATTTGAAAATAAAAATTAAAGTTAAATAAAATCTATTTCGGGATTTATTCCCTCCGTTTAACAGATTTTATTTGATTTTGTTTCCAAATTAAAAGTGAACAAAATATGTTTCAGGATTTATTATTTATTCCCGTCGTTCAACATATTTTATTCAAATTTTGATTTTATTTTCAAAACGAGTGTTAAAATTAAATAAAATCTGTTTCGGGATTTATTCCCGCTGTTCTACAGAATTTATTCTATTTTTTATTTTGTTTCCAAATTAAAAGTGAATAAAATCTATTTCGGGATTTATTATTTATTCCTGTCGTTCAACAAATTTTATTCTATTTTTATTTTATTTCCAAAACGAATGTTAAAATTAAATAAAATATGTTTCGAGATTTATTCCCGTCGTTCAACAGATTTTATTCTATTTTTTATTTTGTTTCCAAAATAAGTATTAAAATTAATTAAAATATGTTTCGGGATTTATTCCCGTTGTTCAACAAATTTTATTCCATTTTTTTATTTAGTTGCCAAATGAGAAATTAGATTAAATGAAATCTGTTTTTAACAGATTTTATTTAGTTTTGATTTTGTTACCAAATTAGAATTGAATTGAATAATCTGTTTCGGGATTTATTCTCGCTGTTTAATAGATTTTATTCAGTTTTGATTTTGTTTCCAAATTAGAATTGAATTGAATAATCTGTTTTGGGATTTATTCCCACTGTTTAACAGATTTTATTCGATCTTAATTTTGTTTCTAAGCGAAGACTTAATCAAATAATTTTGTTTCGGGATTTAGTCATGCCATTCAACAAACTTGATTTTGATTTTGTTTTAGAATTTTTAATACTGACGTTTAATAAATCAAAGGAAAATTTTCTATTTATGGTGGCCTTAATTGTGGCTTTAAATTGTGAAAGCTAAAATTGTAGCTTCAAAATTGTGGCATCAAAGATAAAGAAATTTATCAACAGTTAATTAAAAAGACAATATGAGAATGCATGTTTAGGATTAGTTCTTTAAAAGACTTGGTATTTAAGTGTACCGCGTGCACCACCTCTCTTTTAGGTTTACATACTTGGTGCATTATTTTATTGTATTTTTTATTAGACGTATAAACTTTTGTTTCGAGTTTTTATTAGATTCCTACCGTCTAACAAAAGTTGATAATTTTTCTAGTTTTGGTTTTGTTTCTTAACAAAAAATAGAAACTCCCACCAATTCAATCAATTCGCAATTTGAAGCTTTAGTTCAAACACAATTTTCGATTCAAAACTTAGTGTTGCCAGTGGTGGCTGCTATAAGCCACAACGAGAAACCTCTAAAATTTTCGGGATAGAATTTCAAGACATGGCAACAGAAAATGCTATTTTATTTCACCATGTTGAACTTGGCCAAATATTTGAAAGATACCCCTCCTACTGTTAAAGAGGACAAGGTAGATGAAGTTGCCGCTTTCACTGCTGTTGAAGCCTAGAAACATTTTGATTTCCTATGCCGATACTACATCCTAAATGGATTGTCGGATGCATTGTACAAAGTGTATAGTGTCAAGAAAACAACTAAGGAATTATGGACATCATTGGACCATAAATACAAAATCAAAGATACTGGAGCTAAAAAGTTTTTAGTTGCTAAATTCTTGAATTTTATAATGATCGATTCTAAACTAGTTGTGAATCAAATGCAGGAACTTGAACTGATCAGTCATAGAATTCTTGTTGAAGGGATGGTGATAAGTGAATCCTTTTAAGTGGCAGCCATTATTGAGAAGCTGCCTCTTGCTTGAAATGACTTTAAGAATTACATAAAGTACAAAAGAAAGGAAATGTCAATGGAAGATTTAATTATCAGAATTTGGATTGAAGATGACAATAGAGGTACGAAAAAAAAGGATCAACAAAGTAGCAAATGTCAATGATGCTAGGGCGAACATTGTAGAAGTCAAGAAGGACTTAAAGAAGGGAAAACAACCTCAGAATGGATCTAAACTAGGACCAAAACATGGCATTTCCAAGAAGTAAAAATTTCAAGGAAAATGCTTAAATTACAACAAGATGGGGCACAAATCATCTAACTGTAGGAGTCCAATGAAAGTTAGAGCTAACGAGACCAATGTTGTGGAAGAAATTTCCAAGGAAGTGTCCGATATAGACTTATGTGCCTAACATACACAAGAACTATGAATAAGAATGTTTCTTCTAAAATGGGAATGCTTGTGAGAAGGGGATATGTAATACAATCTCTATAAAAGCAAAAACTATAAATAAGAATGTTTCTTCTTCTTCTATTTATATGCTTGAGTCAATTGATTTATGACATGGTAGAGTCGGATATGTTAATTATGTTACTTCACTTCACATTAATTTTAAACATAAATGTGAAACTTGTATTAAGGCAAAATTAACAAAATCTTCATTTCAAACTATTGAAAGAAGCACAGAACCACTTAAACTAATACATAGTAATGTTTGTGACTTAAAATTTATTCAAATGAGAGGAGGGAATAAATATTTTATTACCTTCATTGATGATAGCACAAAATATTGCTAAGTTTATTTGCTTAAGAACAAAGACAAAGCTATAGAGAAGTTTATTCTCTATAAGTAAGAAGTTGAAAACCAACTTAATAAAAAGATTAAGATGGTGAGAAGTGATCGTGGTGGTGAATATGTTGAACCATTTGGTGAATATTGTGCACAACATGGTATTATTCATGAAGTGACACCACCATACACTCTTCAATCAAATGGATTAGCCGAGCGAAAAAATCAAACTCTAAAGGAAATGATGAACGTATTGCTAGAAAGTTCTAGGTCATCATAGAAATGTGGAGGGAAGCTTTTCTATCAACTAATTACCTTTTAAATAAGGTGCCCCGCAAGAAAAGGGAAAATACACCATATGAGTTATGGAAAGGTAGAAAACCATCCATAACCACTTGAAAGTGTAGAGGTGTCTTACTAACGTAATGGATAATGGTAAATCGATACATATGCATTGTCAACACAATACTGTTAGACAATTGATCTCAAATGGAGTTATCTCTCTTGATTTTGTAAAAATCAAAAGATAACATTGTGGATCTGCTAACTAAAAGCTTAAATCAAAATCATGTTGATAAAACATCGAAAGCAATAAGACTAAAACCCATTAAAATAAAAGGTATTATGTGAAGGAAAACCCTATCTAGTTGACTAGAGATCCCAAGATCTAGGTTCAAAGAGACAACCTAATTGTATAGAGCTTGTGAAGTCTTTGGGGGTTCTTATCTCACATTTGTTCCTATGATGTAAACAGTGACTATTAATGGGATAGGTTAAGCAATGCTTTTAATGACCGTTGTGTGTTTAGGTGAGCCGAACAACATAAGTCACTATGTGAGAGTGGAGTGGGGCTGCTTAGAGGAGACTATTAGGGCATTGTTCTCTCAAACTCTTGTAGAACCAAGAGATTTTCACGGCCATATGAACATACCCATAAGAACTAAAACCTTGGTAGGAAGGTAGTTGTGTAAGGTATATCATTGTTCCCACAAACGACAGAACATTTCAAGGACATCATGTCTACTGGTCAGCTATTAAAGTAAATATACTTTCACAAAGGAAGGTTTAAGGGCAGATGTCTACCTATCCTATACAACTATCTATCGTAGATTCTATCACCACATCGAGTCAATATTTTTCCGTTAAAATTATCAGTTTTTCATTCATGTGAGCAATTGTTGAAAAAATTGTAATTTTTGAAAACTTTGAGACATATTCTCAATTGGTAAAGGTGGAGAGTTGAATCATAAATTATGGCTTTATATTATACTGCATGAGATCTTTACAATGGTATATCATATGCTCAAAATGATTGAGTGATGAATGAAAATTTGATAATCAAAATAAGCTCATTGTGAATATTTGTTGAGGAAAAGAAAAGCTTAGATCCCACATTGGTTAAATACCAATGTGAGATGTGTATATATATGAGAACCTACTTGAAAAGTGATTGAATGACTAAGCTTGGAACCTTGCCTTGCGTGCAGGAGGTGCAGATCCAGACCCATCGGGGCTAGGGTACACCCGCACGACATGAGCGACGGGAAATATTTGGATCAGTCGAGCCCAAAATGGGCCTGCAGATATTTTAGCCCAACACAAAATTTATTTTTTCCCAGCAAATGTATACAATATCTAATTTAAAAAGGACATATATCCTGATTTATTTTATTCCAATTAATTTGATTTGATTTTAATCAAATTGATTTATTTTCTACTTTAATACAAATTTTGTATCTTTAATTATGGATATTTCCAAAATTCCTCCATATTGAATTCCTATAAATGCCTATGAATTCTTTAGAATTTTTTACACTGAAAGACTCTCTAAAAATGAGTTTATTTTGCTCTCGAAAATTCTTTTCTTTTCCTCTCAATATTTTCCAACGTTCTAGTGATAGAAAAAGGCAAGGTTTGTTCGTTGATCTCTGCAGAGTTGCTACTGCTTCGATCATCGTGTTGTTGTATCCTGGAGACAGTCGACCAACATTTCTCCATATACCATAGGAGAAGCCGAATCTCTCTTAAGGAAACTGTGTAAAAGAGGCCTCAACATCTAGTAAAATTCGTTTCTTTATTCGATTTCTGATTTTCTAATCTTATTTACTGGTTTTTCACACTTGATATTTTAAATATAAATTATTTAATTTACTTTATTTTATATAAATAGTTGTTTATTTATATAGATTTGAATTATAAAATTATGGTTTTATATTCTACCCCATGAAACCTTTACAACGGTATATCATATGCTCAAAATGGTTGAGTGCTGAATGAGAAATTGATGCTCAAAGTAAGCCACTTGAATTATATTAAGTAAAATGAAAAGCTTAGTTCCATATTGGTTAGATATCAAGTGTGGAATATGTTTATATATATGAACTAACTTGGTGGTTATTGAATGACTAAGCTAATGTTCTCCCTCGCGTGTAAGGAAGGGTGCAAATCCAAACCCGCCGGGGTTGAGGGCTCACTCGCTCAACGTGGGCAATGCGAAATGTCCAGACTGGTATATTAAATTGATTTATAGCTCCTTTAATTCATGTTAATTTGGGTTTTTAATGGATCCTTAATTCATGGACATTAATGGCTCCATTAGTAAAAATAAATAAATTAATTAAAATTCCAAAAGTTCTTTTATTTTGAATATTTTTATTTAAATCGAAATAATCTGTAGGGGAATATAACATGAATTTTTCTCTATTTTTCCTGCAAAATTTTGAGATCTCTTCCTACATATTTCGAACATGTTTCCGATGATAGAAGAAAGCTATTGATCACTACAGCCACGCTAATCTCATTGTTTTATCATGGGAGACAGTCGACCGACGTTTCTCCAGCACCAAAGGAGCGCCGAATCTGTCTTAAGGGGAATTTGTGAAAACATGCCTCAACTACCAGTCAGATTTCTGCCTACCTACAAGTACACAATTTCGATCCAGTTTTATTTTCAATTTATGTTTTTCAAATTATATATATTTATATTGTTCTAGTTCAATTTTGTGATTTAAAATTACATTAGTATTAATTTCACTAACATATTTGCAACACTACAATTACACACATTCATTCCCCAAATTTACAGTTATATGATTGCATGATGTAGAGTACAATAATGAATCAAGTAATCTGTTAGACACCATAAAGGAGGTATATGTTCATAAATTTTCCACAATCCCATCAATATATTTGCTATTTCATAAAAATAACATTTGTCCTTTTCTATTTCAATTAGCAATTAAATTCGTTACAAGTATCATCGAACATCTCGGATTCATTTGTAGAATCTAGTCGAATTACAAATGAAAAAGAAAGACTTCTAGCCACCATCAAAAAGGATGTTTACTGCACTGTAAGTTCCAATTACCACTGCAATATATATTAACCAAATCAATTATATAACAATTACTCATTTTAATTAATTTTAGATAACAAAATGAAGATATGTCAGGGAAATAGCTTATGCCAACTTCTTAAGTTGGTATATTGAAAACGTTGACTATATTTTAGTTTTTTTTTTACTATTCAACTGTATGAGTTCTATTTTTTTCACTATTAACTATTTGCAAATTATAAACATTTAAACGGTAATTCATATCTCACATATATTACAGTTTCATAATATTACAATATATATATTATCAAACATCATTATAATATTTGCAATTTAAATATGTTATATTTTAATATTTCTATTATTGAATTTTAATAACTGATAAATATTAATGATATTGCACCAATTTAGAAGAATGAAAATATAAAACATTAAATCTCTTACATTGCATGGGTCCACTAGTATATATATATAAGGGTAAACTATAAAAATAGCCGCTTTTGTTTGCCTCAGATTACATTTTAGTCATTTATGTTTGAAATGTTAAGTTTTAGTCACGTTATTGTTTTGTTACAAAGTGATCACTCTGTCGTTAAGCTCCATTACCTCCCTAACGACAATCGTATGTGGCAGTCCAAATGGGTTTTAAATGCCAACTTAGATGTCCAGCTGGGATGAGAGTAATTTTTAATTAATTGAATTTTTTAAATTAATTACAACTGAAAAAATCCATTTGGATATCAAAGTTGGCATTTAAAATCTATTTGGACTCTCACATAGGATTACCGTTAGGGAGGTAACGGAAGTTGAAAGCAGAGTAACCACTTCATAACGAAATGATTACATAAGTGACTAAAACATAACATTTCAAACATAAATAATTAAAATGTAATCTAAAACAAACAAAAGTTATTATTTTAGTTTGGAAGCAAAATGGAAAACTAAGCTTTGTTAGCACAGTTCTCTTAACAACATTTGACAAACCTATTAATTGCAAAGTGGGTAGGAAAATTTTATAGCAAAAGTCAATTAACTAAACAAAAATCACTTGTTTTAATATAATTCACAACGATATAATTGTTGGAAAATATGGACATCACATATATAATAAGGGTAATTCATGTTATTATTTACTATCATGATAGGTGAGTCCAAATTAAAAGTGATCTAATTTGGTTAAATTTTTATTGGGCTTTAATTATTAAATAAAGTATGGGTTAAATATGTGTAGATACTCTAGTAATTGAGTTCTAATCAAATTCTAATTAATGATGGGCTAATTAGGAATTAGAACTAATATGCCAATGTTATAAATATTAGGGTTATGGTCCTCAAATAACACATAAGATATCTTTTCTAATATCCCATCCTTAGAAAAGAGAGAGCAAATATTCTTTGAATTTATTGTGCATTAATTTGGAAAATCAAATCCCCAAGATCCGTAGATATCAAGGAATTCATGATTTCAGGTACACTTCCGCATCTAGTTTTATTCTTGTTTTGATCTTGATGATTTGACATGACAAGATCCTGATTTATGATTTATTAAGTTTTATATCATATCTTAATTTATTATTCTAACAAGTGACATCCGAGCTTCGTCATATCGAATCATTGGGAATTGATTAAGGTTCTTCATTAGAATGATTGATTCATGGAATTTCATGGGTTTTATATTTTGGATATATATGTTGATCTTTGAAGGTTTATATTAAAGTATTTTTTAGATCTTGATTATCTTGCTTTCATATTAAAATTTTAGGGTTTTTTTTAATTTGAGTGATTTCAAATTGATAAATTTAATTACAGAGTTTGAAATATTTTACTTCAGCGAATGGTCACGTTAAATTCAAGATTTTTATTTGAAATTCATTCTTCGTTGTCCAGTGTTTCAATTTCTATGAAATAAAAAAAACCTATACGACATTTAATTAATAAAAAAATGGAAAAGAAGTTCACAGTATAGAAATTGATTCATATATATATGTTTCATATGTTTCGTTTATATATATAATATATGCATGTTTTCATTGTTTTAATGTATGTTGTTTTGGAAAATTATATATATATGATTATCTTTTAATTTGATACAAAGATGAAATTAAGAGAAATATTTTGAAACAAATAAATTCAAATTTTGGCTTTGAGTTTTAATTAAGGATGTCTAATATTTTAAATAGATTAGTTGAAACAAAATGCCGCCAAAGTGACCTCTTTTGTGTAGATTAGTTTATTTAAAATATTAAAGATGATTATATGTTTTTGTGATTCATACGTTTATTGATTAACCCAAAGATAAGTTAATATTTGGCAGAATTTCAATGAAATCTATGGTGATAAATGTGTGGCAATTATAAGGTATTTTATGTGAGCAATAAGTTAGTCCAAAGATTAATTAATTGTTTGTCATTATTTATTGTCAATATTTGATTGCTACAACAAGAGTATCGCTTACTGTTAATATTACTGTCCAAAGACTTGATATTAATGTTGTGTTTGGTATCTTGAGATGGGATTAGCCATTAACTTGAATTTATTGCTTACTTATGAATATTGATGTGAGCTTGTTTTTGTTTGTTCTATATTCAGCTAGTTCATCTTCTACTGCCACAATATCTGCTAATATAAATTCTATACCTATGCTTAATAGGACTAATTTTAAAGAATGAAAAAGGCACTTACTTATAATGCTTGGCTGTATAGACATAGACCTTGCACTAAGGGAAGAACAACCTGCACCTCTTACCGCGAAAAGCACCCTTGATGTTAAGGGAGATTTTGAGAGGTGTGATCGTTCAAATCGCATGAGTTTAATGATCATGAAACACAGCATTCCAGAAGCCTTTAGTGCACAGAATCTGAAGAGATTACTTAGGCCAAGGGTTTCCTTGATGAAATTGAGATACGCTTTGCTAAAAACGATAAGGTTGAGATGACATCACTTCTAACTTCTTTGATGTCTGTGAAGTATAAGGGCCAAGGAAACGTAAGGGAGTACATTATGGAGATGTTCCATACTGTTTCAAGACTTAAGGCATTTAAGATCGAGCTTTCTGAGGAATTGCTTGTTCTTATGGTTTTGGTATCGCTTCCTGCACAGTTTAATCAATTTAAAATTAGTTATAACTGTCAAAAGGATAAATGAACTTTAAATGAGCTCATTTCTCATTTTGTGCAAGAGGAAGAAAGATTGAAGCGCGATAACTCTGAAAGTGCTTATTTGGCCAATGCCCCTAAAGACAAGGGCAAGAAAAAAAATATCATAATGAAGCTGCTAAAGGTCCAACTCGAAAGAAACAACAACAAGCTACAGAGAGTTGTATCTTGTGTAACAAGTCTGGACACGTGAAGAAAGATTGCACCAAATATCATGCTTGGTGTGCAAAGAAAGGTATAATTCTTAATTTGGTTTATTTTGAGATTAATTTAGCTTCAGTACCTAGAAACACTTGGTGGATAGATTTCAGCGCTGCTACTCACATAAGTGTTTCTATGCATGATTGCCTTAGTTACCGAAAGCCAAGTGATGGTGAAAGACACATCTTCGTGGCCGATGAAAAATCGATAGAAGTGGAAGCGATTGGGCATTTTAGGCTGTTATTAGGAACTGGTTTTTATTTAGATTTAAAAAAAAACTTTTATTGTACCATCATTTAGACGGAATTTAGTTTATGTTTCTTCGTTGGAAAAATTTGGTTATTATTGTTCATTCGGAAATAATCAATTTAATTTGTTTTTAAATTCGAATATTGTTGGAACTGGTTATTTAAATACTTATGACAACCTTTATTTCCTAGAAACAGATGCATCCTATAATGAAACCTTGCATGTGGAATCACGTGGTATTAAACACAAATTAAATAAGGAAACTTCAGCATCATTATGGCATAAGCGCTTAGGTCATATCTCAAAATTTAGAGTTGAATGTCTTGTGTCTGATGGTATTTTAAAGTCCTTTGACTTCACAGACTTTGATGTCTATGTCAATTGTATTACCAAAACCAAGAGATTGGGTGCTAACAAATCTTCGAACATCTTAAAATTAATTTATAAAGATATTTTTGGGTCATTCCCTACAACATCCTGGAATGGTCAACAATATTTCATAACATCCATAGACGATTACTCACGTTATGAGTACCTATATCTCATTAATGAGAAATCTGATTCTCTGGACGTGTTCAAAGCCTATAAAGCTGAAGTTGAGAATCAAATCAACAAAAGGATTAAAAACATCAGATCTAATCATAGTTGTGAGTACTACGGTAGATATGATGGCTCAGGTGAACAATGTCCAGGACCATTTGTGAAATTCCTAGAGAAATGCGATATTTTCCCACAATACACCATGCCAAGATCACTGAGTATGAATGGTGTAGCTGAAATATGAAATAGGACTCTTAAGGATATGGTAAGGAGCATGATTGCTCATTCTACCTTACCTGAGTCCCTCTAGGGAGAAACATTAAAGATAGCAACTTACATTCTGAATAAAGTACCCAATAAAATAGTTGCAAAAACACTTTATAAGCTTTGGACAGGTCAAAAGTCTAGTCTAAAGCACATTCGCATTTGGGGTTGTCCACCTGAGGCAAGGTTTATACACCACATGAAAAGAAATTGGGCTCCAAAACAGTAAGCAGCTACTTTATTGGTTATTCTGAGCAATCTAGGGGCTATAAGTTTTATAATCCCATAATGAGGAATATTTTTTAGACGGAAACTGCAACATTTTTTGAAGATGTTGAGTTTGAATGAGAAATAAGGTTAGAGACATTGCTTTTGAGGAGGAATTAGATTCTAACTCAGTTCCTACTATCACTTTTGATGATGTTCAGGTTCTCATACCTATCATTGATCACATACCTATCATTAATCAAGAAGTGAATCCAGAACCTCAACAAGACAATATTAAACAACTTCACATTTAAGATGAGGTAATTTTTTCAGAAGAACAAACTCAACAACCTCAAGAACAAGTGCCATTAAGGAGGTCCATAAGAGAAAGGAGAAATGGTATTCCATATGATTATGTTTTATTTCTCCAAGAACATAAGGATGATAATGGAATAATTGAAGATGATCCAATCAACTTTCATCAGGTCATGAAAATTTCTAATTCTCAAAAGTGGATTTACGATACAAAAGATGAGTATAAGTCTATGCAAAACAATAAAGTTTGGGAACTTGTCCCATTACCCGAAGGTGTAAAACCAATTGGTTGTAAATGGATATTTAAAACCAAGAAGGGTTCAAATGGTAATGTGGAGAGGTATAAGGTACGTCTTGTAGCTAAAGGATATACTCAGAAAGAAGGCATTGATTTTATAGAGACTTTTTCTCTAGTTTCATCGAAAGACTCTTTTAGGATAATCATAACGCTTATTGCTCGTTTTGATCTTAAGTTATATTACATGGATGTTAATACTACGTTTCTTAATGGCGATATTGAAGAAACAATTTATATTGTGTAACTAGAAAACTTTGAGTTGGAAGACTCAAAGAATATGGTTTGCAAATTGAGAAAATTCATCTATGGACTTAAACAAGATTCCTGTCAATGGTACCACAAGTTTCATCAAGTAATTGTTTCATTCAATCTTGAGATGAATATTGTTGATGATTGTGTATATCACAAATTCAATGGGAGTAAGTACATATTTCTGGTCCTATATGTCGATGACATTCATGAAATCAAGAGGTTTTTATCTAAGCATTTTGAGATGAAAGATCTTAGGGACACCTCTTTTGTTTTAGGAATACAGATACATCGAGACCGATCTCGAGGTATTCTTGGATTATCACAAAAGAACTATATCGATAAAGTACTCAAAAGTTTTTGAATGCAAAGTTGTAGATCGGGTGACACCATTGTCGCTAAGGGAGGCAAATTTAGTCTTACTCAATACCCTAAAAGTAACCTTGAAATTCAGGAAATGCAAAAGATTCCTTATGCATCAGCTGTTGGGAGTTTAATGTATGTTCAAGTATGTACAGTCCAGATATGGCATACATTGTTAGGATGTTAGGCAAATATTTAAGCAAGCCTAGTATAGACTATTGGATAGCAACCAAAAGGGTTATGAGATATCTTCAGAGAACAAAAGATTACATGCTTACTTATAAGAGATCAGATCTTTTAGAGGTCGTAGGGTATTCTGATTCTGATTTCGCTAGGTGCCAAGTTAGTAGGAAACCTACATCAGGCTATATTTACCTGTTCGCTAGAGGAACTATATCTTGGTAAAGTGTCAAACAGACACTTGTAGCTTCGTCCGCTATGACAGCAGAGTTTGTAGCATGCTATGAGGCATCAAACCATGGAATATGGTTGCAGAACTTTGTCACAAGACTACGCATTTTGGAGAATGTAGAAATACCACTCAAAATATTTTGTGACAATAAGTCAATAGTGTTGTATTCCAATAAAACAGAAGTTCATCTAAGTCAAAGCATATTGACATAAAGCTCCTAGTTGTGAAAGAAAGAGTGCAAAATGGTCAAATATCCATAGAGCACATTAGGACAAACTCCATGGTGGATCCCCTAACAAAAGGTTTACCACCCAAGGTCTTTCATGAACACACTGCTCATATGGGTGTTACATTGTTTAAGGATATTATGATTTAGTAGGAGTTTAAATTTTGTTTGTTTTATTTTTTTTAGACATTTATGTATTTGGTTATTTTCTTATCAGAAATGAAGTTTACAGTTTATTCACTTTGTTTATTATTTTGATACTGACCTCACTTAAGTTTAAAGAGGATCAGTTGGAAATAGACATGTTTATACCATATTGCATGTAATTTCCATACTACACATCCATACTTGATTTATGTCATTTGTTTGTGTTAATATACGTGATCAAGGATGGATTTAGTTATGATATATGTAACGAAAGTCACCATGGTTCTATATTAGCATAATTAGTGGAAGACATTGTTTGGAATACCTTTTGGATTTAATAGTAAAATTTTGAGCTCATAAGGTTATATAATGACATGTAATTATAAAGTAATTAGTATATATGTGTGTAGTCCAAGTGGGAGATTGTTGGAAAATATAGACATCACATATATAATAAGGGTAATTACATGTTATTATTTACTATTAAGATATGTTAGTCCAAATTAAAAATGATCTAATTTGGTTAAAGTTTTATTAGGCTTTAATTATTAAATAAAGTATGGGTCAAATATGTATAGATACTCTAGTAATTTAGTTCTAATCAAATTCTAATTAATGATGGGCGAATTAGGAATTAGAGCTAATATGCCAAGGTTATAAATATTAGGGTTATGGTCCTCAAATAACACAATATATCTTTTCTAATATCTATCCTTGGGAAAGAGAGAACAATTATTCTTTAAATTTATTGTGTGCTAATTTGAAAGATCAAATCCCAAAGATCCATAGTTTTCAAGTAATTCATGAATCTAAGTACGCTTCCGCATCTAGTTTTATTCTTGTTTTGTTCTTGATGATTTAACATAATAAAATCTTAATTTATGGCTTATTAAGTTTTATATCATATCTTAATTTATTATTCTAACAATAATATCATATTTCCTTATTTAACTTTTTCTACATGATTTTCACTCAGTAACATAATTCTTTTTTTAAATATCCTAACGTTTTAAAATTTTGTCATGTCTTTCCCACTCTTTTAGCAAATTTAAATTAATTTAAAAATTATAATAATTATTTTTACTCTTTTAATTGTTTCCTAAAATAGAAGTATCTCACTTAGGTATACCATATTTATTAAGATATTGTATATGTAATAAATTAACCCCTTAATTCGGGTTGTGGATAATTCTTTTATATAAGAAAATTAATGATTTTACACAAAAAAAAAATTAATACTTTAGGTCAATTTTAAAGATAATAAAATAAAAGTATAATATACATAACGATAATCAAGGAAGAAATTGACCCCCCCAAAAAAAAATCACTATCCATTGTCCTCCCTTTTTCCTTTCTACTTATGCGTTCTTTTACAGTCAAAAAAAAAAAAAGCAAGTTAGATACTGGTATTTTAAGGTATTTGTCTCCTAATTTTTCCATTTATTTAGTTAGTCACATATATTATTTCTCAATTATATATATCTTTTTTAAAAGGTATCAAACAAGAAAAATCAGTAACATCCTAAATGTCCCATCTTTCTTTCTTTCTTTTTCCTTTTTGTCGAAACTATTTTTTTAAAAAGGAGTCGACTTTATTTTAAAAACAAAAATAAAAATGAGAGTCGCTACCAATCTTTTTTATGAGGTGTGATCAGGTTACCTTGTGATTGATCATTTTGATAAAGCATTTTGATTTACTAAGATAACAATTTTAGTCTATGAAAGTCGAGAAAACGAGTTCGGGAGTCGATTACGTACGAGGAAGGATTAGCACCTCGTAACGCCCAAAATTGGTACCTAGTTGATTAATTAATGTCTTAACATAGAAATTTAAAAACTCGAAAAGAATTTAAGATACGATCCTCTATTTTTATTAATGTTGATTAAAAAATGCTTGGATAAATTGAAATGAGCGTTAAAGGCCCTCTCGTCTCGAGATAACGAAATGTTGCATCCCGCAAGTTAGGATGCAACATTTGAACACTCGAAAATGAGCTTGTCTATTAATCATTTTATTTTAAAAATTGTATTTTGATTTTAAAAGGATATTCAGTTGTTTAGATCCAACAAAAAAAAATTGAGACCCCGTAAGTTAGGGCATGGCCTTCTCGAATTTCTAAACGCGGAATATTGCCGATTTCTAAAAACAAAATTTTATGTATCAGGTAAAGATTAATGTAACATGATTTTATGGTAAAATGTAAAAAATGAATTACGATGCTAACATGCATAACATGATAAATGCATTAATAAGAATGTCAATAGATAGGATCAAAAATAAACAAGCCAAAAATAAAAAGAAAAATAATAAGTAAAAAACTAAAAATTTTAAACTAAAAAAATATTAAACAAACAAATAAATAAATATTGTGTAAAACAATTTAAAAACAATAATATTAATAATGATGATGATGATATTAATAATAATATAAAAAATCTAAAGTTTAAATTTATGTGAAAGGATATAAATAAATAAATAAATAATAAAATGATAATAACACGAGTAAGGATAAAATAAAGTACATGTATTTAAAAAATATTTAATATTAAATTAATCCATTTATCAATATAATTATAATGACAAAAAAAAAGCTAAATTGGAATCAAATCAGAAATTTGGGTAAAAATTGGGGGTGAAAAATAGGGTAGAGGACCATATTGAGACGCACGAATAATAAGGAGGGACCAAATGGGAGAATTTCCCCTCTCCTCCAAAACGGCGCCATTCAAATAGACCATATTGAAACTGAAATAAAATTCAAAGGCAAAAATTAAAATAAAAAGAAAACTGGATTTAGAAAAAAAGAAAATGCGAAAGGATTAAATTAGCAATTTGCCCACTTGGGCCTAGAAAACACACGGATCTTCCGCCAAACGGGTCGAGTCGGGAGGGTTGGTCCCTATACGGCGTCGTTTTGGACATTTAGGGGGGACTAAAATGGCGTCGTTTCATCCGGGTATTTAAACCCAAAAATTTCTTTAAACCTCCATTTCAGCCCCTTATTCCAAAAAAAAAAATCAAAAAAAACCTTTCAAAAAAAAAACTCTCTCCCCCCCTTTTGATGTCCGACGATCGGACCACCGTGGCTCCGCTGTATCCCCGCCGTAAACGGCGGACGGAATGCCAAAAGTCACCCTTTTTCCGGCAAAAACAAAAAGATAAGTTTTTTCCCCTATTTTTTAAAACTCTTTTCTATATATATATATATGTGTGTGTGTGTATACGTTTTTTTTAAAAAAAAGAAAATGAAGAAACTTTGTAAATAATTAGTTCGAAAACAAAAAAAAGTGAATAACAAAAGACCTTGCGCGTTTCCGATGTGGTTTTTTTCTTCTGTTGAACACTATGCTTTTTTTATTAATATTCAATGTAAAAAAGTACATTTGATTTCATGGCTTTTATAGCAGAAGAAAATACAATTTTTTTGCTTGTTTTTTTTCTTTCTGTGTCTGTCCTTTGTCTTATCGGCAAGTATGGGGCCGGACGCAAGCGTGGCATACGGTGGTGACACGGGCTGTACGGAGGGTACGGAGGTGAGGGCAGCGGCGCTCCTTGCTGCTAGGGTTTCTAGTTGGCTGAAACTTGTTTAAGTTTTTGGGCTGTTTGGGTCTTGTAATTTTGGATCAGGGTTTTTAATTTGTAAATTGGGCCTGTAACATTTAGACTGTTAATTTGGGTTTGATTTTATTATTTTGTTTTTAATTTTGGTTTTGGTATGGGCCCGGGCAAGTTGGGTCTGTTACACTTTTTATCAAATATGGATGGTGAAATCTTCCAATTAAATTAGTTAAAAATACCGTTTTTAAAAAATATTTGAGTGAATAGACCGATTTCTAGCATATTTCTTAGAATAGGTATTTTAATACTATTGAACTCTTGTTGAATGATTAGATTTGTAATTTTTAATTATTTTATTTAAATATATAAAAGTATTAAAAGATAAAAGTGTCATCAGAGTAATATTAATTATAATTTAGAAACAAAAATTCTATAATTTTATAAATAAGTTGGTGACTCAGCTAAAAGTGATATCTACTTAATAAAGTCCTTAAATACAAATATACAACTAATCAATTCATCAAGCTTGTTATGCTTAAGATTAAGCTTTGTTTGTTGATGGAATCGATGAATTCATCACATTCTTGTTTGTCTCAATCTCTTTTAACTACGATATTATCTGGTACAAACTCCTGTATATCTCTACCTCTTCATATAGATTATCAATAATATTTATCAGGTACAAATTTTGAAGCTATTTTCTACCCTAATGCCCATTTTGGAGTAATTTTGTAAATTTAAACTAGATTACGTTCCCATACAGGTGTTTATATGTATTAATATAATTTCTACAATTTTGATTTTTTAAAATTAATTAATGATGTCGAAACTATTTTTTATTTTGAAAAACGGGGATCGACTTTAAAACGAGGTATGAAGTCGCCACCAATCCTTTTTATTTAGGTGTGACCGGATCACCTAATAAAGCATTTTATTTTATTAAAATATCAATTTCGGCCTACGAAGTTTAAGAAAATGAGTTCGGGAGTCGGTTACGTACGAAGAAAGATTAGCACCCTCGTTACGCCGAAAAATTGGTACTTAATCGATTAATTAATATCCTAATGTCAAAAATTTGAAAAGATTTTAAAATACAATCCATTTTTAAAAAAATGTTTGAATAACCCGAATTGGATATTGATATTCTCTAGTTCCGAAGGGATAGCACATTAGGATACAACATTTCAAACCCTCGATACCAAGATCATCTTATGATTTCCAAAACTCATACATTGCAATTTTAAAAGGATATTTGGTTATTTGGTCAATGAAAAATCGAAACCCATCACGTTAGGGCACGATTTCTCGAATTTCCAAACACAAAATATTGCCTTATTGTTTAAAAAAAAAATTCAAACAAGAGCGATTATAAAACCGCCACGATATACATTTAGTTATTAGACTAAAGTGCAATAATCCATAGTGGATAAATACGTTGGAACTTAATTCACAACAGGGATTGAATAAAATGACTTAAAAACTACACAGAACACGAGGCAATAATGTACAAATGTTATGAACGAAAATGATACGTAATTACAAATAAATGAATCATAATACAAGTAATGATATCAATCACACAACATTCAACATTTAAATACTAACATCAATAAATGGAGTCCAATGAATTAAATAATTTTTTTAAAAATAATAATATGAAGCAAATCAGGGTAAATAAATGTAAAACTATTTTGAAATTATAATAGTGAGTGTTAAAATAAATAATGTAAAAAAGAATTTTAAAGTCCATAATATACAAAACAAGGATTTTTTTTTTAAAAACAAATAATGTATATATATAAGTATAATGAAAAAAATCTTAAAATGGATAATAAATAAAATATTTTAAAATAAATAAATAGAGTTTAAATATATATATATAACAATTTAAAATAAAATATAGAGTTTAAAATATATAATATATAAAAAAAATCTGAAATAAAACAATGTATATATAAAAGAGGCTTACATATAAATATTATATATATAAACATTTAAAATAGATAATATAAATATATAAATGTAAAAGTTTAATACAATAATATACAAAAAACTTACAACAACTAATAAAACAATTAAAAAATATACATATATATATAAATTATTTAAAACAAATAATGTATATAAAACTATTTAAAATAAGTGACATAAAACAACTCAATACAAAGTTTAAAATAAATAAAATGGTTTTAAATAAATAAAAAAGTTCAAATTTACATGAATAAGGGCTTGATTGAAAATAAAATAAAATTTTTAAGTCCAAATTCAAAAAAGATAAACGCTAGTATATAAAAAAGGGACTAAATCAAAATCCAAATAAAATTTAAAGGGGAATTCGGGTAAAAAAATGAAATAAGGGACCGATTCGAAACATGTGAATAATAAGGAGGGACTAAAGTAGGGAATAACCCCGCCCCCCAAAACACGCAGTTTCAAATGGACCATATTGAAACTGAAATAAAACTCAAAGGCATAAATTAAGAATAAAAATAAATTGGATTAAAACATAAAAAATGCGGAAGAACCACACGCGCAATTATCCCAATTAGCAGAAAAACGCGGATCCTAATGCTTGTGGGTTGGGTCGCAAGGGTCTGGCGCCTAAACGACACCGTTTTAAGGCCATTGAAATAGGCCCTAATACGTCGTTCGTCAAGGCCTATAAAAGATAATTTTTTTTTAAAAAAATCATTTCCCCACTGCATAAAGAAAAAAAAGAAAATGGGAGAAGGGGTAGGAAGAGAGACGCTGCTCTCCTCGCCTTGGTCTTAACTGACTTGGGGCTTTATCGACATCCGACGCCTCCACCTCCGCCATGGCACTTGGCCTAAGGCCCCAGGCACACAGGTAACCCCCTTTTTTATCACTAGTTTTTATCTACAAAAGCAAAAAAAATGAAACTAAAACCAAAAAAAGAATACGAATAGAGGAACCACCTTAAAACTTCGATTTTTTAATTCTCTGTTTTTGTATTTCTTTATTTTTTGTATATTTGTTCATAACCCCATACAATTGAAAAAGGAGATGACTTTATAGCCGAATGAGAAAAACAATAAAGAAAAATCCAACATTTTTTGTCCCGTTTTTCTTTTTTTGTTGTTGTGTTTGCATTGGTTCGCAGGTAAAGGGCAGGTGTACGGAGGTGGTACGGGCATGTCGATGTGGAGGCGCGAGTGATGGTAGCATTGGAGGCTACTGAAGCGCAAAGCAAATGGGGCTAGGGTTAGGGTTTTCAAAAACTTTGAAAGAATTGGGCCTATCGGGCTTTATTTTGTTGGGTTTTGGTAATTGTAGGATTGGGCTTGTAACTGGGTCTTAACTTTGGGCTGTGTAAATTGGACAGTGGACATTTAATTATTCTCAGTTTTTGGTTTTTTAGTCTAGGCCAAAATTGGCCTACTACAGCTGCCCCTCTTTGCTCGTTGTCGTGTAATGAGAATGGAGCAAAGACTATAAAAGGGCCAATTTTGCTTGGACTTGCTGAGTCTCAGCGCTTTTTTTCTTCTTCTTCAAGTAATCTCGTTCCAATCCACTTTTTCTTTAGAGGTATGAGACTTGTAGCTTTGATTTACTCCGGTGTAATTTCAAGGAGAAGAGATTTGTAGCTTCGATCTACTCCACTGTGACTATTTGTAGCTTTAACCTGTTCCATTGCAACTTCAAGGAGATAAGGTTTGTTGCTTTAATCTGTTCTTCTACGATTGTAGCTTGATCTGCTTTATTGCAACTTCAAGGAGATAAGATCTGCTATCTTCAGTCTGTTCCACTGCAACTTCTGGGAGATAAGACTTGTAACTTCAACTTGCCCCACTGCAACTTCAGGGGGATAAGGTTTGTGGCTTTAATCTACTCCACTAAAACTTCAGGGAGATAAGATTCACCATGGTAGGTTTGATCCGGCCTACTGCAACTTCAGAGGTATAGGATTTATAGCTTTAATGTAACACCCTGATTTTTGAGATTTTCGTAATTATCGAGAATTTGGTAAATTTTTTTAAAATTTGGTATTTGGTTGTGAAATTCATAATTGGAGTATGTAAATGGGCCTATGGAGGGCCCATGTGTTCGCCAAAACCCGGTGGAGTTTTTGAATTTTGGACTTAAGGAGTTAGGGGCATTGGTTAGGTGGCCTTATTAAAAGATGTGGGTAAAATGTAACACAAGAGAGCCCCTGGAAAAATGGCTAAGTGATGCCACGAAGGAGTTAAAAAGGTGGCATGTAAGTGGTTGGGGGAAACCAAGGTTCGATCCACTAAGCTGGAAATTGGGTTGTTATTTTTATGTCTTGGGCATGCAGGAGTTAGAAGTCAAATGGAACTCTGTTGGCATGAGTTTGAATCAGTCAAATGCATGGATTAAGGAATGATAAGGGGAGAGATTTTAAGGATTTGAAGGGAGGCTTAGAGTTAGCCGAATAGTGGGAGTTAGGGAGGAGAAATCGGCTTAGGGGTACTAGGGTGGGTATTTCGGCATTAGGGGCTTAGGTTGTGCCGTTTCCTTTGTTTAAACATCAGAGAGTGATTCTTTTTCTCCCCATTTTCTTCTCTAGCCAAAATTACCACTCTTTCCATCCATCTTTCTTTCTTTTCTTTTCCAAAACCAATCTACTATTCCCTTTTCTTCTCTTCACCCTTGCTGAATAGCGACAAGAGCCGAAACCTGTGAAGATTGATTGTGCTGATTTCTTTTAGACCAGCAACCTTCTTTCCTCTTCATTGTGGTGACAGATTCCTTCAAACTCTAAAAAGTCCCTGACGGCAACACCAATACAAGCCACCACACCATTTCTTTTCCTTGGTCCTAAAAGCCGAAATACCTTAGTTCTAGGGGCATAGTCGAACCTATGGACCTCTAGGATTCGAAGGCTGCTAGGTGGTTGAAGGCTGAGTTTACTTTGGATCTAAGCAGTGCAGAAGGGAAGATTGTGGTAAGTACTCGTTTTCAAATCGATTCAGTGGTATAAATATTGAGAAAAGTCAAAACCCCCTATGGTTTAGGGAGGTTTTCGTTTTGAAGCATAGGCCTTATGAGGCCTTTTCTTTTGACTTGTATGGTTTGTGGAGTGAAATAGATAACTTTGGAGGAGCAACAAGGCTTGGAGTATCAGTTTTGGATAAGCTTGAATTGAATCGTCGGACCTTGTGAAGGTAAGGGATCTATGGCTATTAGGGGTTCTTTAGCCGAATATAGTAAGGTGGACTTCGGGTTTGATTGCTTGAACTATAAACTAAGAATGGTGGTGATTAATTGTAGGTTGTCGTGGAAGACTTTGTTAGCAAACGTCACGAAACAGGTGTGTAACAACCCTCGTAATAGCTTGGCTAATATTCGCTGAAAAGTCGAAATGCTAAAATTTCGGCATTTCGAGAACTTGAGATTTTACATGTGGTTTTAGATGCGATAGATATGATATGGTCAGTGGTTGGATCAATGGAATAGGTAAGAGCGCAATTTTGTGCACGTTGGTAAGTTGGGCCTCAGTGGGCTGGAATTGGGCTAATGGGCTTCGGGCCCATTTGGGTAAAATTGATAGAAAATGGAATTTGGAGAAGTTGCATGTCAACACGGTTAGTACTGTTGTAAAATTTGGATCATGTGGGCTTAATGGGTTAAATCGGCATTCGTAGGGCCCATTAGGGGGTTTTGGGCCCAAAAGCCCGAATTTGATAAAGTGCGTTAAAATCATTGTTTAAACACCTGAAAATATTGATAATTGTTAATGAACGTGGAAAACCCATAATATTTGGTAAATTTACAAAAGTACCCTTAAAATATGATAAATGACTGTTTTGGCTCTAGGGAAAAATGACCATTATACCCCTAGGGTTTAATTATGAATATGATGCACGAGATTTTGATATACATGATATGACATGATATGCACATGATATGTTATGAGATGCACAAGATATATTCATTATATGCATGGGTTGGGTTTGATATAAATGGAGGAAGTGCAAAAAGGGCTTTGCCCAAGTTTACCGAAAAGGGCTTTGCCCCAGTTATTAAAAGATGCTAGGCCTCCAGTTATATGATAAAGCAGCTATGCTGCCAGTGGAGAGTTTGGTTGGGTGGGTTGAGTTATTCCCCACATGGAGAGTTTGGTTGGTACAGGTGGAGAGTAGCGGATGGTGGGTTGAGTAGTCTCCCCAAATGGGCTTGCATACATTCATTGATATTACATGTGATATTGAAATGGGCCTATGGGCCATACCGATTACAGTAAAGGCTTCGGCCTAGTGATATGATTTATGATAAGGCTTCGGCCCAGTAACCGTTAAACGAAAGGCTTCGGCCCAGTATGCTGATATTGGATAGGCTCCGAAAGGGGCTCGTTGCACACTGAGTTCCCAAACTCACCCCCTTTTCCTTAACCTTGCAGGTGAGCCTTGATGAGGAGACTTGGAGCTGGAGGGGATTCAGAGTGGCCATGGTGATCGCTTTTGAACTTTGCAAATCAATAACCGGTTTTTTTTATTTTAGTTTATCTTAATTGTTAATATTATTTGTTTTTGGGTTGTAATAAGGCCATTTTAACTATTTTCTGGAATTATTTTATTCTTCTTAATAACTCTAAATTTTTCTGATAATAATTCAAAATGGACTAGACTTAGGGCGTGTTTTCAAAATGATACTCATTTTCAAAATAACGCAGTGATACAATTAATCGGTTTATCAAAAATATCTACTTAAATGAATTTCAACTCATTTATCAAAGTGTGGCAATGGTTGTGGGCATGTCTAGGATTGGATCCATTCAAGAGCTTGGTACTTAAGCAGCCTTCTTGGCTCACCTCCTCTGTATCGGATACCTACCTGGTGCACAGCTTCCATTCACTTTGATCACATAGCAAAGACTATCTTTTAAAACACTAGGAAGGAGGTTGAAAGAGGCTTGGGTTTTTCTTAAAAACTTCAATGTGATACGTTAGATCCGGCCATAACATCTGGGTCGGGTTTGGGGTGTTACATTTAGTGGTATTAGAGCCAGGTTTCAACAACTCGTCTGTGGTTTCTAAACGGGTTTAAAATCAATAATTTCAAAACAAGGGTATTTTAAATCAATTTTTAAAGAATTTCTATTTTTTGTGACCAAATACATGTTTTTATTTTAAATGGTTTGGAAAAAGAAGTGGCACACTGAATCCCCGGTACCAAGTCTGTAAGTATACATTTTTTTACGCTGTGTGATATTGATATGATGCTATGAATAGAACTAAGACCCTACTATGATACTTTAGATAGGGTAGAGCTGTAAAATAGTAAGATTGAGACTGTAGCTAGGCTACGACGTTGCGAGAACAATCTCTGAACTACTATATTGCCATAAAACATCTTGTAATAAACAACTGAAATATTTAACTAATATTATAAAATTCGTAATCAGATAATTCAATATGAGTACAAGGGGAACTCGTGGACGAGGCCGCGGACGTGGTCACGGAAGGGTGCAAGCTGAATCTTCATCCTCAGGACATAGGCCAGCTGAGGAGGCATTCGTGCCACAGGCAACTGAGACTGGGTCACATGATCGGGCTGCAGGGGATGATGTTTTGTCCCAAGTGAAGTTAAGGGTTTTGGAAAGGGTTGCTAGAGCTAGCACCGGGACAGTGAATAGGGGATCCATCTCTGAGCGACTCCGGGCTAATGGAGCAGAGGTTTTTAGGGGCGTATCTGGAGTAGCCCTAAACGTCACTGAATAGTGGCTAGAGGCAACAGAGCGGATTATGGACGACCTAGATTACTCTGTGGAGCAAAAGCTAAAAGGGGCCATGTCGTTGCTACGAAATGAGGCATACTGGTGGTGGATCACTGTAAGGGAGAGCACCCTGATCGAACGAGGAATCTGGGAACTGTTCAAGACTGCTTTTAAGGGGAGGTATATTAGAGCTAGTTATGTGGATGCCCGTCGAAAGGAATTTTTTACTTTAGTTCAGGGTAATAAAACTGTTGCGGAGTATGAGGCAGAATTCTTGAGGCTGAGTCGATATGCTAGCGGGATAGTTGTGACCGAATATGAGCACAGTGGTTGATTCGAGGATGGCCTCCATGATGAACTCAGGGTGTTGATAGCTCCACAGAGGGAGCGTGATTTCGCTACGTTGGTAAAGAAGGCTAAGATAGCCGAGGAAGTAAAATGAACTCAACGGCAAAATCGTGAGAGGGATCGACCCAAATTTAGGAGGGATTCTAGACCCTCGGGTGCTGCAAATAGAAATGCTAAATGAGCTAGAATGGAGGAACCGGTTCGAGCAGTTTCGATGAATACCTTTAGACCGCAGGCTTGCAGGGACTGTTGCAGAGTGCATATGGGGGAGTGCTGGAAACGAACTGGAGCATGTTTTCGATGTGGGTCAAAGGAACATAAGTTCAGAGAGTGTCCTCGGAGAGCAGCTCAAGATCAAGTTGCAGAGTAAAGAGGTGTCCAACCGTTGCGAGGAGGACCACCACCACAGAGAGGCCATGGGCAAAGTAGAGGTGGTAATGGTAATGGACGTGGACGTGGGGCTCCTGGCAGGGGTGCTGGACATGCGGAAGCTTGACAGTCGGCATTGGTTTATGCTGCACGGCATCGTGAGGAGGGTGATGCTCCTGATGTTATAACCAGTACGTTCTTCATTCATAGCACGCCTTACACTGCTTTGATTGATGTTGGTTCCACTCATTCGTATGTTGCCCGTAATGTATCTGGGGCGTTGGGTAAGCTTCCTGAGGAGACTGTGAGTGGGGTATCAGTGATAAGTCCTTTAGGACACTCGGTTAAGGTAGATAAACTCTTTAAGGAGGTACCTTTAGAGACACAAAATAGGATATTCGTAAGAGATTTGATGGAGCTGCCATTTGGGGAATTTGATCTAATTTTTGGAATGGACTGGCTACCTAAGTATAGGGCGACGTTGGATTGTGCTGTTAAGAGGATAGTGCTAAGAACTGTCGAGGATGAGGAGATAATGGTCATAGGGGAGCGAAGGAACTATTTGTCCAATGTTGTCTCGACTTTAAGGGCTGAGAAGTTGATTCGGAAAGGTTGTGAGGCATTTTTAGCATTTGTGAGTCAGGCTGAACCTGAAGGGATGACTATGGAGTCGGTTAGGACCATCAAAGAATTTCAAGATGTATTTCCGGAGGAACTTCCTGGACTACCTCTGAACAGAGAAGTCGAGTTTGAAATCGACTTGTTACCTGGAACAGCTCCAGTATCCATTGCACCTTATCGAATGGCACCAAAGGAATTGGTGGAACTAAAAGCTCAGATTCAAGAACTGTTGGATAGAGGGTTTATAAGACCAAGTGTTTCTCCGTGGGGCGCACCAGTACTGTTCGTAAAGAAGAAAGATGGGACCATGCGGATGTGTATTGATTATCGGCAGTTGAACAAACTGATGATCAAGAACAAGTATCCGTTGCCAAAAATCGACAATCTGTTCGACCAACTGAGAGGAGCTTCAGTATTTTCTAAGATTGACCTTCAGTTAGGATATCATCAGTTGAGAGTCAAAGAAAAAGATATTCATGAGACGGCATTCAGAACTCGATATGGTCATTACGAGTTTCTGGTTATGCCCTTTGGTTTGACTAATGCACCGACAGCATTCATGGATTTGATGAATCGGGTATTTCAGCCGTATTTGAATTAGTTCGTAGTCATTTTTATCGATGATATCTTAGTGTACTCGAAAACGGAAGAGAAGCATGATGAGCATCTTCGTATTGTGCTGCAAGTACTGAGAGAAAAGCAACTCTATGCAAAGTTCAGTAAGTGCGAGTTTTGGTTGAATGAAGTAACCTTCTTGGGGTATGTTGTGTCTGCTGAGGGGATCAAGGTAGACCCTCGAAAGATTGAGGCAATTCTGAAGTGGAAGCCACCGAGGTCAGTAACGAAAATCCAAAGTTTTTTGGGGTTGGCAAGTTACTACCTAAGATTTGTGGAAGGATTTTCTGTGTTGGCAGCACCGTTAATGAAACTTATAAGGAAGGGAGCACCGTTTGTTTAGGTAAATAAGCAGCAAGAGGCTTTTGAGAAATTAAAGAAGGTTCTGACTGAGGCACCAGTGTTGATTCAGCCAGAGTCTGGTAAGGATTTCACTGTGTACAGTGACGCGTCACATGTAGGTTTGGGCTGTGTGTTGATGCAAGAGGGTAAAGCGGCCGCTTATGCTTCACGACAGCTTAAGCCTCATGAGGTAAACTATCCTACTCATGACTTGGAGTTGGCAGCAGTGATCTTTGCGCTTAAGATATGGAGGCACTACTTGTATGGGGAGAGATGCATTATCTATACGGACCATAAGAGTCTTAAGTACTTGCTGACTCAAAAGGATCTGAATCTTAGACAGCGAAGGTGGATAGAGTTGTTAAAGGACTATGACTGTTCGATTGAGTACCATCCTGGTAAGGCAAATGTCGTGGCTGATGCGCTGAGTCGAAGGACTGTGATAGAATTTGGGGCAATGTTTGCTCATTTAAGCTTGTTTGACTATGGAAGCTTATTAGTAGAATTACAAGTGAAACCAACTTGGGTGGAGTAGATTAAGAAGCAGCAGTTGGTGGATGGGTCATTGGTTTCTCGGTTTCAGCAAGCTAAGAAGGGGGAGAATCCAGACTTTGGATTAAATGGTGATGGGGTTCTTTGTTTCTGGGGAAGAATTTGTATGCCAAAGGACTCTGATTTGAGATTGATGATTTTGAGGGAGGCACATGGTGGACCTTGTGCTATGCATCCAGGAGGGAGTAAAATGTATCGAGACTTGCGAGAACTATATTGGTGGCCTGGGCTTAAGCGAGAAGTGGCTAAATTTTTGGGAAAATATTTGACATGTCAACAAGTAAAGGCCGAGCATCAACTACCTTCAGGATTGTTACAGCCGGTGAAGATACCACTTTGGAAATGGGAAAAGGGTGACCATGGATTTTGTGAGTGGTTTGCCATTAACACCTTCCAAGAAGGACTCAGTTTGGGTGATTGTGGATAGGCTGACGAAATCTGCCCATTTCATACCTGTCTGAGTCGATTACTCACTTCAGAGGTTGGCCAAGTTGTATGTGGCAGAGATAGTGCGGTTGCATGGGGTGCCAGTATCAATAATTTCTGACCGAGACCCAAGGTTTACATCTCGATTTTGGCAGAAGTTGCATGAAGTGTTGGGAACGCGATTGGATTTTAGTACGGCTTTTTATCCTCAGTCGGATGGGCAGTCAGAGAGAGTCATTCAGATTCTAGAAGACATGTTGAAGGGTTGTGTTATTGATTTTAGGGGCAGTTGGGAGGATTACTTGCCATTGGCGGAGTTCGCGTGTAACAACAGTTACCAAGCAAGTATTCAGATGGCTTCTTACGAGGCACTGCATGGGCGAAGGTATTGTTCGCCTACTTGTTAGGCAGAGTTGGAGGAAAGGTAAGTACTTGGACCGGAGCTAGTAGCAGATACTGAAGACAAAGTTAAGGTGATCAGGAATCGGTTAAAGGAGGCAGCGGATCGACAAAAGTCTTATGCTGATCTGAAGCGTAAGGATATTGAGTATGCTATAGGGGACATGGTCTTTTTGAAGTTTTCGCCGTGGAAGAAGATTTTGAGGTTTGGTAAAAAGGGCAAGTTGAGTCCACGGTTCATTGGGCCTTATCGGATCCTTAAGCGGATAGGGCCGGTAGCTTATCAGCTAGAGTTACCTCCAGAGTTGGATTGTATTCATGATGTCTTTCATGTGTCCATGCTAAGGCGATATCGTCCTGACCCTACTCATATCATGCCAGTCGCAGAAATTGAGGTACAGTCGGATTTGACCTTCGAAGAAGAACCTGTGCAGATACTTGATTGTGACGTCAAGGTGTTGAGAAGAAAGTCAGTCCCATTGGTGAAGGTACTTTGGAGAAACCATGGCAAAGACAAAGCTACTTGGGAGACAGAGGAGGCGATGTGTCAACAATACCCTCAACTGTTTGGGTCAGGTAAAATTTCGAGGTCGAAATTTCTTTAAGAAGGGTGGAGTTGTAACACCTCGATTTTCGAGATTTTCATAATTTTCGAGAATTTGGTAAATTTTTTTTAAAACTTGGTATTTGGTTGTGAAATTCATAATTGGAGTATGTAAATGGGCCTATGGAGGGACCATGTGTTGGCCAAAACCCGGTGGAGTTTTTGAATTTTGGACTTAAGGAGTTAGAGGCATTGGTTAGGTGGCCTTATTAAAAGATGTGGGTAAAATGTAACACAAGAGAGCCCTTAGCAAAGTGGCTAAGTGACGCCACTAAGGAGTTAAAAAGGTGGCATGTAAGTGGTTGGGGAAAACCAAGGTTCGATCCACTAAGCTGGCAATTGTGTTGTTATTTTTATGTCTTGGGCATGCAAGAGTTAGAAGTCGAATGGAACTCTGTTAGAGAGAGTTTGAATCAGTCAAATGCATGGATTAAGGAGTAATAAGGGGAGGGATTTTAGGGATTTGAAGGGAGGATTAGAGTTAGCCGAATAGTGGGAGTTAGGGAGGAGAAATTGGCTTAGGGGTGCTAGGGTGGGTATTTCGGCATTAGGGGCTTAGGTTGTGCCGTTTCCTTTGTTTAAACATCAAAGAGTGATTCTTTTTCTCCCCTTTTTCTTCTCTAGCCAAAATTACCACTCTTTCCATCCATCTTTCTTTCTTTTCTTTTCCAAAACCAATCTACTATTCCCTTTTCTTCTCTTCACCCTTGCTGAATAGCGACAAGAGCTGAAACCTGTGATGATTAATTGTGCCAATTTCTTTTAGACCAGCAAACTTCTTTCCTCTTCATTGTGGTGATCGATTCCTTCAAACTCTAAAAAGTCCTCGACGGCAACACCAATACAAGCCACCACACCATTTCTTTTCCTTGGTCCTAAAAGCCGAAATACCTTAGTTCTAGGGACATAGTCGAACCTATGGACCTCTATGATTCGAAGGCTACTAGGTGGTTGAAGGCTGAGTTTACTTTGGATCTAAGCAGTGTAGAAGGAAAGATTGTGGTAAATACTCGTTTTCAAATCGATTCAGTGGTAAAAATATTAAGAAAAGTCGAAACCCCCAATGGTTTAAGGAGGTTGTCGTTTTGAGGCATAGACCTTATAGGGCCTTTTCTTTTGACTTGTATGGTTTGTGGAGTGAAATAGATAACTTTGGAGGAGCAGCAAGGCTTGGAGTATCAGTTTTGGATAAGCTTGAATCGAATCGTCAGACCCTGTGAAGGTAAGGGATCTATGGCTATTAGGGGTTCTTTAGCCGAATATGGTAAGGTGGACTTTGGGTTTGATTGCTGGAACTGTAAACTAAGAATGGTGGTGATTAATTGTAGGTTTTCGTGGAAGAATTTGTTAGCAAACGTCACGAAACAAGTGTGTAACAACCCTCGTAGTAGCTTAGGCTAATATTCGCTGAAAAGCCGAATGCCAAAATTCTGGCATTTCGAGAACTTGAGATTTTGCATGTAGTTTTAGATGCGATAGATACGATATGGTCGGTGGTTGGATCAATGGAACAGGTAAGAGCGCAATTTTGTGCACGTTGGTAAGTTGGGCCTCAGTGGGCTGGAATTGGGCTAATGGGCTTCGGGCCCATTTGGGTAAAATTGATAGAAAATGGAATTTGGAGAAGTTGCATGTCAACACGGTTAGAACTGTTGTAAAATTTGGATCATGTGGGCTTAATGGGTTAAATCAGCATTTGTAGGGCCCATTAGGGGGTTTTGGGCCCAAAAGCCCGAATTTGATAAAGTGCGTTAAAATCATTGTTTAAACACCTGGAAATATTGATAATTGTTAATGAACGTGGAAAACCCATAATATTTGGTAAATTTACAAAAGTACCCTTAAAATATGAGAAATGACTGTTTTGGCTCTATGAGAAAATGACTATTATACCCCTAGGGTTTAATTATGAATATGATGCATGAGATTTTGATATACATGATATGACATGTTATGACATGATATGCACATGATATGTTATGAGATGCACAAGATATATTCATTATATGCATGGGTTGGGTTTGATATAAATGGAGGAAGTGCAAAAAGGGCTTTGCCCTAGTTATTAAAAGAGGATAGGCCTCCAGTTATATGATAAAGTAGCTATGCTGCCAGTGGAGAGTTTGGTTGGGTGGGTTGAGTTATTCCCCACATGGAGAGTTTGGTTGGTACAGGTGGAGAGTAGCGGATGGTGGGTTGAGTAGTCTCCCCAAATAGGCTTGCATACATTCATTGATATTACATGTGATATTGAAATGGGCCTATGGGCCATACTGCTTACAGTAAAGGCTTCGGCCTAGTGATATGATTTATGATAAGGCTTCGGCCCAGTAACAGTTAAACGAAAGGCTTCGGCCCAGTATACTGATATTGGATGGGCTCCGAAAGGGGCTTGTTGCACACTGAGTTCCCAAACTCACCCGCTTTTCCTTAACCTTGCAAGTGAGCCTTAATGAGGAGACTTGGAGCCGAAGGGGATTCAGAGTGGCCATGGTGATTGCTTTTGAACTTTGCAAATCAGTAACCGATTTTTTTTATTTTAGTTTATCTTAACTGTTAATATTATTTGTTTTTGGGTTGTAATAAGGCCATTTTAACTATTTTCTGGAATTATTTTATTCTTCTTAATAACTCTAAATTTTTCTGATAATAATTGAAAATGGGCTAGACTTAGGGCGCGTTTTCAAAATGATACTCGTTTTCAAAATAATACAGCGATACAATTAATCGGTTTATCAAAAATATCTACTTAAATGAATTTCAACTCGTTTATCAAAGTGTGGCAATGGTTGTGGGCATGTCTAGGATTGGGTCCATTCAAGAGCTTGGTACTTAAGCAGCCTTCATGGCTCACCTCCTCTGTATCGGATACCTACCTAGTGCACAGCTTCCATTCACTTTGATCATATAGCAAAGACTAACTTTTAAAACACTAGGAAGGAGGTTGAAAGAGAATTGGGTTTTTCTTAAAAACTTCAATGTGACACGTCAGATCAGGCCATAACGTTTGGGCCGACTTTGGGGTGTTACATTTAATCTTCTCTACTACAACTTCAGAGAGATAAGATTCACTCTCTTCAATTTGCTTCACTGCAACTTCAGGGAGATAAGACTCATAACTTCAACTTGCCCCACTGTAACTTCAGGGGGATAAAGTTTGTGGCTTCAATCTGCTCCACTATAACTTTAGGGAGATAAGATTCACCATGGTAGGTTTGATCCGACCTACTGTAACTTCAGAGGTATAGGATTTATAGCTTTAATCTGCTCTACTGCAACTTCAGAGAGATAAGGTTCGCTATCTTCAATTGGCTCCACTGCAACTTCAGGGAGATAAGGTTTGTGTATTTTTATCCTACTTTACTGCAACTTCAGAAAGATAAGGATTATGACTTTGATCTGCTCCACTGCAACTTCAGGGAGATAAGGTCTGTCATATTCAGTCTGCTCCATTGCAACTTCAGAGAGATAAGACTTGCTACTTCAACCTGCTTCACTGCAACTTTAGGGAGATAAGGTCTGCTATGATCTACTCTACTGCAACTTCAAAGAGATAAGATCTGTTTATTTATAGCTTCAATCTGTTCCACTGCATCTTCAGGGAAATAAGATTCGCTACATTCAGTCTGCTCCACTGCAACTTTAGGGAGATAAGACCTGTCACTTCAACCTCCTCTACTACAACTTTAAGGAGATAAGGTTTGTAATCTTCGATCTATTCCGCTGCAACTTCAGGTATATAAGATCTGACTTCACCAATGTTACTACACCGTCCTCTTAGACATGTCTTGTAGACTTGGTTTCATGTATCATGCTCATGCTAAATAATTAGGATACTTATGATAAAAATACTCCTAACTAGATGTGATACTGATGTCAAATAATTAGGATGCTATGATCGAACTGAATCAAATGTTCCTAACTAGATGTGATACTTATGTCAAATAATTAGGATGCTATGATTAAAATGAATCAAAAGCTCCTAACTAGATGTGTTATGAATGATATATGAATGCAAAATAAGAATGATCCTATTTTAACTGCTTAAGGTATCATCACTCGTTGTTCATCAGGGCATTACCATTGATGTATTACGCTGCCATCTTGTTCGGCTGGTATTATTGATGAAAAACCCTAAGAAACAATCACATTCTGTTCAGCAAACTTGCCCCGCTATAATTTCAAAGCCCCTTCCACAATACCTCTTAGGACATAAAGGTTGTACTTCCCACTGCCACTTCAGGGGAGTAACATTTGGTTTCTTCTATCCATCCTGCTGCAACTCAGAGGTATAGGATTCGCATCATCTTCAATCAATTTGATCTGTTACACCATTCCCTGGGTGTAATGACTATATGTATATGACTATATTTTATTTTGAATTGTTATATATATATTTAAACTCTATCTATTTATTTATTTTAAAATATTTTATTTATTATCCATTTTAAGATTTTTTTCATTATACTTATATATATAAATATACATTATTTGTTTTTTTTAAAAAATCCTTGTTTTGTATATTATGGACTTTAAAATTCTTTTTTACATTATTTATTTTAACACTCACTATTATTAGTTCAAAATAGTTTTATATTTATTTACTCTGATTTGCTTCATATTATTATTTTTAAAAAAATTATTTAATTCATTGGACTCCATGTATTGATGTTAGTATTTAAATGTTGAATGTTGTGTGATTGATATCATTACCTATATTGTGATTCATTTATTTGTAATTACGTATTATTTTCATTCATATCATTTGTACATTATTGCCTCATGTTTCGTGTAGTTTTTAGGTCATTTCATTCAATCCCTGTTGTGAATTAAGTTCCAACGTATTTATCCACTATGGATTATTGCACTTTACTCTAATAACTAAATGCATATCGTGACGGTTTTATAATCGCTCTTGTTTGAATTTTTTTAAAAAAAATAAGATAATATTTCGTGTTTGGAAATTCAAGAAATCGTGCCCTAACGTGATGGGTTTCGATTTTCTGTTGACCAAATAACCAAATATCCTTTTAAAATTGCAATGTATGAGTTTTGGAAATCATAAGATGATCTTGGTATCGAGGGTTTGAAATGTTGTATCCTAACATGCTGGATATGATACTTTATCCCTTCGGAACAAGAGAATATCAATATCCAATTCGGTTTATTCAAACATTTTTTTTAAAAAGGGATTGTATTTTAGAATCTTTTCAAATTTTCGACATTAGGACATTAATTAATCGATTAGGTACCAATTTTTGGGTGCAACGAATGTGTTAATCCTTCCTCGTACGTAATCGACTCCCAAACTCATTTTCTTAAACTTCGTAGGCCGAAATTGATATTTTAATAAAATAAAATAGTTTATTAGGTGATCCAATCACACCTAAACAAAAAGGATTGGTGGCGACTGCATACCTCGTTTTAAAGTCGATCTCTGTTTTTCAAAATAAAAAATGGTTTTGCAAATGATTTTAAAAAAGATTTAATGATATTTGAAAGGTGTTCTAATTTTATAAAAAAAATCATTTTAGCCCTTTATTTAATTTTTCATTTTAGCCCTTAAACTTATTTTTTTATTAAATCGTCCCAAAATGGATGAAAATTTAATATTTTTTACTTTACAGATGCAGCATACAAGTAAATTGTCATGTTGATGACATTTTAGCATTTAATTAATTTTTTAAAAATTAAAAATCATTAAAATTATTATTAAAAATATAAAAAATTGATTTAAATATTTTAAAATTTTTTAAAAATTAATTAAATGTTGACATGTCATCCACATGAAAATCTGTGTGTATGTCATATCAGCAAAGCCAACAAATGTTAATTTCTCCACCTATTTTGAGGTGATTTGACAAAAAATGCAAGTTTAAATGCTAAAAGAAACAAAAAATGAAATGAATGGTTAAAATAATTTTTTTTATAAAATTGAAGGATAAAAAAATCATTATACTTATTTGAAAACACATAAAACCTACTTTAATCCATGTTATTAAAATGTGACTTAAATTAATTAAAAATTAGAAAACACGGAAGGACTACATTTAGATTTTCCTTCAGTGATAGGTATTAAGTCAAGGCTAACTTAGTCATATATGCTAATTTTTTTTAATTGGTCAAATAGGCCGCTTTTTTTTTAAAAAAAGTTAGGCAAATAAGACAATTTGGAGAGAGTGTGAAAGTGCATGCTTTCACACACACTATCCTCGACCACTAAATTTTTAGGGTTTTTTTGTTTAACGATTAGAGTTTAGTGATTTAGGGTTTTAAGAATGAAACCGTGAAAGTTTATAGGTAGATTTGAAGGGTCGAGGATGTGATAGCGTGTCTTAGAACACATACATTTCATATGTCATGCCAAGATAAAACCATTACCTTAGAAACTCATCCTATAGAAGTCAAGTTTCGGGTTGACAGTGCTTGATACGATCACAGGTCGAAGTCTAAGTGGAGGTCTCAGTCGACAGCCATTATGAGATCATGAATAGGAGTATAATGGGGAGCCAGTTGATGATTGTTATGCGGGCACGAGCTCAAACTTTTTGGATATCCGCAAATGATGCCTTATATATAACATACATAACATTGAGGTAATAATCATAAAGAAAAACAAGGTTTTCGGTGTAATCAACGTAATTTGTTTCTCCATTTCCATGCAACCGATATCTTTAACCTTTCTTCTTATCTGAAAGCTGACACCGAGGTGGACACAAGAGGGCTCTCAGGCAGAGAGCAAATGTTTCGGTGAAAGTAGAGCTCAAACTCGGGTCAATTTGAAAACGGTTGTGGTTATTAATATGTTGTTTAATAACGACAACCATTGTCACCCCGAAAAGAGCATCACCTTTACTCTACAGAAATAGTCATTGCCCGCCTAATAATCCTCTTACATCCAAGGCGATGCCGACCTTCAGATAAGAAGAAAATTTAAATATGTCGGTTGCACGAAAATGGAGAAAAAAAATTACGCCAATTATAACGGGAAGCCTTATAGTATTTCCCTATGATTATGTTCTCAAACTTCTGTATGGTATTTATAAGGCAACATCTCCGGATATCCATAAAGTTGGAGCTTGTGCCCGCATAATAACCATCAACTAGCAACCCGTTATACTTTTATCCATGACATCATAACAGCCGTTGATCGAGACCTCTACGTAAACTTCCACCTGCGACCTCATAAAGTTCAATCACTCTAGAACCCGAATTCTACGGGATAAGTTTTCGAGGTAATTGTCTCATCTCAGTAGGATATATGAAATGTGTGTCTAGGAGCAATATCGAATCACCGACAACTCAAGAATACCTCAAATAGGAAGTTTTATTATCGATGAAATTTTTTAACACTAAAGCGAGGAAAAAATCGAGAGAGAGAAATATTGTAAAGTGGAGGGATGATGGGGGGAGAGATTATGGGTTTAAAGATGATGGAGTATGGAGGCAGAATCCTCTTTTTATAGGCACAGGGGAGGGTTAGATTGGGAAGAAAAAAAACCTCGTGGTTGAAAAAGCGTCACAGAATAGGTGTTTCCATCGAATATTTGAAAGTGGAGCATCAAATTTTACCCAGGACTCCAGAGATCAAGGTACTTTTGTCAGGCTTTGTGTGGCGGTGGACAGAAAGGTTGCCTAGCTAGACGAGCTTTCTATCCATTACCACTCATATCCTACCAAAGTGCTATGCCCCTAAGAATCACGGGTACGTTTTCAAGCACGTTTTGAAGCACATTGAATACCCTTTAAAGCACTCGTCTACTGAATTCGATTATGCTGAAACGCGTTTTCGAGCACAGAAGAGCATTTCATTATTATTATTCGATGAAATCCCGTCTTTTGAAATGCATTTTAAAGCACACATTCCCTTTCTCCTCGTTCTTTTATTTCTATTAAACTACCAAAGTATTCAATACTTAAACATGCATCAAATTAGTTCTTTTTTGAAAAGTTGCAATACGAGTGTTGTTTGCATTTCTTTGGATAACCATCTAAATTTTTTTGTTCTAAATATCTAATTCGTTTTAAATTAAAATGAGTCAACGATTGAAATTCGTAATTTATTACGATGGTCAATTTTGTAATACGGACATCAAGGTCGTATTTACAGGAGCCCAGTCCGTGGAATTGCCTTTCAACCATATTATTCAATTGCGTGAGCTACAGACTAGAATCAGGAGGAAAGTTGGGGGTTCAAGTCGAGGAAGAATTTTTAGCTTACAATGTAGATATCTGGCATCAGTGGACCCCTTTAAGTATGAGCTATTTAATGTGAAAGGTAAGCTCGAGCTGGAAGTGGTCATATCATCATATTGCTCAATTGAAAATGCTATAATGGAGTTATATGTCGAGTTTGTCAAGGTTGATAGAATTGGTCCATCTTCGACCACTATTGCGACTAATGTGGGAACCGAAGTAGAAACAGAAAGGCCTACTACATGGTTGTGTAGTGGGTTCACTAGTTTGTAACAAAGCTCCTATTATGATGTCTTCAAAGCATTAATGTGAAGACATTCTTTGATTTTAGGCATCGATTTCAACTTCGACAACCATTATCAGTCGGGGTATAAGCATAACTCGAACCTTGACACCCGAGCACAACATTCAATTAGTGCATTTGATTTCAACTTTGGTGGTTCAATGTCTTGGGGCAGAAGCACTTATACCGAGGGACCATCAACCTACATCGGTTGACAATCCAATGTAGATATTGACATATTCCCTACGATCAGGTCTGATGAGGGTACATTGAACCCTATGGTTAAAGATGACAATGAAGATGCAACTGAAGAAGAAGATGTAGGCATATACAAAGAGGCAATAAATGTTGTTAACAGATCAGAATCAAACCCCGATCCAATTCGACAGTCCGAGTCGGATAGTTTAGAAATAGCACTTTTTTCTGAACCAAAACAGGTTCTATTTGAGCCAAAACCTTACGGTTTCAACGATGACGGTTCAAACAATGCTACAAATCCAGATTAGCAATTCAAGATATATGAATCTCCACCCCACATGACTAACATCGACCTCCTTGCAGAGGGTGGTTTAGAGTTATGTTAGCTCCTGCACAGAAAACTTGGTCATGCAAGTTCGTCGTCAAATGTCCAAGTATTGGAAGTTGGCATAGAGCATCCCAAAAAGATGCTTTTCTTGTTGCACTAAAGCGATACAGCTTCAAGAATGGTGTGAACTATCATGTCATGAGATCTCGTTTGGAAAAATTCGAGGGAAAATGCATAATGTGTGACTGTAGGTGCAAATGGAAAATCATAGCATCTTTTTAGAAGAAGATAAGCTTGTGGACAATAAAGAAGTATACCGGTTCACATACTTTTGTTGCAGCAGGTGCTGTAACACCTCTCACCCATATCCGACGCCGGAACAGGGTTTGAGGTGCTACATGAATTAAACAATAATAAACGTATAAAACTGAGTCATAAATCTGTATTTCAATTAAAAATTTTCTCAAATTTCATCTTTAAGTCCTTAATATAGACCTACGAGGCCCAAAATATGCTTAAGAAGTGATTTAGGACTAAACCGGGAACTTTGAAAAATTTTCCTTGAAAATAGAGGCACACGCCCCTGTGGCCTGGGACATGCCCGTGTGGTCTGAGACATGCCCGTGGGCGATTCTGACTTTACCACATGGCCTGGGCACACGCCCATGTGACTTGGCCGTGTGAAAACCTCATTATTCACTATTTTAAAGCTATTTTCACATATCAAACACATTTAAGTTATGCCCAAAACATTGACTTATAAATCTTGATCAAATAACATTCTTTTATCCATTTCTTATACCTAAACACAATTATACACTAATAGAACCCAACAAATCAATTATTTCAATCCAAAATATGTATATTTCATTTTCAAACACAAAACATCACATTTAACATACTTTACATATTTAATCATTCACACAATTACATTATCAAATCAACTCCTATACATGCCATATAAATCAAAAAGTTGTTTAACAAAATCTACCAGAGTAAATCTGGATAGTGTGACCCTTGATGTAGATCCGATCTTCCGTATGTATATAAGTCAATCTACAAAACAAATAACATACACAAGTAAGCTTATAGAAGGTTAGTAAGCTCATAGGCATAATTACACAAATCTTACCAAATATTGTACACAATCATATATCTATTAGCTTATCTAATTCATCCTGCAAATCACAATTTCATTAATAAACTCATTTGGATAATTTCCAGGTTGCTATTCATAAATTTAACTCCCTCGGGCCCATTTCTCATTTATTTCCATTGTCAAATTAAGGAACAATAAAGGAATTGAGGGCTTCATTATCACATTGCCATAGTAAACTATGGACTTTCACATTGTCACAATCACACAGTGAAGCCATAGCCTTGCCATGGTCTTACATAGATCACATAACATACCGATGCCATATCCCAAATATGGTCTTATACGGAATCACATTATCACATCACACTGATGCCATAGCCCAGCTATGGTCTTATACGGGAACTCGAATCACATTGTATCAATGTCATAGCCTAGCTATGGTCTTATACGAAAACACATATCACATCTTTTCCGTCAATTCATTATGGTCATAGAATGGAAGTATTCAAATCCATTGTTCCAAATAATATGTATTTTTACTTAAATACTATTTCATACTTTTTACAATTTAATAGTATTCATCTACAATAATATACTTAAAAACCATAATATTTTCATAACAAAACATTAAATTTGCCATATGAACTTACCTAGGCTAATTTGTAAATGTCGTAGAAAGTCAATGACTATTCTTGAATTTTCTCCTTTCCACGATTCGCTTCATTTTCTTGATCTATAATTATAAAATCATTCCTTCATTAGCATCTATTTCGATTCTATTCTATTTCACAACTTATGTCCTTAAATTTTTTTAAATTACACAATTACCTCAAACTTTTTGGTTTTTACAATTTAATCCCTGTTCAATTCATTCATCAATTAAACTAATTCCTTTCAAATATCATTTTATCTAAACACTACAAACTACTTCACAGCCTTTGACATTCCAAGCTTCAACACAAAACCCTAATTCCAACAACTTTCACAATTAGGTCCTAAAATAAATTTCTATGCAAATCTCTTCATAAAATCATCATATAATGAAATTAAAACCTTAATTCCATGATAAATCATCATAAACTTTCAGCACTTATTCATGGAAACTTTCAAAATTACCCATGAAATCAAAACTAATGAATTAAACAAGTGGACCTGGTTGTAAAAGTCTCAAAAACCCAAAATTTACAAGAAATAATCAAGAATTGAGCTTACATGTAGTAAAAATATGAGAGACCAGCTTAAAAGAACCCTTCAATGGTGATTTTGCTGGAGAGGATGAAGAAAAATGAAGAAAACTCTAGATTTTACCTAGTATATCATATTTTACAATTTAATTTTTACCCTATTTCCAATTTTGCCCCTTGTTCACACTTGTTTTTTATTTTTCCTGCACACTCATGTCGTCCAGCCCAATAATAGGTGTTTAATTGCCTATTTAGTCCTCCTTTAATTATTACTAGAGCTATTTAATCACATTTTACAATTTTGCACTTAATTCAATTTAGTCCTTTTTACCCAATTGACTACCGAAACCTTAAAATTTCTTAACGAAACTTTAACACTAACTTACTAACACTTCATAAATATTTATAAAAATATTTATGGCTCAGTTTATGAATTCGACTTCTCGATACCTCGTTTTTATCTTATTTAATCTACAAATTTCTTTTAATTCATAATTTCACTAATTCGAAATTATTTCTAAAACCACACTTAACTTTTACTTACTAATATCTAAACTCACATGTCAGATTTAGTGATCTCAAATCACTGTTTTGATATCACTGAAATTTGGGCCGTTACAGGTGCGTGATGTGATCACATGATATCTAACATAATGTGACCTAAACGAGATCTGACAACAGTCGGATATCTTCAAGCTGCTTTGGTAGTCCCACATAAGTCGACCCATGTTTCCACCTACTCAAACAATATGTTAATGCGGGACAAATATGGGCACGTTCGATTAACCTTGGGCTCCTCAGAAAAGTTTCCTTGACATAAAAGGACACACGCTCGTATAGGTGGACCGTGTGGACTCACACGCCCTTGTATTTTTGGGGCACGCCCATGCTCTTCAACCGTGGGCAACACTGAGTTATCAACACGTCCATGGAACATGCCCATGCTGCCTGCCCATGGACGAAACTGTCATTTTAACACGGCCATGGTACACGCCCGTGTGGCTTACCCGTGTACATCTTTGAGCTAAAATTTTAAGTACAGGGGACACACAGCCGTAACACACACCCATGGGAGAGAACCGTGTATCCCACATGGCCTAGACACACGCCCATGTATCTAACTATGTGGACCATAATAGGCTATTTTCTAAGCCTTTAGTCACCCCTTTCTACTACTTGTGCCTAACGGTTACCAAGTTTGAGAGAAAGCATGATTATACACTTGTAAATAATCTAAATGAAAATAGTTGTATCAAAACCTCATATCATTGGTTTCATACATAAATGGTTATTTTCTGGTTAGTGTCATGGGTTACCATATTCATTAATCCATATGAAATTGGCTCATTCATGTGATTCATTGCCAATAGATAATAACCTATCATTTGTAATTAAAACCATGCATAAAATCGTAGGCCATAGCCTACTTAAATTAAGCCAATTTTCATGGCCATGTACAAAGAGATAAACATATTTTTACATGCCTTTATTGGGCAAATCAAATGACACATATAACAAAATACTCAAAAATACTATACATGCCATTGAACAAAATAAACAGAGTTTTTATACCAAAGCTTGTTTAGTTAATAGCGTGTTGCTTCTCCCACCCGTCTTCCAACCCTTATGAGTCCTCGAGCTCTAAGAAATAGGGAAAAAGAGAGGGGTAAGCATTTTCATGCTTATTAAGCTCGAATAACTGAAGAGTAAACTTACTGAGTAATTAGCATACATCCATACTTAAATCATGAAATCATACAATATGAAATGATTTCCTATCACACGCACTCAATCAATGAGTTAGTAACATAATCATGTATCGTGTAATTAACTAGATGAGCTCATCATTCAACATTTCATTCATACATGTATCCTACGTTAATCTCATTGAGTTTTTAGGAAATCTCGATGGAATACCCATTATCCGTCAATTCATTCAAATGATCTTTCCATATGTGCACTCCTGCGAACCTCACATCATATGGTGGGATTACCAGTCCAGGCTAAATCCCCCATTATATGAACTCGTAAGGTGATGTCAGGATTACCAGTCCAAGCTAAATTCCTTATAGCGACGAACACCCTTAATGAGTTCGGATCTGAATTACAAGTCCAGACTAAATTTAGACCCAATTTAGATTACCCGTCCGGGCTAAATCCGTAATGCACATATATTCTTCAGGAGGCTCAATCATTCAAGGAACACCAGTCTGGGCTAGATCCTTTTCATAATTGAGATCAACGGATTACCCGTCTGGGCTAAATCCTTACTGGAACACATGTAGGATCTCATTACATGTATCAATCAGGGTTTATCCATCAAATCCCCTTTATCAACCTCAACCGAGATATCTTTCACATGTTACAATCAAATATGCATTTCAATGATGTTTCATGCCATTAATAATGCAATCATCATGCATTCATAAATCATACAATCATGCATATTAGGAGTTCACTTTAAGTTATCCGAACTTCCCTGGTAACAGTTTCAGAGTTATGTTTCGGTTATTTCGAAACCTTGCGTTTACCTCGATCGACCTCTGGAATTTGTTCCTCGGGGTCTATAACAACAAAATTAGCTCATTAATACCCCACATTATACATTTCAAGTTTAATATCTACCCTGGTCCAAATGACCGTTTTGCCCCTAACCTTTGACATTTTTACGATTTAGTCCCTAGGCCCGTATAATGAAACACATGCAATTTCTATCTTACCCAAGCCTAACTGAACATTTTTCTCTCTTATGGCAACCCACAGTTTTCATAAATTTCCTCATTTCTACCACACATTTACATCTTTTTTCATTTTTTTTCATTAATTTCTTCATAAACTTTAACACATGCATATACTCATATTCCAGGCCTCATAATAATCAATAAAGTAAATATTTTTGATGTCGAATTTGTGGTCCTGAAACCACTATTCCACTAGGCCCTATTTTGGGATGTTACATTTCTCCCCCCTTAGGGACTTTCGTCCTCGAAAGTCTTACCAGAAAAAAGATTCGGATATTGACTTCTCATGGTTTCTTCCGGCTTCCATGTAGCCTCTTCTACACCATGTCTATGCCATAGAACTTTTACAAGAGCCACAACTTTCTTTCTCAACTGTTTAACTTCACGAGCCAATATCTTAACCGGTTCTTCTCCATAGGTCATGTCCAGTCAAATTCTGATCTCAGTCGGCGAAATTACATGAGAGGAGTCTAATCGGTATCTCCTTAACATGGATACATGGAACACATCATGAATCTTTTCCATTTTGGGTGGCAATGCCAAACGATAGGCTAACGGTCCAACTCTTTCGGTGATCTCGTACGGTCCAATAAATCGCGGACTCAATTTACCTTTCCGACCAAATCTCAATACCTTTTTCCATGGAGATACTTTCAAGAATACTCTATCTCCAACTTGAAACTCAATTTCTTTTTTTTTCAAATCAGCATAAGACTTTTGCCTATCTGAAGCCGCTTTTAAACAATCCAGTATCACTTTAACTTTTTCTTCAGTTTCTTTAATCAGATCAACTCCATGAATCTGATTTACCTTGAGTTCTGTCCAATACAATGGAGTTCGACATTTCCTACCATACAAGGCTTCATAAAGCGCTATCTTCAAACTTGTTTGGAAACTATTGTTGTAGGTAAACTCTACCAATGGCAGGTATTTCTCCCAACTACCCTGAAATTCAAGGATGCAACAACGCAACATGTCCTCGAGAATCTGAATCATCCACTCAGACTGACCATCGGTCTGAGGGTGAAAAGCTGTGCTAAAGCTCAACTTTGTACCCAAGGCTTCTTGTAACCTCTTGCAGAATCTCAAAGTGAACCTCAGGTCTCTATCTGAAATAATCGATAGTGGAACTCCGTGCAACCTCACTATCTCATAAATGTACAAATCGGCTAATCTATCAAGGGAATAATCCGTCCTTATTGAGATAAAATGAGCCGACGTTGTCAGTTTGTCCACTATAACCCATTTGGCATCTTTCTTTTTCGGAGTCAAAGGTAATCATGTCACGAAATCCATGGTAACTTTGTCCCACTTCCATTTGGGGACCATTACTGGCTATAACAGACTTGAAGGCACTTGATGTTCAGCTTTAACTTGCTAACATACTAGGCATTTCGATACGAATTCAAAAACGTCTCTTTTCATGTCGTTCCACCAGTACATCTTTTTTAAATCGTTTTACATCTTGGTACTTCCCCGGTGAACAGACAAATGACTGTTGTGCGCTTCTTGCAAAATCTTCCGAATAAGTTCATCGTCTTTGGGTACACAAACCCTATCTTTAAACATCAAACATCCATTAGGTCTAATTCAGAAGTCGGACTCACTACTAGACTCACATTGAGCTCTTTTTGCTTGCAAGTCATCATCATTAAACTGAGCATCATGAATTTCCTGCAGAAATGTCGGCCTAGCCTCCAGCTCGGCTAAGACTGAACCATCATCAAGCAATTTCAAACGAGTGTCCATGGCTCTCAAGGCATACAGGGATTTTCTATTCAATGCATCAGCGACCACATTCGCCTTTCCCGGGTGATAGTCGATAATCAAATCATAATCTTTAATTAATTCTAACCATCTCCGCTGTCTCAAATTTAATTCTTTCTGAGTCATCAAGTATTTCAAACTCTTGTGGTCCGTGAATATACGGCAAGTCTCGCCATACAAATAATGCCTCCAAAATTTTAAGGCAAAAACAATAGCAGCAAGCTCTAGGCCGTGGGTTGGATCATTCTTCTCGTGAGGCTTCAATTACCGTGATGCATAGGCTATCACCTTGCCATTTTGCATAAGCACACAACCCAATCCATTTAAGGATGCATAACTGTAGACTACAAATTCTTTTCCCAGTTCAGGTAACACTAAAACAGGAGCTTCGGTCAGCAATGTCTTTAACATTCAAGAGCTCTTTTCCTCTCCTTTCTCTTCTATTTTCGGCTACTATGAACAAGGATGGACAAAATTTTCCCTTCCATCATTTTGTTATTTTTAGTCTTTATTTTATGACATAAAATGACACATATCAATTAGTACCATAACTTCATGCCTTAAATTATTATTATCTAATGCACATGTTGCTTCCCACCAACATCATGGCCGGCCACTACACATAAAATGGGGAGTTTGACATGCAAATCCTCTCATTTTACACTACAAATTATTTGCCCACTACAATTTGGCCTATAGCATTTTCAGAAATTTTCACATAGGTCCTATTTCATAATTTTACTCTCAAATGACAAAATCAAAGCATGAAATTTTCACACATGCACTTTCATATATAATAAACACAGAGTATAACATTTAATTATTTCTGTGACTCGATTTTGTGAACCCAAAACCACTTTTCGACTAGGGCCAAATTAGGGCTGTCACAACTCTCCCCCCCTTAGGAATTTTCGTTCCCGAAAATCTCACCAGAAGAAATAGTTTCCACTCTAAAAACATTTACATCTTTTTTCATTTTTTTTCATTAATTTCTTCATAAACTTTAACACATGCATATACTCATATTCCAGGCCTCATAATAATCAATAAAGTAAATATTTTTGATGTCGAATTTGTGGTCCTGAAACCACTATTCCACTAGGCCCTATTTCGGGATGTTACATTTCTCCCCCCTTAGGGACTTTCGTCCTCGAAAGTCTTACCAGAAAAAAGATTCGGATATTGACTTCTCATGGTTTCTTCCGGCTTCCATGTAGCCTCTTCTACACCATGTCTATGCCATAGAACTTTTACAAGAGCCACAACTTTCTTTCTCAACTGTTTAACTTCACGAGCCAATATCTTAACCGGTTCTTCTCCATAGGTCATGTCCAGTCAAATTCTGATCTCAGTCGGCGAAATTACATGAGAGGAGTCTAATCGGTATCTCCTTAACATGGATACATGGAACACATCATGAATCTTTTCCATTTTGGGTGGCAATGCCAAACGATAGGCTAACGGTCCAACTCTTTCGGTGATCTCGTACGGTCCAATAAATCGCGGACTCAATTTACCTTTCCGACCAAATCTCAATACCTTTTTCCATGGAGATACTTTCAAGAATACTCTATCTCCAACTTGAAACTCAATTTCTTTTTTTTTTCAAATCAGCATAAGACTTTTGCCTATCTGAAGCCGTTTTTAAACAATCCCGTATCACTTTAACTTTTTCTTCAGTTTCTTTAATCAGATCAACTCCATGAATCTGATTTACCTTGAGTTCTGTCCAATACAATGGAGTTCGACATTTCCTACCATACAAGGCTTCATAAAGCGCTATCTTCAAACTTGTTTGGAAACTATTGTTGTAGGTAAACTCTACCAATGGCAGGTATTTTTCCCGACTACCCTGAAATTCAAGGATGCAACAACGCAACATGTCCTCGAGAATCTGAATCATCCACTCAGACTGACCATCGGTCTGAGGGTGAAAAGCTGTGCTAAAGCTCAACTTTGTACCCAAGGCTTCTTGTAACCTCTTGCAGAATCTCAAAGTGAACCTCAGGTCTCTATCTGAAATAATCGATAGTGGAACTCCGTGCAACCTCACTATCTCATAAATGTACAAATCGGCTAATCTATCAAGGGAATAATCCGTCCTTATTGAGATAAAATGAGCCGACGTTGTCAGTTTGTCCACTATAACCCATTTGGCATCTTTCTTTTTCGGAGTCAAAGGTAATCATGTCACGAAATCCATGGTAACTTTGTCCCACTTCCATTTGGGGACCATTACTGGCTATAACAGACTTGAAGGCACTTGATGTTCAGCTTTAACTTGCTAACATACTAGGCATTTCGATACGAATTCAAAAACGTCTCTTTTCATGTCGTTCCACCAGTACATCTTTTTTAAATCGTTTTACATCTTGGTACTTCCCCGGTGAACAGACAAATGACTGTTGTGCGCTTCTTGCAAAATCTTCCGAATAAGTTCATCGTCTTTGGGTACACAAACCCTATCTTTAAACATCAAACATCCATTAGGTCTAATTCAGAAGTCGGACTCACTACTAGACTCACATTGAGCTCTTTTTGCTTGCAAGTCATCATCATTAAACTGAGCATCATGAATTTCCTGCAGAAATGTCGGCCTAGCCTCCAGCTCGGCTAAGACTGAACCATCATCAAGCAATGTCAAACGAGTGTCCATGGCTCTCAAGGCATACAGGGATTTTCTATTCAATGCATCAGCGACCACATTCGCCTTTCCCGGGTGATAGTCGATAATCAAATCATAATCTTTAATTACTTCTAACCATCTCCGCTGTCTCAAATTTAATTCTTTCTGAGTCATCAAGTATTTCAAACTCTTGTGGTCCGTGAATATACGGCAAGTCTCGCCATACAAATAATGCCTCCAAAATTTTAAGGCAAAAACAATAGCAGCAAGCTCTAGGCCGTGGGTTGGATCATTCTTCTCGTGAGGCTTCAATTACCGTGATGCATAGGCTATCACCTTGCCATTTTGCATAAGCACACAACCCAATCCATTTAAGGATGCATAACTGTAGACTACAAATTCTTTTCCCAGTTCAGGTAACACTAAAACAGGAGCTTCGGTCAGCAATGTCTTTAACATTCAAGAGCTCTTTTCCTCTCCTTTCTCTTCTATTTTCGGCTACTATGAACAAGGATGGACAAAATTTTCCCTTCCATCATTTTGTTATTTTTAGTCTTTATTTTATGACATAAAATGACACATATCAATTAGTACCATAACTTCATGCCTTAAATTATTATTATCTAATGCACATGTTGCTTCCCACCAACATCATGGCCGGCCACTACACATAAAATGGGGAGTTTGACATGCAAATCCTCCCATTTTACACTACAAATTATTTGCCCACTACAATTTGGCCTATAGCATTTTCAGAAATTTTCACATAGGTCCTATTTCATAATTTTACTCTCAAATGACAAAATCAAAGCATGAAATTTTCACACATGCACTTTCATATATAATAAACACAGAGTATAACATTTAATTATTTCTGTGACTCGATTTTGTGAACCCAAAACCACTTTTCGACTAGGGCCAAATTAGGGCTGTCACAACTCTCCCCCCCTTAGGAATTTTCGTTCCCGAAAATCTCACCAGAAGAAATAGTTTCCACTCTAAAAACATTTTCGCCAAAGTCTCGGAATCACAATTTTCCATTCTTCACATGTATTTCTTTTTACCAAAAATCCAGAACTTTGGTCTACACCAACAGATCACATCATAGATACTTTAGTTACTTCATCAAATAAAACCTTGCACATGCAAACCCCATCTTACCAATCTTTCCTCATCAGATGATAAATCATAATCCAATAAGATTTCTCTCTTAGAAAATAATAAAAAGTTTGATTCAATTTGGATAGAAATTCTATCTCACAACCACTTCTATAATACCACTGATTTCTTTTATTCCATATACTTGTATAATCTATTACAACTCAGATAAATAAACATTTCACAATCGGAGTTCATATAAAGATCCTTTACATAACCTTTAACCCATCTGTATACTTATTCCATATCAGAACAATAATAACATCAACAGAAATCTTATATGTCCAGATATCCAAAATCAAATAACTGTTACTCTGAACTCATTTTGAACTATCACATCTCATATACTTTTATAAGATGGAATACCATTTAATAGAAATAGAAGAATAACATCGTATGAATTTATCCTCAAATTTATTCCGATCATACTACAATGAAATCTTATAATAATAACACTGATAAGGGGTGGGGTCGTTAAGCCTCGAAAGGAACCTTCATATTTGTATACACAGATAACTTTATCACTCATCACAATATTACGCACATTGATTCAAACATTTCAAATTTCCAATTCGTTACAGATACAATTTCACATATCTCAGTAATACACGCAACTTTATTTCAAGTGAATATTAGCAAAACATAAGTGAATTTATCACAATTCACACTTTCATTTCTCTTACTCAAATTACCAATAATGTCTTATCAAGTTTCCATATTTAGTATTGATCACTTGTCAATATTTATCACATCGAAAAACGTCTTACGGTTTTGAGTACATCGCTTACTTGATGCCATAGTTCAACTATGGTCTTATACTAGCTCTGCTCTGCCTGTGCTGATGCCTATTCCCGATAGGTCTTACACTAGCACTCATTGGGCTGTGCCGATGCCTATCCCAGACAGGTCTTAAGCTTAGCACAAGTCGAGCCAATGCCACGTCCCCTGACGTGTCTTACACTAGCTCATCTATCTTATGTATTGCCATGGTCCAACCATGGTCTTTTCCGTCAATTTATTAGTGAACGATCGTACTCATTTCTTGCGTTCCACCCAATTTGATCTTTCATTACCATTTACTTTATACAATATTATACATATCTTTACACTGATGCACACATATCATAAACTTCTTTTCATACCTTTCAATTCTGTCATAGCACAAATATATTACAATCAGTTCAATAGCATTTTCGGATCAATTAATAATAGCTCGGTTGGAACACATCATTACCTAAGCAAAACAATTTATAAGAGCCGGGAGATATCACACTATCACACTTTACTTACGCCATGTATAACTAGACTCTTATACTTGCTATGTTAGTCCAAGAACCGACTAAACCATAGCTCTGATACCACTAAATGTAACACCCCTCGCCCGTATCCCTCACCGGAACAGGGTTCAAGGTGTTACCCGACTTAAACTCAGTCAATCATACAAAAATCGTGCTGAAAAATTTCAATCAATTTAAAACTTTTCTTTTCACATGCAATCTATCCAATATATGAGCTTACGAGTTCCAAAACATTAAAACCCTAAACATGCCATAGACTAGAAATACTAGGATTTACTTACACCGATAACGTGAGCTCGACAGTGTGATAATATCTCTGGCGAACTCCAACCCGAGCAGGTAACTGAAGTCAACAATCTATAAAACAGAGAAATGTAACAACGGAGTAAGCTTTCATAAGCTTAGTAAGTCTTAAGCAATGCAAACAAATAAACGCAATTATACTTCGATTATTTAATTTCTTAAGAGGCCAAATTCTAGGGATATTGCCATCTGGCCGAATATACACAAGCACATAATGCACGTTTAGCATTATTATCACACTTAATCTGAATTCATATAACATATTTAAATCAAATACCCTCACATACTTTCACACCCTGACCAGGTGTATCATGATCATAGGTATAGTTTTAACATTTATTCACGTACGTATCACATTACTCACTTATGATTCACTTCAAATCAAACTCACATCTGAGTACATTCTGCGTACCTGGCCCACTTTACGTATTAAATGTATTCATTTGACAATCTAGCACGAGGTACCTTAGTCATAAGCTTTTCTCAAATCACCGGCATTTCGCCTACTAGGCTCGAGGCCCGATATCATTTCACCGGCTTTATAGCCTGCTAGGCTCGAAAGCCCGAATAGTATCTTACCGACATTATAGTCTACTAAGCTCAAAGGTCCGAATAATCAAATCAACAAGTTCCATATAACATATTCATATCAATTGAGTACTAACATCATTCGAACGTATATAATTATACATCTCAAACACTTTTCTTTCATCTCATTTTCACACTTAACATTTGATAGCTTATGCATAACATTTCACTCACATTTATTTCAAACTTATCATTCGATTATAAAAGCACATTGCATATTTACCAACATGTTATACTTGCCATTAGGCCATATAAGCATGATACAATACACTATCATTTCATCTTTAACATTCGGCTAAACCTTTATCTTACAAGGAACACTAAATTCACATAACATATCATTTCACCAGCATTACGCCTGCTAGGCACGAAGGCCCAAATACACATCACCGGCACAAAGCCTACTAGGCCCGAAGGCCCGAATATAATACCAGCACTAGGCCTGCGAGATTTATCCCTGATATAATACCAGCACGAAGCCTGTGGGATTTAACCCGGATATTTTACCAGCACGAAGCCTGCGGGTCATTAAGCCCGGATACACATCAAATATCATGCATATTTAATCATATATTAACACATCTCATTCAACATATCACATTTCCATTTCACCATTCAAACTTAACCCATAGTGACCATTCGACTATAAGTCATATGCATAAATTATTTATCGCGCAACTTAGTTCAAGTAGAACCAAAAGGTCACGATTCATCTAATATATACATATTGCTCACTGATTCGCACACAACCTTTCAAATTAGCAATTATCAGATGGTCCCGCACATAGCCCATCCTTATCGATAATTTACGATGGTTTTACCCTTACTCACATATATGTCATAGGCATTTTTACCTATGCTTCTCAATTCACATTCATGATTCAATTCCAATCGATTTAACATGCCTAAGTACATATCGCATACTTGAATAATTTACTTTACGGAACGAATCCACATATCGTATTAGCCCATAGTCTTATAGCACCACACTTTTAATGGTTTACCTCATCGAAGTTCACATTTAATCACTTTAGTGCCAAGCCATATTCGGCTACCACAAAGGACTAATAATAATAATTTTATACACATCATGGTTTCCTTTAAGTATTTAATAATCACAAACCGTGATATCTCCACCAGCACATATACGGCATAGTTTATTCATTGTAACACTCATTTAGTGCATCAAATTTCCAAATCCAATTCAACTTAAGCATAATAGCCATAATCGGCTTATAGCCTTAAATCATTAAATATTCGGCACATTAACTAAATAAAATTTACATTCCCTTTACCATATTAATTTAACTCTTGGGCATATAAAAAGGAATCAAGCTTAAACACTTAAGAACTTACCTCGAATGTTGCCGAACGATTACAACGGCTATTTGATTACTTTCTCTTTTCTCTTATCCAAATTTGCCCCTCTATGCTCTTGAGCTTAAAATTTAAAGATTTTAAACTAGTCATTATTCTACTATTCAAGCATCACTTTCAAAATATAATATATATATTCAACTTTCACACCTACTGATCATAGTAAGCTTATAAGAAATCAATAAGCAACTCATTAACAAATTTTTGTCAATGTTTACCACATAATCATAATTTCAATGCATGCTGTCTTCCTGAGCAACAGTCACTAAATCATTTATAACTGGAGCTACGAAACTCCAAATCAAGTGACCTTAAGTTTCAATGAAAATAGACCCATATATATTTTACCCATAAAATTTTCAAGATTTTTGGTTTGGCCAATCAATACCAGATTTTTCTTAAAGTTTCCCTTATTTCACTGCTTGACTAATCTGACCACTCTTCACTACGAATCAAATTTCTCATTGTACAGAATTCAAAATATGTTCTCGTTTATTTCATTTGAAACTAGACTTATTAATGAGTCTAAGCATATAAACTTCATCTTATAACCATTTTTTTACAATTTATAATGATTTTATAAAAATAGAATAGAGGATCTAGAAGTCATTCTGACCCTGTCCCACATCACTTCAAATATCTCATCATCGGCAATTCTTTTCTTACGCGGTTTCTTTTATAAGAAACTAGACTCATTAATATTTAATTACATAATTTATTCAGCTTCTAACTCATCTTCCACAATTTATGGTGATTTTCCAAAATCACGTTACTACTGCTATCCCAAGCAGATTTATTACCAATTCACTCTTTCACACATACCTTGCATGCATGTTATTTAAACATGCATATCACAAATCAATCATCACATACCTATAACTTCACTTAAGCATAATCTTCCTTTCATCATTTTAAAGTACAACATTACTCAATATTATCCAAGTTCACATTCGGCCATAATACACACAACATGTTAGTTGATTTTCCCCCCCTTAGCATCTAAGGCACATGCATGCTCATTTGCTTGGCTCAACTTCATCTATTCTCTATTTTTTATCAAAATAACATGAAACAACAACCATTTCTCTCATTTCCATTCATGACCGAATGCTCATAACACAACCAAAAATCAAAAATATGCTTCATGGGTTAAGGTAGAAACAAGAAAAACCCATGAACATCAAAATAGAAGCAAAGCACCATGAACTCACCTTGGATTTTCTTCCCCAAGTGACTGAACATTCAAGAGATCTTTTCCTCTCCTTTCTCTTCTATTTTCAGCTACCATGAACAAGGATGGACAAACTTTTCCCTTCCATCATTTTGTTATTTTTAGTCTTTATTTTATGACATAAAATGACACATATCAATTAGTACCATAACTTCATGTCTTAAATTATTATTATCTAATGCACATGTTGCTTCCCACCAACATCATGGCCGGCCACTACACATAAAATGGGGAGTTTGACATGCAAATCCTCCCATTTTACACTACAAATTATTTGCCCACTACAATTTGGCCTATAGCATTTTTAGAAATTTTCACACAGGTCCTATTTCATAATTTTACTCTCAAATGACAAAATCAAAGCATGAAATTTTCACACATGCACTTTCATATATAATAAACACAGAGTATAACATTTAATTATTTCCGTGACTCGGTTTTGTGATCCCGAAACCACTTTCCAACTAGGGCCAAATTAAGGCTGTCACAGTTAGCCGGAAAACAACGACCTTGAATCGTCAAGGGACAATTCTTACAGACTTTATCAACTAGGACTGATCTGCCTAGTGGATTCGACACTCTAATAATATCTTCCGTATGTTCAACAGGTATGTTCATACCAGACGCCAATCTCATGCAGATATATGAATGCGTCGACCATGGGTCAATTAAAGCAACAACACTTATATTAAAAAGAAAGAAAGTACCCGTAATAACATCAGGAGCAGCGGCTTCCTCTCGAGCACGTATCCCATACGTTCTTGCCGGAGCTCGAACTTCTAATTTTGCAGCGTCTTTAATTATGACTCGACTACCACTAGCACTCCTAGGATATCTCAGAGGTCTACCTCGAAGAATAGGAGCGCTCGATTTTGGGGTTACATCCACTTCATTTTCAGCTCGTTCTGGGCAGTATCTAAGGAAGTGATCAAGAGAACCACATCTAAAACACACACCACTTTTCATTCGGCACTCTCCAAAGTGAAATTTGTTGCAGCTCTTACACTTCAGTTTTTGATCATCTACACTCTCCACACTCGTTACCATCGGGGAGGAAGACTTTTGACCTCGTCGCTTAGAGCTTCTTGATTTACCCGAATATCCCACTGACGAAGTGGAGCGTTCATGCAGGCTTCTAGCTTTCTTTGTAGAGAACGAAAGTGTTTTACCACTTGACCTCTTGCTCGTAACTCGAGCCTCTCTCTTAGCTTGTTTTCTTTCATTATTAAGTTCCTCGGCCTTCTTGGCTTGATCGGCCAATGCAGCAAACTCCTGTATTTCCAAGATCCCAATTAACAACTTGATGTCTTCATTCAGGCCCTCCTCGAAGCGTTTACACATTTTCGATTCCGTTTGGACCTATTCGGTTGCGTACTGACATAGTCGTACGAACTCTCTCTCGTATTCCGCTATAGTCTTACTCCCTTGTTTGAGTTCTAGGAACTCCTTTCGCTTCCAGTCCAAAAACCGTTGGCTAATATATTTCTTCCTAAACTCCATTTGAAAGAAATCCTATGTAATATTTTCTTTTGGCACTACCAAGGATATGGTCTTCCACCAACTGTATGCAGTGTCCTTCAAAAGGGAAACAACACACTTCAAACATTCCTCGAGTGTGCATGACAAATCATCTAACACCCGTGTGGTATTTTCGAGCCAGAACTCGGCTCTTTCAGCGTCATCATCAACTTTAGCTCTGAATTCTTCAGCCTCATACTTTCTAAGCTTATCTACAAGGGCTTTACCAATTCTCACCAGTGCCATACCTCGTAGCACATCCTCATCAGGTTGGTTAGGGGGCGGGGGAGGTCTTGGTATATTGGGGCAATTTCTTAGATAATCCTCAAACCATTCATCCATCATATCAAAGAAGGTAGCTCGGGCCTTTTCTCGGCCTTCTGGCATCAGTCTTCTACTACTACTAGATACAGCTCGTTGTACGGAAGCTGGAGCATGGCTCTCGACTCCTTCGGACTCCTCTTGTGCTTGATTGGAAGACATTTACTATATTCAAAACAATTTAAACAATTAGGAGACGTCACACTATCAACATTCGAGTAATGGCATGTATAGCAAACTTTTAACATCCTCTACGGTAGTCCTAGAACTAACTAAACCGTAACTCTGATACCAATAAATGTAACACCCTTAACCCGTATCCAACACCGAGACGAGGCTCGAGGCATTACCGAGACTTTACACTTTCAGTATACTAACTCAGGTTACAAGATTTCATTTGAATTTAAAACCTTTCAATCATAAACATCTCGTCCCTTGTATAGGCCTTCGAGACCTATGACATATCGGAAGGCAATGCGGGACAAATACGGGCACGTTCGATTAACCTTGGGCTCCTCAGAAAATTTTCCTTGACATAAAGGGACACTGCCCGTGTACTTTTGGGGCACGCCCATGCTCTTCAACCGTGGGCAACACTGACTTATCAACACGGCCATGGAACACGCCCATGCTGCCTGCCCGTGGACGAAACTGTCATTTTAACATGGCCATGGCACACGCCCATGTAGCCTACCCTTGTACAACTTTGAGCTAAAATTTTAAGTACAGGGGACACATGACCGTAACACATGCCCATGGGAGAGAATCGTGTGTCCCACACGGCCTAGACACACATCCGTGTGTCTAACCATGTTGACCATAATAGGCTATTTTCCAAGCCTTTAGTCGCCCCTTTCTACTACTTGTGCCTAATGGTTACCAAGTTTGAGAGAAAGCATGATTATACACTTGTAAATAATCTAAATGAAAATAGTTGTATGGAAACCTCATATCATTGGTTTCATACATAAATGGTTATTTTCTATTTAGTGTCATGGGTTCCCATATTCATTAATCCATCTGAAATTGGCCCATTCATGTGATTCATTGCCAATAGATAGTAACCCATCATTTGTAATTAAAACCATGCATAAAATCGTAGGTCATAGCCTACTTAAATTAAGCCAATTTTCATGGTCATATACAAAGAGATAAATATATTTTTACATGCCTTTATTGGGCAAATCAAATGACACATATAACAAAATACTCAAAAATACTATACATGCCATTGAACAAAATAAACAGAGTATTTATAAAGCTTGTTTAGTTAATAGTGTGTTGCTTCTCCCACCCGTCTTCCAATCCTTATGAGTCCTCGAGCTCTGAGAAACAGGGAAAAAGAGAGGGGTAAGCATTTTCATGCTTAGTAAGCTCGAATAACCGAAGAGTAAACTTACCGAGTAATTAGCATACATCCATACTTAAATCATGAAATCATCCAATATGAAATGATTTCCTATCACATGCACTCAATCAATGAGTTAGTCACATAACCATGTATCATGTAATTAACTAGATGAGCTCATCATTCAACATTTCATTCATACATGCATCCTACGTTAATCTCGTTGCGTTTCTAGGAAATCTCGATGGAATACCCATTATCTGTCAATTCATTCAAATGATCTTTCTATATGTGCACTCCCGCGAACCTCACATCATATAGCGGGATTACCAATCTAGGCTAAATCCCTAATTATATGAACTCGTAAGGTGATGTCGGGATTACCAGTCCAGGCTAAATTCCTTATAGCGACGAACACCCTTAATGAGTTCAGATATGAATGACCAGTCCAGGCTAAATTCAGACCCAATTCAGATTACCCATCCAGGCTAAATCTGTAATGCACATATATTCTTCAAGAGGCTCGATCATTCAAGGAACACCCGTCCGGGCTAGATCCTTTTCATAATTGAGATCAACAGATTACCCGTCCAAGCTAAATCTTTACTGCAACACATGAAAGATCTCATTACACATATCAATCAAGGTTTATCCATCAAATCCCCTTTATCAACCTCAACCGATACATCTTTCACATGTTACCATCAAATATGCATTTCAATGATGTTTCATGCCATTAATAATGCAATCATCATGCATTCATAAATCATACAATCATGCATATTAGGAGTTTACTTTAAGTTATCTGAACTTACCTGGTAACAGTTTCAGAGTTATGTTTCGGTTATTCCGAAACCTTGCGCTTACCTCAATCGACCTCCGGAATTTGTTCCTCGGGGTCTATAACAAAAAAATTAGCTCATTAATACTCCACATTAAACATTTCAAGTTTAATATCTCCCCCGATCTAAATGACTATTTTGCCCTTAACCTTTGATATTTTTACGATTTAGTCCCTAGGCCTGTATAATGAAACACATGCAATTTCTATCTTACCCAAGCCTAACCGAACATTTTTCTCTCTTATGGCAGCCCACATTTTTCATTATTTTCCTCATTTCTACCACACATTTACATCTTTTGCAAAATAGTCCCTATAAGAGTTTTTCATGAAAACCAACTTAGAAAAGATGTTTAACACTAATTTATCTTTCATATTCCTCCATAATCCATCAAAATACCAATAAATCATGCATGGGTCAATTTTTGAACATAAACCCTAACATGAAATATAGGTAGAAATGAAGAGAGCAAGCTATCGGATTTCAAAAATACAAAGAACATGAAAAACGAGGCTTGGGAGCACTTACTGTAACACACCGAACCCGAGACCGTCACCGGAGTCGAACACGAGGTGTTAACAGACTTTTAAAAAAAATTTCCAGACACTGCCAATCTGCATAATAGTCGCTTTAAAAATCATATCTTGAGTTCAGAAACTCGGAATCCAGTTCCGTAAATTTTCCCTGAAACTAGACTAATATGTCCATCTACATATTTTTTTTCTAGAATTTTTGGTCGGGCCAATTAATACAGTTTATTAGTCAAAGTCTCCCATGTTACAGGGATCGACTACACTGACCTTTGCGCAATACGACTTGGATATCTCCCTGCACAGAGCTTCAATACTGATGCCGTTTGTTTCTATAGAAACTAGACTCATAGAGGAATCTATAAATATATGGCTTGACTCCCAATTGTCTCTGGTTAATTTATAATGTATTTCCAAAGTCGGAACATGGAATCCAGAAACCGTTCTGGCCCTGTCTCACGAGAACCTGAATATCTCTCAACATACTGTCCATATGATCGTTTCGTTACTTTTCTATGAAAATAGATTCATCAAGGTTGGTTCACATAATTTATTCACTATTTAATTCCATTCCTGCTATTTTTAGTGATTTTCCAAATCTACATCACTGCTGCTGTCAGCATCTGCCTTTAAGGTAGACTTTACCTATTTCATAGTTTCCATGATTCAACTAGCCCTTTTAGCATAAATAGCACAATTTATGATAGTGATTAACCATTCCCATGGCCAATCCTTGTCAAGCATATCCACACCAAATGATTATAACATTATACTCAAACATATATAAGCCATTTTCGCATGGCTAACCAAAATTATACAAGTCCAAAGGGTCCACGACCCACAACAAACGGGTAGTCCTATACATGCCATTTCGAAGTTCAACCAAAATTGTACCAAAAGGGGGGCTTTGATAGTGTGGGCGACTTTGACTTCAAGATCCCGAGTCCGATAGCTGGAGAACCAAATCTATAAAAAAGAGGAGCAATGAAACGGAGTAAGCAATTTATGCTTAGTAAGTTTTGAGTAAGGAATTCCAGCACAACAAAAGTATAGCATTCATGTAGCTAAACGGATAATTTCATATGCACAATTTTTCAATATCATACTTGCTTCACATTACCAACCCTTATGTACATACACAAAAGATCAACTTAGCCAAAGGCCGGTAGCTCGTTTATCAACTGAGCGAATACTTATTTGTAAGGGCTCAACTAAATTCAAGCACATACGAAACATACCTCAATGTTGGGATGTTTCTAGAGTATTAACTGAAATTTTTACAGCAAGATCGTTCATTCTCAAATCACGTACCTTCAGAATTTAACCGGATATAGCTCCTCCTTCAAATGCCTTCGGGACATAGCCCGGTTATAGTAACTCGCACAAATGCCTTCGGGACTTAACCCGGATTTAGTAACTCGCACAAATGCCTTCGGGCTTAGCCCGGAATTAGTATCTCGCACAAATGCCTTCGGATCTTAGTCCGGATATGATCACTTAGCACAAAGCCTTCGGGACTTAGCCCGGACATCGTTCAAATAACCATGTACATTTAACAATAAATCATGGCACATTCGTATTTCATTTTCGTTAGCAAAACTCGAACACAAGACACTTATCATTCTTGCAATTTCGGCTCAATAGCCACACACAAAGAGTATGATTTTGATTTGCTTAAAACATGATCTAATCAAATCTTAATTTAAGCTCTCTTACTCAAGAACTTACCTCGGGTGTTGTCGAACGATTCCGATAGCTATTCGACCACTTTTTCCTTCCCTTTATCGGATTTATTTCCCCTTTGCTCTTGAGCTTAATTAAACAAATAAATTGATTTAATCATTTGAGCATCGAAAAGAGGAACACAAGGCACTTAGCCCATATTTATACATTAGACATTAAAGTCACATATGTACGGAATCATGAATCAAACTCAACATTTTAGCTAATTTTTTTCCCCCTTGGCCGAATATGCATGTCTATTTTGGGGCCGATTTCAACACTTAATACATTCTACAAGTATGGTCACTTGTATTGACTAAACACCCTTTTGTTTCAAGTTCAAAACTTGGCTAATACACACATATATACACTAGTAAAGCATCCTCTCCCTTTCCATCAATTTAACACATGCATTACTCATTAATATACAAAAAAAATTATATTCGGCCTTAGCACACAACTTGCTAGCCGATTCTTCCCCATCTAGCAACCAATGCACATATGTGCTCACTCAAAAATGCTAAAAAGAAGATTCAAGAATCATCAATCCACCATCACATGCATCATTACAAAGCTTTACACTTAGCATGCAAATGACATCCACAAATCCACCTTAGCCGAAACTTAACTCATCTTCATGCCTCATCACCACAACATCAAACATCAACCAAGAATGATGCATCCATGGCCGAGTGTCATTTCCATCACATAGCAAGATTTAGACCATGGGCTAGCTATAACTCAAGCTAACAACTAAAACATGCATGCATCTCATGGAACATCATCAAACATACCTTAGCCTAGCTACATGCATGGCCGAACCTCTTCAACCTTTCTTCTTCCTTCTTCCTTAAAATTTTTGGCCAAGGATGAACCAAAGGATGAGCACTTTTTTTTATTTTTCTTTCTAGTTTCGGCAAAATGGGGGGGGGAAGAAACAACCACACACTTTTTTGTTTTCATCATATTCCCTTTCATTATTTAATTTCCATGCTCATTATTTTATTTTTTTCCACCCATGATGCACCAACCCAACATGTCTATGACATGTCTTGCCCATCACACTTGGTCTACCATGCTTGTCATGGCCGGCCACTACTAATAGGGGGGGAAATTGACATGCAAGTCCCCCCTTTTTCAACATGCACTAATAGGCCCTTATGCTTTGACCTATCACATTTCAAAATTTTCTCACATAAGTCCTATTGACTAAATTCACATGCAATCGACTAAATCGAAGCTTGAAATTTTCACACATTCATAATTACATATTCTAGACAATAAATATCACATTCAAACATTTCGGTGACTCGGTTTAGCGGTCCCGAAACCACTTCCCGACTAGGGTCAATTTTGGGCTGTCACACTTACTATTGAGCTTGAAAATTGAAGAAACCCTAGCAATAGTGTCCTCCAAATTTTGGCAGCTATGGGAAGAAGATGAGCATATTTATGCGCCATTTTTCCCTTTTTATTTCATTAAAATGACAAATGACCAAAATGCGCTTATGCCCTTTCTTTAAAATTTCATCCATGCAAGTCCATTTTTGTCCAAAAATTTAGAATTTGGGCAAATTGATCTCCAAGACCTTCTAATTCATAATCTAAAGCAATTTCATACAAATTGCTTCTAGAATCCAAGTTTTGCAATTTATTCAATTTAGTCCCTAATTTCCAATTGGACACCTTATACTTAGAATTTCTTCATAAACTTTAACATATACATATACTCATATTCTAGGCCTTATAATAATCAATAAAGTAAATATTTTTTATGTCGAATGTGTGGTCCCGAAACCACTATTTCGACTAGGCCCTATTTCGGGATGTTACATTTTATATCTATTTGGTCACCTTGAAACTTCCTCAAAAGCTTCCCCAAAATGCTTCGCAAAGGTCCTCTTTACCGGAAACAACCACTAACCCCGTAACGACCGGCCCATCCACCGGTAAACCGAGTTGTAAAACTACGTCATCGAGTGTGATTTTACACTCACCATATGGAAAATGGAATGTGTATATCTCATGTCTCCAACTTTCCACCAACGCGCTAATAAATGTATAATCCAATTTGCAACCCCCTTCCATATGAGACGCATATAAGAATTCTGCATCTTGCAAATAACCACGAATTTTAGTATATGGGCTCTTTGACAAATTATGTATGAACCCTTCCAAAACATGATCATCCGCCTATTTATATCAACAAAATAAAATATTTTAAAAATTAAAAAACTTTAAAATTAACTTAATTGAAAATAATGAAGTTTTAAAATTTTCCTTACCATTACAGATTGAGTGACAGAAATGTGCTTATCGTCAAAACGAATCATAGAACTTGTCATTCGTAAAAATTTAATCAAAATGAATAATATACGAAATAATAAAATAAAACTATAGTATTTTTAAACAAATCTATTGAAAAATTCCAAACAAAATTTGAGAGAATTGAGAGTTTAAAGAGAATAGAGAGAGTTGGATTTGAGTGAAAAGAATGAAAAATTACCTGGTATTTATAGGAAAAAAGATAATTTTTGCCCCTTAAAAAATCTTACCATTAGTCTTGTTTGCATTTTGGTCATTAGGAAATGACTGTTGGAGAGAAGCACGATCAGCAAAATGCGTTTTCACATATAGTCTCTAAAAATGATCTATTACTTCTTATATTTTGAATAAAAAACAGACTTATTTAATCAATTAAAAAAATCAATATATATGAATAATTTAGCGTAAAGCGAATTTTGGGTTTCCATAGTTTCATTGCAAGGGAGCTTTCAGAAATAGAGAACTTGTTCTCTACTTTTTTTCATATATATTCTCCTTTCATCCACAAGTACACGAACCATCAGCAAAAATTATATTATTTACAACTAGCTAAATTATGTAAATAGTAATTTGATTATTAATTTTTTATTAAATTATTTAATTTTAAAAAATTATAAAAGAATCATTCAATTTATTTTTTTATTTAGTTTTAATTTAAATCATTAAAATATTAACAGTTGACTGACGTGGCAGTTACGTTGATGATATGTATTTTTTAACCATTAATTTTTTCCTTATAATTTTACTGTAATTTTATAAATAAATAATATATATTAAATCTAAATCTAAAAACTATGACATTTGGTTTGGTTAAGTAAAACAATTTTTGAAGTTTAACAGAGGTAGACCGACTGCAGGGCGTTTTACCTAAATATGCCATTTAAATAATATAATTACGGAAATGGGTTTTTTTGCGTTATTTACCGGATTAAGCCGTTTCCCACAAAAACGTGTCCACGTAAGCGCGATTTCGGAGTACGTGTCAGAAAAGCGCTCCCCAAAGACGCGTTTTTTGCTGATGTGGACAAAGCGCTCCCCCAGGGGAGCATTTTGCTCTTTTTTTAGGGTTAGGGTTTTATTATTTAATTAATTTAGGGTATTTTTATGGTTTAAGGTTAGGGTTAGGGTTTTGTAAAGGTTTAGGGTTTTAGGATTTAGGGTTTTAGGAAAAAATTTAATTGAATTGGGGTATAAATTAACTATTAATTTTAAATACTAAATATTAAATTAGAGTTTAGGGTATTAGGGTTAATTGATTAAATTGTGGATTGATTTAGGGTTTAGATTTAATTGATTAAATTTAAGGTTAATTGATACATACAAGAAAAAAAATTCTCAAAGATAATATGATTGCAGCATATATACATACTGGCATTATGCTAAATTTAAGGTTTCGAGAAAAAAATTAATTAAATTAGGATTTAAGGTTTTAGGGTTAATTCATTAAATTAACTATTAATTTTAAATACTAAATACTAAATTAGAGTGTATTAGGGTTAATTCATTGAATTAGGGATTAGGGTTTAAGGTTTAGTTTTTTAAAATAAATTTGTGTTTAGGGTATTAAAAAAAACATATAAGCAATATAATTTTTTTTGTCATAGGTTTCAAGGTTTAGGGTTTCTGCAAGAATAATTTTGAGCAGACGTTTCTAGAAAAATAGTGTCGAAAAACGCTTCAAGCAGGATACACTGTCAGCAAAATTTCTGGAAAAAGCTCCCACGTGGACACTCTTTTGCTACAGTAGTTCGTAGAAAAATAATTCTGAGTAGACGTTTCTGAACAAATAGTGTTGAAAACGCTTCAAGCAGGATACACTGTCAGCAAAATTTCTGGAAAAGGCTCTCACGTGGACGCTCTTTTGCTACAGTAGTTCATAGAAAAATAATTTTGAGTAGACGTTTCTGAACAAATAGTGCAGATGTTTCTGAACAAATAGTGCCGACTACGCTTCAAGCAGAATGCACTGTCAGCAAAATTTCTGGAAAAAGCTCCCACGTGGACGCTCTTTCGCTACAGTAGTTCGTAGAAAAATGAGGCTATAAATTAGCCAAATTTTATTCTTAGGTTGTATAACTTACAACAAAAAAATTAGAAAGGCTAAGAAGAAAAGAAATTGAAGATGAGTGAATGTATTAGTGTTGTTATTTACTATGATGGCGAGGTCTGTAACACCGAGAACGGTGTTGTTTTTTTATCGGAGAACACAGCTAGGCTGGTTTTTAACCATAACATATATTTGACAGAACTTCATAAAAGAATTAGGCGCAAAATCTTCGAAACGACGCCAATGAAAGTTTTGTCTATTAAGTATCGATTTTGAGCTTCAGTTGGTCCTGTGACATATGACTCATTCGACATCAAAGGCGCTCGTAGCTTGGAGGCAATGCTGCAGACTCATCTCGCTAGTGGATCACCTTATCTTCAGTTATATGTACAATTTTCATCGCCAAATGATGCATTTACAGCTTCAACGTTTACTGCTGGTTGAGAGGAATATACGACCCCTTCCCGACACTCCATTAGTGGGTGGAAAAGCACGGAAGTGCCCATGTTTAGTAGCAGTATGGAATACTCAACCCCTGCATGACATTCCATTAGTGGATGGGACATACACCTCAGTGGGTCGATGTTTGATGTTGGAAATACATACTGGGGAATGACATCAACTTCTAGTGGTTGGCAATCCACATCTAATTGGAGATGTTGTGAAACGTCCATAAGGAGGGATGATGTACTCCCTACGACGTCCACCGGAGAGGGGACCTTTTACGTTACACATGATGATGGGTCAGATAATAAGTCCGATGCGGATCTACCTCAAACGGCCGGCCCCGATGGTGCAGAAGTTGCATTATTTTTTCAACCAGAGCCTGTTCCAACCATACCTAAAGATGTTGAAAGGGGTTCAGATGATGAAGAAGAAGATCCATGATTCAGGGCGTACTCACCTCCAACCCACATGCATAATGTTGATCTATCTGAAGATGATGCGTTAGAGTTTCCAGATCTACCACACAAAAGACGTGACCGTACAAGTTCCTCATTGGATTTAGGTGAATTAGAAGTTGGTAAGGAGTTTTCCAATAAAGATAGTTTCTTGGTGCATTAAAACAACATAGCATCATGAACGGGGTTAATTACAACGTGGTTAAATCCAAATCCAATAAGTTTGAGGCCAAGTGTGCAGTGCAAGATGGTACATGTTCATGAAAAATCATGGCCTCGTTGAGGAAAAAGACAGGCTTATGGGAGATAAAAAAGTACAAAGGTCCACATACATGTGCTGCCGGTACAGTATCACTAACCATTTAGATTTTTTTAATGGTACTGTTATTACATACTGTTACATTTTTTAACGTACTTCGTTGAGAGGTGTTTTGGAAGATCATTCCAAGATGAATTCATATATGTTAGCTACCTTAATACTACCGACGGTGAAGACTGATCCCAGAACTTCAGTACTGGTCTTAATTGCCAATATTCGTAGCCAGTTGAGGTACACACCCTCTTACCGCAAGGCTTGGATAGCTAAGCAGAAAGTATTGGAAAAGATTCATGATGGGTGGGACGCTTCATATAATGAAGTGTGGCAGTGGTGTCAGGTGCTAGAGAGATATGTCCCAGGTTACGTAACAGACCTTGAAACTGAACCTACGTACTACAACGATCGATTGATCCATGGATGCCAAGTATTTAAGCATCTCTTCTAGACCTTTAAGCAATGCCAAGACGCATTTTTATATTGCAAGCCATTGGTACAAATTGACGGTACCTTTATGTATGGTAGATATACCTATCGACTATTGCTAGCTGTGACACAGGATGACAGTGGGAGAATCCTTCCACTTGCGTTTGCAATAACACAGGGGGAGTCAGCTGATGACTAGGAGTTCTTTCTTTATAGGTTAAGGAGGCATGTCTGCCCCCAACCTAATATCTACGTCATATCAGATCGAGGCATAGGAATACTACCCGTAATTGAGCAACAAGGAAGTCTATGACATCGCACACACTATCAATATTGCCTAAGGCACGTTGCGTCCAACTACTATGGGCAATTTCGATTTATAAGTGAAAAATGATAAGTGACCAACATGGGTATTTAATATCTATTAATGTAATTTCGTTTGTAATATTGAATTTATTTTAAATGGAAAAGTGGTTTGTAATTTTTGCTATCAACTTATATTGGAAGTGTATGAGATAAGTAAGGACAGTTTTCATGAGATGTTGGCAGTTTTGCATTCAGTTAACGAAGAAGGCGCAGACTACCTCTGTAACATACCTTTCGAACAGTGGACACAAGCATACAATGGCGGCCTACGATATGGTTATATAACCTCAAACCTGGCTGAATGCATAAATTCTGTTCTAAAACAAACACGTCATTTGTCGATAACATCGGTTGTTCGAGAGACATATTTTCATTTAGCGGCACTATTTTGGAAGCGAGCAGTGAGTTATAAAGGACAAATGCAAGGAGGTCGTGCATGGTGCGCAAAGGTATTGCAAGAAATTAACAAGGCGAAGGCGCAGGCGAACACTATGTACACAGTCTATCATGACTGAGACAACCTATAGTTTCGTGTGACAGAGTTTGACAGACTACACAAAGGTATTATTGGTGGGCAATATCGTGTACACTTGAGAAATAGGACTTGCGACTGTGGGAGGTTTGACGCACTTCGTTATCCATGCGCTCATGTAATTGCAACTTGTTAGAATCTTCGTTTAGATCCCATGAGCTACGTCGACGAAGTGTACAAACTAAAAACCATGTACAACGTGTGGAGACACGTATTTCCACCTGTTCCAGATGAACGTAACTGGCCGTCTGTATCGCTTGCTCCGTTTAAATTGTTACCAGATAGAGAATTGTGTCGCAAACCAAAGGGTCAACCTTGCTCAACTAGAATACGTACCAATATGGATATCCAAGAAACAACCAATAATTAGAAGTTGTGCGGATGGTGTAGGAACCCAGGCCATACAAGTCGATCATGTCCAAATCGAAATAATTGATAGTTGTCGTTAAAAACTATGTTGTATTACAATTGTCTTATTCAAAAGAACTTTTATTTTTATTAAATGAAACAATATAAAAAAGTTTTTACAAATATATTAAAAAATCAATGTCTGTGGCGGTCGGAATCAGTGCCACATGGGGGTCGTCGACGGGTCCGTGCTGGATTCCTCCTTCGATCAGGTTCCGGCGAGGGTTGTGGTTCTTCCGGCAGGGGATCTGGTTGTGGCTGTTGGGAGGATGACCCACCTTGATAGAATAACAATTGCGGCGGTGTTTGTGTCACCCATGGAGGAGGTGTTTGAATCCCGTAAGGTGATAGAGACTGGTAGAAAAAAGAGCTCCCCGATGGTGCCTCGTGCGATTCCTCATGTGACGGCAGCCTATAGATTGGAGGTTGACTAGGAATAATCGGGAATGGAGAAGATCCGGGCCATGGATTCCAACCTGCTATAGGACTAGGAAAAGGAAACATATAAGGGTTAGGATACATATAAGGGCTAGGATACGCACCTGGCATAATCTGAAAAGGCTGTGATGTGGGTGTCGTCCGCTGAACTATTGGGCCTGATGATTGTGTGGGTGCTGTTGATGGGCCAGCATCGTCTTCCCTTCTTCTTGGATTTAAAGGGCCCCGTCGTTCCCTTTGGGCACGAATTTGTCGTCGCCTCTCCTCTTCCGACAATAAATATGGCTTGCCATGGATCCTAAACCATGGCATGTATTCCACTACGCACCCTAACTCTGGAACGGTGATCGATTCTCGAGTAGGTATATATTCATACCGATTTTTCCATATTTCGATATAGTGAGACCAGAATCTAGGCCAATCCATATACAGTTGCTATAAATCGACTTTGTGCTCATCATCAAACACCTCGGGTGCCACGGGAATCGGTTATCGGAATCCAAATTACCGCAATACTCTATCTGACTGGTGCATCTCCACGGTAGCATAGTTCACCAATGGGACCTTCACATGCCAAACATTTGGATTTTGAAAGAATTCATCCGGAATTACTGCTCGAATTGCCAGGTCCTCGTATGGTGTCCATTGAAATTATATGAACATGATAAAAATATTACTTATATACATAATACATAATCCTAAATACGAAACGACTATTTTATTATGTATATATATTTTATTTAATACTTACTTCTGCTTCCAATCGTTGGTCTAATAGAAGTCGTATATCTTCGAGAGAGGTAGGTATTCCGACATAACTTGTCGAATGGTTCCACCTAATTAAATAAATTTTTAGCATAAAATTATATTCTAAATCTATGTAATAATTGTAAAATCTAATATAAAACTTACCTCGTTATGAGTGGAAATGTATATGGGTGGTCGACTCGAGGACGTAAAAATGAAAAGCGAAACCGTGCCCATGATTGCAGAGTGATAGGCAATCTCCTATTTTGGCTTTGTTCGGTCGCGTCGCCCCGCACATTTCCTTGTACAATATTTCCAATACGGCAGACCCCCAACTCAATTTGCCGGCTGCTCTAAAATCTACGAGTTTCAGCAGCCATCTCAGATTACGAGGTTTCTTGACAAGTCCAGTATCAAATAACCTCCAATCATCTCAAGAATATATGCCCGAGCATATCGTATTCTTTCGAGTTCAGTCGCATCACTATCCGGCTCCGGGAATGTGTCTCGTAACCATCCAATCTCGATCCGACCTCCGTTAATTTTATCCAGTATAGCACCCAAAAGCTCGTAGCATATGGCTCCCCAATCAGTAGATGATGCGGACCCAGTGATTGCGTACCTATCTACCGGTAATCCCAATTGCAAATGTACGTCTTCCAGAGTGATGGTACACTCTCCGCATGGAAGATGAAAAGTATGCCTCTCGGGTCTCCACCTCTCTATCAATGTACTGATTAGTTTCGGGTCCAACTTGCACCCCCGGCCTATCGTGGCCACGTGCCAAAATCCCGCTTCTCGCAGGTAATTCTCAATCAACGGCGATGGAGGACCAAACATATTATGGATGTAGCATTGCAACACCCGATCTACAGACTATTATAAAAATTTATAAAACAAAAATTAATTAAAATTGCATAAATTAATTAATGCAAACATCATAAATGAAAAAAAATCAAGCAGTATTGAAATTGTAATTATAATTGCATAAATGAATAAAATATCAAATAGTATTGCAAATTTAATTAAATTTGCATAAATTAAAATAATATCGAATAGTATTGAAAATTTAAAATTATCACTTACCATTGTCATTTGATAAACAGAGATGTGCTTATTATCGAGACGGATTAATTCTCCGGCCATTGCTAACACGATCGGATTTCTTTAATTTAAAAAAATTAAATTCAAAAAAATTTTAAGCAAAGAATTTTGATAGAATTTTGAGAAAATTTCAATGAAATTTGATAGATTTTTTAAGGGAATATTGAAAGAATGTTGAGAATTATGAGAGAATTGTGTGAAAAATAATTAAAGGGAAAGGAATTTTGAGAGAATTATAGAAATTTGAGAGATTTGTATGAAAAAATGATTTGGGGGGTTTTATAGGTTTTTGTTTTTTGGACCGTTGGAAGCCAACAGTCAAAAATTTGACTGTTACACGGGCAAAACCCTCCCCCAAGGGAGCGTTTTGCTGACACGTACTTCGAAATCACGCTTACGTGGACGCATTTACATGAAAAACGGCGTAATCCGGTAAATAACATAAAAAACGACTCATTTTTGTAATTATATTATTTAAATGGCATATTTAGGTAAAACGCTCCCGAATGCAAAACTGTCTGTCAATTCAAAGCGAAGGGTTAACAAGTTAGGGGGTTGGGAAATTTTTTATGAATTTTTAACAATAATTGAGTAAAAGTACCTCAAACCTTGTTGGATCAAATCATAGGTTATCACTACCAGTTTTCAGTTTAAAACATTTACAAAGAGAAAAGCTTCAATGGAGGAGTTCTTTCAATTTCATTCAAGCTCAACTACTCCAGATTCTTGCCTGAATCATTGTTTCGATCGCCCTCAACGGAGACATTGTCAAGTCGCTGGGATGAGCTCCTTCTCAACTTCAATGACTTCGAAGAAATGGTTTGGGAGGATATGGCGGAGGCCTTGGATCAGTCCAAGAACTCCATTAATGGCGTAAAGGAAGAAGATGTTATATCGAATATTGCCAAACTGGAAGAGTTTCCCAAGGAAGAGAAAGCTTAAAGAGGTGTAAGGAAGCGACTATGGGGAAAATACAGCGCTGAGATTAGAGATTCAACGAGAAATTGGGTTGGGGTTTGGCTTGGAACATTCGACAGTGCCGAAGCGGCTGCTTCAGCTAACGACCAAGCGGAGTTTTCGACGAGAGCATCATCGGCGATCCTCAATTTCCCGGTGGAAGTAGTCCGGGAATCGCTTCGGAGCATTAAAATCCGATGCGATGAAGGGTGCTCACCGGTGTTGGCGCTGAAGTGGAGACGCTGCTTAAGGAAAAATCTAATCAAATTTGTTTTACTTACTCAGACCAAAACGGCATAGTTTTTAGATTTGGGTTTAAAAATAATCTTTTAGTGAAATGGAAAACTATATGAAAAAGATAAATGGTTAACAAATAAGTGAACTGCAACGTCTTAACGATTTTGAAATTAAAAAAATAAATTAATAAATCAAATGCTTATTTTATAATTTTTTAAAGTTAAATAAAGTCTTACACATTTCGATGTGGGATGCTTATAGAATGACCAGGATAATTTTGTATATTGGAAATTATATTAGGTTTCATGTTTTCGACGTCAGAAATTATATCAAGAAATCATTTTAATGGTAATCAGAATTTTTTTCTACTCACTATAATTTTTCAATTCTTTAAGGCTTGATTTAATATTTAATATCTGACACATTTTTTCTTAATTTGGTATCTATTTTTTTCTTCAATTTGGTATTTAAACTTGACACTTTTTTCTAATTTGATATTTAAACTTGACAATTTTTCTTAAGTTGGTACTTAAACTTTTGGGGGTCTAATTTGATACTTGAACTTGACTCTTTTTCCTAATTTGATACCTATTTTTTTTTGTTCGATTTGTTAATTGTCAAACGTTTTCTAATTTACTCCAATATACTAATAATGTTATTTTTTTATGAAGTAGCAAAAATAATCAATGTTCATAAAAAATAATCAATGTATGACGAACATACGACAGATAATATGATTTTTTTTGTATTTTATATATTCAATTACTTTTAGATTTATTTATTTATTTATTTATTTGTTTTATTAATTGAAAATAAAGATTTTTTAATTTGGGGTTTTAAAAAGTTTTTTTTCTTATTTAATATTAATTCGTTAAACATATCTCAATATTTTTTAACATGAATTTCCTCTAATACTAACAATATTTTTGTAGCATAACAAAAAAGAAAAAATTAACATTGTTAGTGTTTTGCATAATTTGTATAACAATTAATAAATTTAGGCACCAAATTGAACCTAAATAAAATTTAGGTAACAAATTAAGAAAAAAATACCAAGTTCATACACCAAAAGGACTAGTCCATTCATTTTTTTCCACCAATTCAATTTAACACCACATCTTTTAAATATTACAATTTGCCCATTTACTTTTCTCCATTTTATAATTTAGTCTATACCCGTTGTACGGGATCTATAATTTTGATTGGTTTTTGAACTCATTAAGGGGCTAAGAGATTTTTCTAAATATCCTTTTGATTTTAAGGTTAAATTAATACTACTTTAATTTTGAAATTGAAATAAGGACAGAATTGAAATCCCTTCACAAATTTTAAAGATTTTAAATTAAATTTTAGAAATTGAATTAAGTTAGAATTTTATTTATTTTGGTTTCAGTTTTTTTGAGACAAATCTTAAATTAATTCTTTTTTTTATAATTTCTTAAGTGGTGGATATTTGGAGATTCACATATAGATTTTTTTTAATAAAAGAAAAAAAGAATAGAAAAAAATATTTTGTTGTAAACACATTAATAATGGAAACTTATTAAAGTAATGAGATAAAACTTTTTGAATCATTTATGATTTCAGTGAAGTAATTAAGAAGGCTTAATTTACATTTATTGATTGAATCGAAGAAGCTTATAAATAAAGCACCTTGTAAGTGAAAATATAAATAATAAAAATTCTCTCGTATTTCTAATCTAACCTTTTACTTATTACTATTGTTTTCTTAATTTTTCTATAACACATTATTAACACGAGCCTCTACAAGTTCATAGTGAAGTTCAAGTCATTGCGACTATATATAACTTGCTTGTAAAGTTCTCGTTGAATTATATACGGTATACGTATTTTCATCATTGTTTTAATTTGTTCATCGTATTTTTATAAAAAGAGAAATATTCAAAGCATACAAATCAATTTTTTTTCTAATCTATTTTGGTTTATTCACCATTTATTTTAAAGGTTACTAAAAGAAATTTTATTATTTTAATTTGTTTTAAGTTATTATTTTGACTATTTCTCTTTATGTCAATATTTGACATACATATTATTATTCTACAAATTTAGTATAAATAATTGTATTCTTTTACTATTGAGAATGTTTATTATCATGATCTTGCTAAAAGTGATAGTTTTTTTTATCGACGATCAAAATTACCCTCTATGATTTTCAAGATCTTAAACATCAAGATGCAAAGTTTTTACAGGAAGTTTATTTTATTTAATGTTTCATATCTGATTTTTTTTAGTTAATTCATGATCAATTATAATTGTTTTGATTAACTTATTTTATTTTTATGATCTTAGATGGATGGTGAAAGATTTAATATCGGTATGGATTTTGATTTAGTACTCTTGACATTGAGGTGTCTTAGTATCAAATAAGTTATTTTGAAATAAAAGTTTTCTATAGATGAATTTTTGAATTTGCTTACTTTTTTATAAAATCATCAAGACTCAATGTTGAACAAGAAAATTGCTATTAAAACTTTCGTAGAAGAAAAGAAATTGAGGTAAATTTCACTTATCACATCACTTGCTTATATGTACCTGTATTTTTGTTTAGAAATAAATTTGTTTTTCATAATTTATGCTATTTGATAATTAATTGGTAGTTATATATGAATGGTGATAGATTAATTTTAATGTTATAAATTGATAGATTTTTAATTATGATTCATAATATCATCGGACATTTTTATTAATCAAGGCTTAAGGTTCATCATAATATGAGACATTGCATCGGTTCTTAGTTATCATTAAACTAGTTGTTTTATATGTTTATTTGATAGTTTCAATTTATATATATAAAAGTTTTCTAAATTCTAGTCATAATATGTTTTTGGACTTTGATATTGATTAAAATTCTCTTAATCAGGAATAACTAAAGTTACTACATATATTAATAAAATTAATATTCTTTCACACCAAACAATCAAATATTGTTTCACATCAAACATGTTTATTTAAAGCTATTTTAGTGACAAATTTTGATGAATGTCTAAATTGATTTAAAGGTCGATTCTAATATAGAATTCAAGTATAGTTGTTATCATTTTTAATTCTTGAATTATTTTGGTTGGAAACATTTTTATAAACTTAAAATGAGGATTACTATATTAATTTGGCCATTAGCATTTCTATGGACTTTGTTTGTATTATCCAATTGTTATTTGATAAGAAGCATAAAAAAAAAAGGTTGTGTGGTTTGATTTTGTAAATGCTTTGTATTTTTCCTAGTATACAACCCTAATAAACTTGTTACTTTTGTAGAGATGTTAAAGGTACTTCATACGCTTTATATTATTCAATTTGTTAATTATTTAGATAAATGATATGAACAATTATAAATGGAAATGTTTTAGTAAACATGAAATGTATTATTTTGAAGTAAATTTCATTCATTTCTACAATGGTTTATAAATTTTTTTGCTAGCACTAGCATTATATCAAGTTTGATATTTTAGATGTCGATTTTATCCATACATTTGATTTACAATAAGCTCCATGCATGAATTGACTATTTCTTTCTAGTTAATTAAAGACACAAAACTCTTTTGAAAAGGGTTTTTTAAATATTTTGAATTAATCTCATGCTTTCTTATGGCTAAACAAAATAATAACTTATTCGTTCCATTGGTTTTGCTCTATTCCCCAAAGTGAATGTAGTAATACATAACAATATAAAATGAAACCTATTGTCATTACAAATAGATAAAAGAAGAAGATGATGATGATGATGATGATTTGAAATATTGCTACATGTTCATTATTAGAATATAATGATCAATGATTTATACTAATTAATCATTTCTTGAAGCGGATGATATCTATATAATCCTATTGGTAAAGAATATGATATACTTTTACATTATTGCCTGAATTTTTTTTTTTTTTTGCACATTCTTTGAAGTGAATGTCTATAATAAATATAACAAATTTTATAATCACTTTTTATCATTAAAGTCAATTTGAACATTTAAAATTTTTGGCATATTCCTTGAAGTAAATATTGCAAATTATATTTTTTTATTGAGTTAATGACATTATGGACTTCACATTGATGTAGACATTTCCAAAAGTAAATGTCATAATATTGCTTATATGTGGATACAAAGTAAAATAAACATCAATAAAATTATCAATTGTCAAAATTTATATTGACATTATTAGTATAGTTGAAAAGCATGTTAAAGTAAACCAGAAGTTTACTGATACAAATACATTTACTACTTGACGTGACTAGTTAGACCATTCTAGATCATATATGATGCGAAAATCGATTAAGGATTCATATCAACATTCATTAAAAAACCAAAAGTTTCTTTAATTTAAAGAATTGTCGCGTGTTAGTTGTTCTCAATGATAATTGATTATTACAAACTCACTAGCTAAACTTAAGATATAATTGCTGAAATGAAAGCTAAACTTAAGATTTAATTGTTGAAATGAATATAGGCTCATTCACCCACCATGTGGATGGTTTTAATATTTTATGATTTTGGTAAATGCATCTACAAAATAATCACACGTGTTATCAACTTGCAACCTGTCGTTTACGAGATTGCTTGTTTAAATGATTAATTTCAAATTATGCACTTAAAACAATTCATCTTGCTAATGCTGGTGAGTTTACATCCCAAACTTTCAATAATTATTGTATGCCAATTGGGATAAAAGTTGAACATCTTATACCTCATGTTCACACATAAAATGGTTTAGCTGAATTCTTTATCAAACACCTCCAACTAATAGTTAAACCATTGCTTATGAGAACAAAACTTTCTATTTCAACTTGAGATTGCGTTAATTTACACGTTGTATGCATCAAGTCAATAAATTACAAATATTCCCCATTACAATTGACTTTTGGTCACGAGCTAAATATTTCCCATCTTAGAATTTTTAGATATGCAATATATATTTCAATTACTCCAGCACAACATACAAAGATGGGTCTTCAAAGGAAGTTGGGAATGGGTTATGAATCTCCTTGTAACACCCCTTACTCGTATCCGACGCCGGAACAGAGTACAAGGCGCTACCTATCTCAACACATGCAACAAACATTTCCTAGTTATGAAATTTCACTCCAAATTAAACTTTTCACAATACCTTAATGTCCCTACTATGGGCCTACGAGGCCCTGAACACACTTTGGAATTGATTCGGGACTAATCTGTGCACTCTAGAAAATTTTGTAAAATTTCAAGCAGATAGGGGCACATGCCCATGTAAAAGGGCGACACGCCCGTGTGTCTTCTTAACATGGCCATGTTGAAGGCCCAAAAGGCTCACACGACCTGAACATATCGGGACACGCCTTTGTCCTTAGCCCGTGCAAATTTATTTCTCGATTCTAACCTACAAGGGTGTTCACACGGCTTGGAGCATGCCCGTGTTTATGACCCATGTCCCCCACATGGCCATGACACGCCCGTGTCTCAGCCCTTGTACAAAAACCTTGACATTCTATTTTTGACGTCAGCAACCCTTTAAGGGCACACGGCCATGGTACAAGCCCGCGTACTAGGCCGTGTCCTCTACACGATTGAGACACACGGCCGTGTCTTTGCCCGTGTTGTTGCTACTGGGCATTCTGTTTTGCCAACTTTAGGTGTAGGGGATACACGGCCTTACCACACACCCATGGGGCAAGCCGTGTGGACAAAAACAAGGCTATCTACCAAGCCTTTTTGTCACCCTTACTTGCACTAACCTACACAACATCAAACATAACCAATCCAAGCATAAACACATATAACCAAAACAGCCACAACCATGGGAATTTTCATCAAATGTATTTAATAATAATCAATATTAGCCAACATTAATGGTCTATACAAAATGAATATCACATCTATATGAGCCAACACTTGTGGCTAAACTAACATGACACTAAACAAAAGATCAAGTCCCTATACATGCCACACTCAAAACATTTAAACTAGCTATACCAAAAGCTTTAGGTGATAGTGTGATTGATGCCTCCAACGCCCCTTAATTCCCGATGCTAACTTGGCGGAACTATACAAAAATGGAAAAGAGAGGGAGTAAGCATAACGCTTAGTAAGTTGCGTGTAAATAAGTAACAACATCAACCATGTATATTTAAACACATAGCATATCATAAATCAACACAACATTCTTGAGTGAACAAAGGTAGATATCACTACATACTTATATATCACAAGTATAAGTCAAAGATTACAAAATCGTCCCAAATTAATTTTCATAAATAGAACTTACTTATGTTATTCTTACCATTAAGGCAACATAACTAGACTCATATCTCATGAGTTTCGAATAAGAACTTGTACCATTCACAACATGATTATATCATTCCATATCTTTATCATAAGCTTTAGAATAACCCGTAAAACTATTTGGAATATTAAAAGATATTCAACAAGCCTTACATAAAAGGGTAGATTGTCGATTCCATGTCCTAGACATGGTCTTACACTGGCTCACATGTCGAGCCCGATGCCATGCCCCATATATGGTCTTACTCTAGCTCTCGTCTTAATGTCGATGCCATGTCTCAAACATGGTTTTACACTGGCTCTCATAATGTGGCCGTTGCCGTGTCCCAGACATGGTCTTACACTAGTGCACATATCGACGCTGATGCCATGTCCCAAACATGGTCTTACACTAGCTCTCGTCTTAATACCGATGCCATGTCCTAGACATGGTTTTACACTAGCCCTCATAATGTGGCTGTTCCCGTGTCCCAGACATGATCTTACACTAGCGCACATATCGACGCTGATGCCATGTCCCAAACATGGTCTTACACTAGTGCACCTATCAACGTCGATGTCATGTCCCAAACATGGTCTTACACTGGCTCTCATAACATTGCCAATACCATGTTCCAAACATGGTTTTACACTAGCACACATACACCCAATGTCATGGCTTGGATATCTAATCTATTTCTAGGTTCAACTGGGACTTTACTACATTAAAGTTCATCATGCATTATTCATAAGCATATTAACCATATTACGCAAAATCAATCATTCAACACATAATAATGATAAAGTTGTCTTACTTACGTATAACTTACCTCGGTATACAAAAAGTGGACGACTAATTGGATTTAGTCTACTAGCTTGGCCTTCCCCCGGTCTAGGTTCGGATTTCATATTTCTTGATCTAAAATGATAAAAATTCACTAATTTAATCATCATAGTAATCAATGCATTTTATAATTCATATTTTGGAAAAATGATCATTTTGCCCATAGACTTTCACAAAATTATTATTTTACCCCTAGGCTCGTAAATCAATTTTTATCGAATTTCCACATTAACCAAGCCTAACTGAAACTACTTTAAGCCTATAGTATCTCACAATTTCAATTATTTCACACATTTACCACATAATTTATAACTTATGCAAAATGGTCATTAGTTAGGGTTTTCATGAAAACTACATCACAAAAATTGTTTATTTAACAACCATAACTCATTTTCTTCTATAAAATTTCAGCAACCAACATGAGTACTCTCATGGAAAAACCCTAGAATCTTAACCATTTTGCAAAATAGTCCCCCAATTAGTTAGCTTATGCTATAAGGGTCCCAAAAGTACAAAAATTATCAAGAAAAGTTATCAAAACCACTTACTTATGAGAGAACTAAATGGCTGAAAGTTTCAAGCTTCAAACACCCCTTTCTTGCTGAAAATTTCAGTGGTGAAGAGAAGAAAATGAAAAAGATGATAGCTAGCCTTTAGGTTTATTATTTATTTATCAATTAAGTCACCAACCCTTTGACCATTCTATGAATTGAGGCTCCATGTCCAGCCACTAACATTTTATTGGTCTATTGACTCAATAAGGACCTCTACTTTAATGTTCCATAGCTATTTGACACCTTTAGCTTGTAGAACAAAACTTTCGCACTTTATGCAATTTAGTCCTTTTTCGCAATTAAGTATGCAATCGCTAAAATTATTACACCAAAATTTTCATGCACTCATATAATCATGCTATAACAGATAAAATAATATTAAAAATCATTTCTCTAGCCTCAGATTAGTGGTCCCGAAACCACTTTTCCGACTAAGCCCAAAATCGGGCTGTTACACTCCTTCTTTAATTAAGTATATTGGACCATTAACTAGAGATTTATTTAGTACATGATTTGTTGATTGTCACTTTGATGAAACACGACATTAGGGGGAGAGAATAAAAATTCGGATGAATAAAGTACTTGAAATGAATTATCATTGTCTAAGATTCTCGTACAAAGTAATGTGAACAAGAAGTTCAGTAGATAATTCATTTTACAAATCAATTATTAGATTCATTTATTGACCTAAAGAGAATTACAAAATCTCACATACCAATTGAAAATGCTCCAATATGAATTGATGTCCTAATATGGTAAACTGTTAGAACAAAAGAAAGTAATCCACGCTTGAAACGTGGAAGACCAATCGGTTTCAAAGATAGAAATTTAAGATGATCATATAGTGGAGGCGAGAGTTCCTGAAGAGACTAATGACATAACTAATTATAAAACAAAATAAGAGATTCAGGTACTTGAAAGTGAAAATGAAAATGATGAATATAAAGAGATCCCGATAAGTTATGTCAATAGGAGAAAAAGATGGAATCGAAAAAATATAGTTGTCGACAAAAAATTTGCTTATAATGTTGCTATTGAAATAGAAAAAGGAAATGATGATCCTGATCCTAAATCTATTCAGGAATGTAGAAATAAAAAGATTGGGAAAAATGGAAAGACACAGTTTAAGCAAAATTGAATTTACTTTCTACACATGAGGTTTTTGGACATGTAGTCTAAACACCTAAAGATGTAAAGCCGATAGGATATAAATGGGTATTTGTGTGAAAACGAAAGGAGAAAAAATGAAGTTGTAAGCTATAAAGCACAACTTGTAGGACAATAATTTTCGCAAAGGCCCAACATTGATTACAAAGAGACTTATTCTCTTGTGGTGGATACAATCACATTTATATACTTTATTAGTCTGACAGTACGTGAAAAACTTGACATGCGTTTAATGAATGTTGTTACAGTCTATTTTTATGGTACACTTGATAGTGAAATTTATATGAAAATCCCTAAAGGATTTAAAATCCAAGAAGGATATAGAATTTCTCGGGAAAATTTCTTGATCATATAAAAAAAGTTTATATTGATTAAAAAAATCTAGACATATGTGGTACAATCATCTTAGTGAATATTTGTTAAAAGAATGTTATAAAAAAGATCAAATCTGTCCATGTGTTTTTATAAAAAGGTCGGGATTAAACTTTGTTATAATTGCTATTTATGTTTTTGTTCTAAATATTATTGGAACTCCTAAAGAGCTTCAAAATGCAATAAATTATTTAAAGAAAGAATTTGAGATGAAAGATCTTAGAAAAACAAAGTTTTGTCTTAACCTATAAATTAAGCATTTAAAAGATAGAATTCATGTCCATCAGTCAACTTATATGAAAAAGATCTTAAAGAAATTTTACATGGATAAAGCACGTTCGTTGACTACCCTGATGGTTGTACGATCATTATATGTGAATAAAGATCAATTTCGTCCTTGCGAAAATGATAAAGAGTTTCTTGGTCTTAAAGTAACATATCTAAATGCCACAGGGGCATTGATGTATCTTCCAAATAACATAAGACCTAATATAGCTTTCTCTGTAAACTTGTTAGCAATATCTACTTCTCTAACATGTAGACATTGTAATGGAATTAAACATGTATTTAGATATCTCAGAAGGACCATTGATATAAGATTATTTTATTCAAATGATTCAAAATCCCTATTAGTCGGCTATTCTGATGTTGGATATTTATCGGATCCACATAAAGGTTGATCTCAAACAGGATATTTATTTACATGTGGAGGTACTGCCATATAATGACGTTCAACAAAGAAGACATTAGCTGCCACCTCTTCAAATCATGTATAAATAATTGCAATACATGAGGCAAGCCGAAAATATGTTTGGCTAAGGTTCTTGACCCAACATATCTAGAAGATATGTAATTTGCCTTTACATGAAAATATTTCAACTATCTTGTACGAAGATAATACAACATGTATAGCTTAATTGAAGGGTGGTTACATCAAAGGCATTGCCAACCACAACGTTTGAAAGACTAGTATATAAGATTGAATGAGTCAACTCAAAGATGTAATGTGATATTGCTATTAGGGGGAGCCTAAAACACACTGTACTCTTTTCTTTTAACCAAGTTTTGTCCCACTGGGTTTTCTTAGTAAAGGTTTTTAACAAGGCAACTTGTAGTAGGAGATTGTGCACTCTTTTTCCTTCATTAGGTTTTTATCTCACGGGATTTTTCCTAATAAAGGTTTTAATGAGGCACATTTTTTAAAAGACATCCAAGGGGGAGTGTTGTGTAAACACATTAATAATGGATTTTTATAACCCTTTTAAACCCTTATTAACGTGATGAGATAAAACTTTCTGTTTCATTTATGACTGTGAGATGTTTCAATGAAGTAATTAAGAAGACTTGATTTAGATTTATTGATTGAATCAAAAGAGCTTATAAATAAAACACCTTGTAAGTGAAATTCTTCCGTATTTTTCATCTAACCTTTTACTTATTATTATTGTTTTCATAATTTTTCTTTAACTATTTTAAAATAAAATCATTTCTAAACATTTTTTTAAGAAAAATCCAATTCTAAAACAAAATTAGTTTGGAAGCCCAATACTAAGGCCCATTTTTTGTTTGGTTTTTATTGAAATTCAAGTTCAGTCCGATGCCCAAATCATTTTCAAGCCCAATCCAAATTATTTTCAAGCCTTTAATGAAGCCTAAGGCTCACAATTCCATTTTTGTTATGAAATTGCAGACCAATTTTTTGGAACCTTAGTTATTCTACTGCCAATGTGAACACAAGAAGAAACAAGCATTTTCAGTAAGAAAGATAGTTACAAATCGCAAACAGAATTCTAACATTCTTAGATAAGAGAACACGTTATTATAATTATTCCTAATGTTTTATTATATTTTTTCTTTCCTATATTAATAAAACTTTTAAAGCCAACCTCTTTTTCCTCTTTTCTGTAACGGAGGGAGAGGGCGAGGGAGGAGGAGGGGGGATGGGATGATGGGGGGAGGTTCAGTGGGGGTAGGAGAGAGGGACGGGGTGGGGAATTTTAAAATTAGGATCAGATTGAGCAGTGGTGAAGCCAGGGGCCTCTAAATGAAAAAAATCCATTTAAGCTCCTTTATAATTTATAAAATTTTAAATTAATAACGATAAAATTATACTTTGGCCCCCTAAAAAATGATAAAAATTTTATTTAATCCTTTAAAAAAATATAAAGATAGACTATTAAAATGGTGTAATTGCATTTTTACTACCATAAAAATATCCAATTTAATTTCACCTCCGCAAAAAAATAATTTTCTAGCTTCACACCTGAAATTGAGAATATTTGTAAATTTTGAAGATTAATTTTTGAAAATTATGACTAAATCAATATAATATGTAAAAGTTGAGGCTCAATTTGTTATTATATTGATTTTTTAACTGCCACATTAGCTTGCCGTTTGTGACTTTAATGGGAGTGACCAAATGAGTGAATTATCTAGATGCTTAAATTACAAAATTTTTTTATTTTAGGTGCCTAAAATGAAACTTCTTTTATTTTTAAGTGACTATATGTGTAATTTACCTTAAAAAATCCATGCATGGAGCATAGAAGATGGGCTAAGAATTGATGGGGATGAGATTTTGTAACCCATTGAATCAAGGCCGACATGACTTCCAATTCCACTTATAGTGGTTCGAATCAGGTGTGATGAGTCACAGGTTAGTCAACAATTCACTTCTCATTTCTTTGTTCTTTCCTACTCCAAAAACAAAGCACTGGACTTCCACTACACTTACGATTTTTACCAACTTTAAAAAGTGGGATGAAGACAATATTTACATTGGTATTTAATGATGACTGTTCTTTGTGTTGGTCAATGTACAAATGTGGTTGTAGCAAAATCTATTGAATAGGGGTTGCCATTCAAGATTTGTGCTATCCTATCAGTCTTCATGGCCAAAACAAATCTTCCCAAAATGTCGGAGGATTAAGATTATGATGATTTCTTCTAAGGGTGTCTCTGAGTTAGCTAAATAGCCTACAACTGTGTGGTTAATTTATATAAAGAAATGAATTCTTTCTTCATATTACCATTATAGTTTTAAACAAGAAAAAATGAGTTATGTGATGTGTTTTATGGGCAATTTGAATTCATAGAAATAGTGTATGTTTTAGCAAGTATGATTCTAATGTGTCAAACACCATTCAAAATACCTTATTTCATTTTGTGAAAAGGCTTTTGGAGAAGGTAGAAACAAGATTATGTCACTAACAGGTCGTTTGCTAGTCGACAGGTAACATGTTTTTGTTTCCCACATGGGAAGAAAATGAGATATGTGTGTTGTTTTTAAATATGTAATTGGAAGTCATGCGAGGTAGGAAGGTTGTTGTAGCCTTAATGTTTTATAAATCCTATCTTGGTTGGGGGTGAACTCCGGTTGGGGTTTTTTATTTATGTTTTCTGTCAAAAAAAAGAATGATGATGCCCTACAAGTGCTATCCTACAAGTGCTATCCTACAAGAGCGGTAGTTCGGCTAACAACCACAAGGTACTCTGCCACCTCTATATTTTTTCTCTATTATTATTGAAATCCTTCTAAATGAGTAATAGGTCGGGTTAGATATATTCAAACACATGCTAACAATTAAAAAGTCTTTGCTTTTTGTGTACCTCAATTTCTTTTTCTTTTTTTTATTTATCGAAAACACACTATAGAAGTAGTAGGTCGGGTTGGGTATATTCAAACCCATTCTAACAACTAAAAGATTATTACCTTTTTTCCACCTCTAATTCTTTTCCATTATTGGAAACACACTATAGAAATAGTAGGTCAGGTTAGATATATTCAAACACATTTTAACAACTATGAATGCTACCTCGCAAAAGGAATAGTATTTCTCCCTTTAACCATTTTCTCTATTGTTTGATCCTTTCTCTTATATTTGCTACTACATTGGTTTTGAAAAGCTTTTTTTGGCATCATTTCATTTGCGCCTCATTTGTGAAAAAAGTTTGTTAGATTTGATAATAAATTTATATTATTTTTTAAAAAATATTTTAGCTAAATTAAAGAAATATGTTGATTTTTTTAATTAAGGTTTTGGGCCATTAAAAAAATTAGGGGAATAGGTCGATTGTGTTAAGGTTTTGGAAGGTTTTGGGCTTGCTTTCCCTTTCTCTCTCCTAGGGTTAGGGTTTTTAGTTTTGTTAGGTTTAGTGTTTAGGTTATTTTTAATGGATTTAAGGCTAAGGTTTTGAGGGTGATACCGCAAAAGTTTATAGGGTGGTTTGAAGGGTCGGGGATGTGATAACGTGCCTTAGAACACATACATTTCATATGTCATGGCAGGATAACACTATTACGTCAGAAACTCATCTTGAGGAAGCCAGGCTTTGCGGTGGCAGTATTTGATACGATCATGGGTCAAAGTCTAGGTGGAGGTCCCAATCATTGGTCATGATATGATCACAGGTTTGAGTATAACAGAGGGCCAGTTGACAGTCACGAGTTAAACCTTTCTAGATACCCACAAATGATGCCTTATATATACCATACATAAGATTGAGGCCATAATCATAGGAAAAAATAGAGGATTTTTGGTGTAATCAATATAATTTTTTCTCTATTTCCAAGCAGCCAGTATCTTTAATGTTTCATACTAATTCGAAGGCTGACACCGAGGTGGACACAAGAGGACTCTCAAGAGGAGAGCAGATGTTTTTGTAGAAGTAAAGGTCAAACTTGGGTTGACGTGAAGCGGTTGTATTTATTAAAGGGTTTTTAATAACGAAAATTGTCATTGGCTTGAAAGTAGCATTACCTTTACTCCACCGTGTTCTAGAAGTAACTGCACTCGAGTACTTTCAAGTATTCTTTAGGCTCATGTAGACAAAACGTCATTCACTAGTTCACTAGAAAGATTATTTTACATTTATTATTTTACATTTATTATTATTATTAGTTAAAGAAAAGGAACTTACCATAAATTGGGATAATGTTGGATGCATAAGCATATTTGCTGTATCAACCTTAACAACACTAAGCATAAAATTAGGTAGTATACCAAACATTAGAGTGTCAATATATTAGCTTCTTTTTCAAAAAATATGAAGAATTCAACTATTCAAAAATGTTTTTGTCTTGTAATCAAAAGTAAAAAAAAATTACATTTAAACAGTAAAAAATTGAAAGATGAAAAAATAGAGGGAAAATCATTCAACTTTTCCAAAATGTTTCGGAGCAAACTTGAAAGATGCAAAAATTCGAGCTTAAGATTGAAGAGAACGGTTTGATTTAAAGGTAGGGATTTTGATTTGGTGGGTTTGAATGAACTGATGATGATGATGATGATGATGATGATGATGATGATGATGATGATGATGATGAATGAATTGATGATGAAGAAGAAGAAGAATGGACTGTGGAGGGTTTATTTTAGGGATTTTTTAAGAAAAATGAGAAGAATGGATTTGGGGTTTAATTTAGGGTTTTTTGGAAAGAAGATAGATTTGGAAGTTTTAAACTTTAAATTGAATTGAATTATGAATGGACGATGGAGCTTACCAACTTGGAGGCTTTGATTTAGGGGAGGAAATTGGGAAAATGGATTTGTGGGGCAGGTGAGATTTGGGGGGAAATCGGCTAAAATAAATTAATAAAAGGGTTTGGGCTTGGAGAATATAAATTTAAAATTAAAAAAATAGTTTGTATTTGGTTCATTCGAATTATTCGAGTTATTCGAGTTCAAAAATTTAACTCGACTCGAACTCAAAGTTTTAAAAAAAAATTCAAGTTGATTCGATTAACTTGATTCGAACAATTCAAACTTTTTTTTTCAATTTTTTTGAGTCGAATCAAATTTTGCTCACCCTTAGACGTAGATGAAGAAGAAGGGGTAGCGACTGCAGTTGATGGGGCAAAGTCAAACCCTGATCCAATTCAGCTGTGCAATCTGGATGGTTCAGAAGTGGCACCTTTTTCAGAACCATATGCGATTCCAACAAAGCTAGAACTTTGTGATTCTAACGATGACGGCTCAGACAATGCTTCTGATCTAAACACACTAATACGATCTCGTCTCGTGAGTTGATTTTGAGTCGTAGTGTTGCCCAATCGTAAAATAAAGAAGTTTTGTTCAATTTGGAGTTGAGTGAATTCAGCTAAGTGTAGGCTAAAACAAAGATGGTTTTTAACTGATATAGAATAGTCTAAGTGAATATTTCGGTTCAACAAAAAAAAATAAGATAACTTTGAAAGGAATAATTTGGATGGATGGAAAAAGCTTAAGGTCCAAGAAAGAACCAATACTATAAGGAGTATTGACTCGAATCTTTTATTGACTCTTAAGGTGGAAAGGCTGATAGTTAAAAGGACCTTGACCCACTATCTATGAGAAGATAGGAACCAAAGGTATCGAGTTTGAACGCCACACTTGAGTGATAAGTTCACAAAACAAGTTGGACGCCACTAGCAATGCTAGATAAGTCAGCTTAAGTCTTAGAAGAACAATGAGAGTTGAATTAAACTCATAAAGATGTAAAAATTCATAAAAGTATCAAAAGTTTTCTTCCCAAAATATTGTCTTCTTACAATCTATTTATAGGCACTGTTATGACTATTCGTATGCTTATTTGTGACCTTTCACCTTCAGCAATTAACTAAGGTTATTACAAGCATTAATTTCATTTTAAACTCATTTAGGAAAGCCAATAGTTATGTCTTTTCACTTGATTCTGGTGTAGATGAAAAGGCATGTCTCTTCACTTTATTGATGACTTAATAAACCCTTAATGTGTTGTTTGGTGTCTCCCCATCTCCCTTAAACTAAATGACAAAACACTTGTGCATTCATCTCTCTTTAATTGACACCATAACTAGCTTTGAGTGCATGAAACTGATCAAACTTGAAGAGTCATTCTTGGTCTATTTGAACAGCCACCATAATGAGCTTTGAGTGCTTCAATATCCACCAAAAATGTTCCCTTTATGAACTAGCAATTAAGTGACCAAATGCACACTCTTTTATGCCAAAACTGAACAGCCATTTGAATGTGACAGCATTTGATTCTTCTTGGCAAATGAACAGCCCTATTGTAGCTTTAAAATATGTGAACAGCCTTTTGGACTTTCCTACAACAAATTATTGAACACACAATTAATTTATTTAAGAAAAATTAAACAAACTATAACTTATGCATTAAAAAGTAACAACTAAATTAAATAACATACTTATATAAACAAACTCAAACATATTTAACAACTAAGATGCTTAAATGCATGGTTTAAAATGTAAACTAAATGAACAAATGAGTTACTTAATGCATGACTTAATTTAATGATGCAAACTTAACTAACATAGGAGTTACATAATGCATGTCATAATTTATGACGCAAACTTAACTAACATAAGAGTTACATAATGCATGACTTTATTAAATGCAGAACACATAGTGCATGTCACAATTAAAAGATGCAGATTAATAATGCAAGACAATAATTAAAGATGCAGATAATAAATAAGATATAATAAAAACTGTAGAATTAATTAAACTAAAATAACTAAAATGGATAAAACATCCTTATTTTCCAGCAACCACATTAACAAACTAAAATTAAAGCTTCATTTTGCACTTGGGTCCCTCGTGCTTGGGCCAATTCCGATGTCGTCAAATTGTATCATGACTTGATGCAGTCGAGATCACATTATCCATAATTCAAGGCATATAAACCTCTGCCCCACATGACCAACATCGACCTATCTTCCAAGGGTGGTTTAGAGTGTCGACAGATATCGCACAGAACACTTGGTCATGCAAGCTTATTGCGTGATGTACAACTACTTGAAGTTGAAATGGAATACCCAAATAAAGATGCTTTCCATGCTACACTGAAGCGATACAGCTTCAAGAGCGAGGTGAACTATCACATCACAAAGTCCCGTTTGGAGAAATTCGAGAGAAAGTGTGTAACACGCAATTGGAGGTGCAAATGGAAAATCATGGCATCCTTGTGGAAGAAAATCAGACTGTGGACAATAAAAAAATATTCTAGACCACATACCTGTGTTTGGCAGGTGCGTTGTGCGATCACTACATTTTCAAACATAATGTTATGTGCCTCGAGTTTTCTTTTCTTTTTTTCAATTATGTAACATTAATGCGGAAATTTGAAGGTGCAAGTTTGGATTATCTCATGCTACACTCAGACATAATTTCTGACATTATTCTACCCATGGTGAAGGCTATTATCAGGATCCCCATCCTGCTGTTGATTGTGAACATACGTAGCTAGCATGACTACATTCCATCGTACTAAAAAGCGTGGGTTACCAAACATAAGATTATGGATAAGTTGCACCATGATTGGTACAATTCATATAACTATATATGGCAATGGTGTTAGGTTTTGGATAAGTACGTACTACGATTCATAACTGATTTGGAAACACACCCAACATGCTCTACCGATCAATTGGTCCTTGGGAAAAGAGTATGTCATCTGTATTTTTGGACCTTTGAGCAATGCAGAGAAGTTTTTCGGCACTTCAAGCCCTTGGTGAAAATTAATGGCACTTGACTGTATGGAAGATAATAACATCAGTTATTGATTGTCGTTTCCCAGGACAGTAATCGAGGATTCTACGAGTTGCATTTACAATAATCCCCAGAGAAAAGGAAGATGACTGGGATTTCTTCCTAAGCTGATTGCGCCACCGCATTTGCCCATAGCCCGACATATGTGTCATATCGGATAGGGGAACCGAAATCTTATCCGCTATTAACTGATAGGGTAGCCTTTGGGACCATACCCATCATAGGTACTACATATGACATGTTCGATCCAATTACCACTCAAAATAACATTTGGAAAGTGAGAGAGATCAATTTATTGACATGGTGATGAAGTTGTTACTATTTGCACAATTATGATATATTATATTTCGTAAAAATTTGCATTCATCTGTATGTTTTTATGAATAAGGTACGAGCTCATCCAATATCATTTTAATGAAATGTTACACAACTTAGGCTGTAACACCCCGAACCCGAAACCGACACCGGAGTCGAACACGAGGTGTTAACTGACTTTAACCCCTTAAAAAATTTATTTTCCAGACACTGCCCAATCTGTGTACTAGTCGTTTTAAAAATCATATCTTGAGTTTCGTAACTCGAAAATCAGTTTTGTGATTTTTCCCAGAAACTAGACTCATGTGCCCATCTATGTATTTTTTTCTAGAATTTTTGGTCGGGCCAATTAGTACAGTTTATTAGTCAAAGTCTCCCATGTTGCAGGGGTCGACTACACTGACCTTTGCCCATTACGACTTGGATATCTCCCTGCACGGGGCTTCAATACTGATGCCGTTTGTTTCTATGAAAACTAGACTCAGATAGAAATCTGTACATATATGGTACGACCCCTAATTATCTCTGGTTAATTTATAATGAATTTCCAAAGTCGGAGCAGGGAATCCAGAAACCGTTCTGGCCCTGTCCCACAAAAATCTGATTATCTCTTAATATACTGCCCATATGATCTTTTCGTTACTTCCTCATGAAAACAGACTCATCGAGCTTCGATTACATAATTTATTCATCAATTAATTCCACTCCTACTATTTTTAGTGATTTTTCAATCTCATGACACTGCTGCTGCCAGCATCTGTTACGAAAGTAACTAGGTCCATTTCATGCCTACCCTTGATCCAACTCAATCGAACATTCGTGCCATTTTCGCATGGCTTAAAGTTTACATGCCAAAGTTCAAACACAACGTAATAGCTTATACATGCCAAAATATTCTTCTAAGCCAACTAAGAAGAAAGTACCAAAACTTGCTATCCGGTGTGATGACTTCGATGACGGCATGACCCCGCAAAAATAGATGAGTCCAAGCAACCTATAATGGGTGACAAGGAAACACCGAGTGAGTTTATAACTCAGTAAGTCATAAGCAATGCACTACCATCCATCAATAACATTATCACAAGAGGAAACAAAATGGAACGAGACAATTTACTCCATCCATACCGAACCATACCATAGTTCCTCCAACCTATCGATTCAGTTTCATATAAATTCATGCATTCACATTCCATATACTCATCAATAGGACATTGAGGCATTTTCATAAATCAATTTATTTTCGTTACAATCAAACGACTAAACGGCCTTTCACCCATCCTACGATAAATTTTATGTACGTGACTTCAAGTATATTCGTCACGTAGGTTCAAACTTACCGAGCTCAACACCAAGTATAAGCATAGCACCTATTAGCCATGTACTCAAGACACTTACCCGATCCGCTGTCCGCGATCGACTCAATAGTGTCGCACACATAGTGTCCATAATGATTCACGAATGTATATTGAGTCCGCACACTCAGTGCTATATAATCAACTCGCACACTTAGTGCTACGTAATCAAATCGCACACTTAGTGCTACATAGTCAAACTCGCACACTTAGTGCCGCATGGTCAATTCGCACACTTAGTGCATCATATTCATTTCGCACACTTAGTGCAACATAGTCAAATCGCACACTTAGTGCTGTACAATTTAATCCCGCGCACTTAGCGCCAATCTCATGGTCATAAATGGTTATACCCGCACGTTTAGTGCCGAGATCAACAACTCAGTACATCTTACCTCTTTTCTTTTCATTCAACAATTTCATCATCACATACGTACATGCATATATATATGTATATTTATTCATTCCATTCAGCATCAATACATAAACATTATGACCATTTGAAATAATACCAACTACATGCTTAATGACTTACCTTGTGTTGGGTAAGACGGTTCCAACGCGGCTACTCAGTGATCTTTTCTTTGCCTTTGCTTGATTCTCCTCCTTTAGCTCCTTGAGCTTAATCAATAATTCACTAGTTTAACCATCTTGTTAAACATTCATAATTCAATTACACATGCTTATGTATGTTTGTATATTCGGCAACCATCCTCACTAATTACTCATGTTGATGGCCGAATGGATGTATGTGTGTACAATGTCAACTATAACATCATGTAATTCCACATATGACTACATTTCTTAAGTTCCACATCTTAATGCCCATTATACATAATCAAATTTAACATCATGTATATACTTACTCATGTGGCCGAATATACATACTCCCATATAATATCAAGTACTCACTTTAAGTATATTGCCGAATATACTTAATCATACACACACCTAACCAAAATAATTTCTAAAATCTTTATATCATTTATAATGCATCTAATTATCCTTTTTCACATTATCAACTCAAATCACATACATTATTTACTATAACATCTTTACATTCGGCATTGGTGTCAACCATAGTAGCCGATTCTTCCTACTTTGTACCCATGCATCTATTAATCCTTAGTTGGTTCAAACACTTCACACACTAGGATTCATCAAATTTTTTACAAGAAATAAAATCTCTAATCCTCAAACTACCATGGCCGAACCTTCATGGAGTTGCTAAGACTCCTCATTTATACTTCTCACACACTCTCACATCCAAACCCTTTTATTAAACACTCAAAGTCAACCATCTCCTTACCTCATCACCAAAGACATCAAAATACCAACCAAGAACGTAACATTCATGGTCGAATGTCATCTCCATCATTTAACAAAGTTTGAACCATGGCTAGGTAGATTTTGAACTTACAACTTAAAATATACATGAATCTCAAAGAATAACATTAAACATACCTCAATCTAGTTACATGCATGGCCAAACTTCCTCCTAATCCTCTTCCTTAGGATTTTCGGTCAAAAGAGGTTGAAAAAGGATGAACAAAACCTTTCTTTTCCTTCCTTTAGCTCACGGCAATGGGGTGTATGCATGAGACCATTTTTTCTTTTTTTTTTCATCACCCTTCCTTTCATTATTTAATTATCATGCTTATTATTTTATTTTCCTTACCATACATCACTAACACAACATGTTGGTAACATGTTTCCACCCATAGCATGGCCGGCCACTACATATTAGGGAGGGGGAATTTGACATGCAAGTCCCCTTTTTCTTCCACATGCACTAATAGGTCCTCATGCATTGACCTATCACATTTTAAAATTTTCTCATATAAGTCCTATTGACTAAATTCACATGCAATCGACTAAATCGAAGCTTGAAATTTTCACACATTCATGATTACATATTCTAGACAATAAACATCACATTCAAACCTTTCGGTGACTCGGTTTAGCGGTCCCGAAACCACTTCCCGACTAGGGTCAATTTTGGGCTGTCACATAGGCGCCATTAACAACTACAATGTGGCGTACCTAGTGAACATACCCTTCGAACAGTGGACGCAGTCGTATGATGAGGGTCTATGGTATAGGCACATGATGTCAAACTTAGTTGATTTTATCAATTTCGTACTAAATGGGACGTATCATTTGTCAATAACCTCAGTTGTGAAAGAAACATACTTTCGCCTGGAGGCCTTGTTTCCAAAGCAAGCGACATCATATACTGGACAAATAGTGGGTAGCTATACTTGGTGTGAGGATGTCATGAAAGAAATTAGACAAAATACAGCGAGAGCGAACACTATGTACATAGTATGTCACTCGAGTCAAAACTTGGAATTTTGATTCACAAAGCATGCTAGGCCAAACCAGGACATGTTAGGGGCATCATATCGTGTTGACCTAACAGGAAAGACTTGCTATTATGGGAGGTTCCAAGCACTTCGGTTCTTATGCGCACATGTAATTGCCACATGTGGAAACCTACGAATTGAGTACGCACCTAACATAAATGATGTGCACAGACTAGAACATATACATAGTGTATAAAGTCATAAATTCTCACCCATCACAGATGAGAGTACATGGTCACCAGTGTCCAACGTGTCGTACGAGTTGGTGTCAAACATGAACTTGCATCGCATCCCAAAAGGTCGACTAAGTTCCACTTGGGTACGAAACAATATGGATATTTGGGAAAGAGACAGTCAACAGAACTTATAAGGGTAGTGTAGAAACCCAAGGCATACGAAGGCAACATGTTCTATGTTGAGGGGTACTTTGGGGCCTCAAGGCTTATAGCATTATAGTTAGAATCAGAAGATATATTGATTACAATGCTTCCATTATTCAGGTGTACCAAATTTTTTATTTCTTACTAAGTTATGTATAATTTACGTTAGAATGTAACAAAGAGAAATATGAGTTGCAATGTAAACTTATGGTTTCCTTATTATATAAATTTCAACAGTTAAAAAAATACATCATCGACTTCGTTAAGGAGAATGTGTGCTACACGGCTATGGATAACAATCACGAGAAGGATTTCAACACACAACTATTGTTGCAGGCTCATCAACTTGATTGCCGTCGCCATCCTCATCATCTTTGCCATACCCCAAATCCTCTTGCTCATCTTCGTCTCCACTTTCATCCTCATCTTCATTTTTGTCTCCACCCTCAGCTTCATCTTTGTCTTTGCCTTCGCCTTTATCTCCATCGACTTCCTCCATGCTTAAGAGTACGTTTGGTTCATTGTAATGGAATAAGGCTGTAATTGAATAGAGATGTAATGGAATAGAGCTGTAATCAGCAATTCAACTGTTTGGTTGAATGGAACGGAATAGAACTGTAATAGTATTCTTGTGTTTGGTTGAATGGAATGATGTTGTAATAGCATAAGGAAAAAAACTAAAATGACCAAAATACCCTTAGTAGATTTTTTTTAAGATGATTATTGTTATTCTTATTAAATTTTAATAAGATTATTATTAAAAATAATTTAATAAATATAATAAATAATTTAACCATATTTTAACATAATTATTATTAAATATAATTTAATAAAATAATATATAATTTAATAAAATTCTTAATATAATTATTATATGAATTAAAAATCATAATATATAATACTATAAAAATAATATATAATCTACTTTATTATATTTAAACTGCAATATATATGTAATGTGCTAAAATATCATTAGTGAAACAAATAATTTAATTATTCTACAATAAAAAACAAAATATTAGAAGCAATAAATAACTTGAGAATTATATTTCACATCCAAACATAATATTCATATATTAACAAAAAGTTACATGATTTCATTAGTTTATATGTCATAAGCCATATATTATAAAATTTTATAACCTCAAAAAGTTACAACATTGTAATGACATTCTATCATGTCACCATACCATCCAAATATTACAAACACAAAAAGTTACCAAAATATCATCAACACAACCATGATTTTTAATGGTCAGCAAGAAATCTTCTGACCCATTCCAACCGCATAGTAGAAGGTAAACTAAAGAAAATGAGCATTTGCGTTGGATGATCTGGAATTTTTCTCAATGTGCAATAGCGCTCATCCTCAGTTAAACCTTCTACTTCACATAATGTTGGATATAATTTCAGAGCACTTTCTTGAATGGTTATTTCTGATTTTTGTTGAATTATCACTTCGGAGGCAATACTCTTACCGATTTCAACGCCAAAGGTCCGTATGTTTTCCGCCAATAAAGTGTCAGCATCATTAAATGAAGTAGAAGAATCACTTGCATTAGATTTCTTTTTTTTCGTCTTTGATAATGTGGAATCACCTTGGTTTTCTAGCTGGTTGCGATTGTGTAGCTAAAAGATCCATGTCATCCAAAGAAACATCAGCTTCGCATCCATGGAAATCATTTCTTAATTCATGAGTATTTGTAGCAGCTACATCCTCAACATCTATTTCTTCAATAATATCAGCGGTTGTTTGAGCATCTTTCCTAGTGGCTAGATCTTTTGCGTAGATGGCAGTAAGTTGGTCATAATAAGGGAAACTCCGATGTCTAAATTGAGCGGCTTCTTTATGACTCTATAAAAATGAGAAATTCATATTAGATATAAGTGTGGTCAAAATAAGAAAACAAAGACTTGAAATAATTCTTACATTTATATATGAGTTCCACACCGCATCTTCAGCAACAACAAGCTACCTATGCTCATCCCAACCAAAGCTACTATTGTTTTTCCCACTAAGCATGTCATAAATGATTGACCAATCCCTTTTTCAATGTCCTAATCCTTGATTCAAGATTAGGTTTAGCCTTCAACATGGCATTGGGTAAAAATTTTTCTAACATTTTTTCAAACTCATTTAAATAGCCGACTTTGGATCCCGTATCTGCATTAAAGGTTCCAACATTGTGCAAGTCGACCATACAAGAAACCAACATAGCATCTTCTTCTGGAACCTATTTTCTTTTGGTTCTTCGAGAATTTTGGGAAGAAACACTTGATTCTAAAAAACCTGACATAACTATCTTAAGAAAAAATGCAAATTAAAATTAAGTTCAATATTATGCATCAAAAGATCAACACTTTATAAAATTATAACACATGATAAATCAAAAGAAAATAAATTATCATCCAACAAGTCTAGTACAATACAAAAAAACAATTCAAACAGCAGCAAAGTTTCATAAACTAGATACATGAAATAACATAAACAACTTAACGTTTACTATTTTTACCCTAAACCTAACTAATTTCTAGATGCTTGCCATTCATCAAACATTTGGTTGGCTAGTTTCATCCTCCAAGTAGCCCATTCATCCGATGGATGAATATTTATGATATTCGGTTCATCGTCATCTATCACATTACTAGGTGATCCTTCTCCCAACTCCGCTTCAATAGGATCAAGACTCATATAGGTTCGAATAAAATTATGGAGCAAACAATATGCAATAATGATTCTATTGTGTACCTTCACAAGATAGAATGATGGACTCATAAGTATTCCCCATCTAAGTTTTAATAACCCAAAACATCTTTAACATTATACGCTGAAGCATGTTTCATATTGAAAAATTCTTCCGGAATACTTAGTTGGTAACCCTGACGCCACTCATTCAAATGATATCTTTGTCCTCCAAATAGTGCAAGAAATCCCTCACAATTTGTGTATCCAGCATCAACTAGATAATAACAACCTACAAAAGGAAAGTATTTATCATGGTTAATTTCCTAAAAAAGTATGATCTTAAAAATTAATTCAAATTCCTCTAATTTTGCACTTTACTATGAGGAACTTTTAGTCCATGTCTCCTACTAATGGCATCTTGAAGAACTCATCCATCAGCAACAAAACCTTCCCAACCAGGAAGAACATAAACAAATTGCATATCAGGTGTACAAACACCTAACATATTAGTTGTTATGTCACCTTTTTGCGTTCGATATCTAGATTTATCAACTGTTGGAACCCTAATCTTTATGTGGGTTCCATCTAAAGCACCTAAGCAATTCTACATCACATGTATAAAACCTCGGGTTAAGATACTATATTTAAATCTAAATGGACTAAATTATGTACGAGCTATATATAGAACTCACTCTAATACCTTAAACCATTTCCACCTTGGGTCTGTAGAATTAGCTTTAATGGGCTCTGGCTTTTTAAATAACACATGTTATAAGCGTATGACAACATTTAAAATATTGTGAAATGATCTGGTAATGGTTTCCCTGGACCTATTAAAGTGATGCTTGATAACTCGATTTTAAAGGTGATGAGAAATGATATGTAAAAATATTGCCACTTGCTCATCAACAAGCATGTTCCTTGACGACTTCAATACCCCTAAAGTTTGTAACATCTCACATAGTTTAAAAAAGGTAGTTCTATTCATCCTAACTTGTTCAATACAGGTCTCATCACTAGCATATACAAGTCTTTTCTCATAATCTCGTTTTGCATAAAAATCTAAATATAGGATCTAATCCTTGGTCTATAAGTATGTAGGCTATGGATGACACCCAATGCAACTAAGAACCAACTCGCAACTGTACACATTTGCAACCATATTGTAATAGCAAAACCAATTCTTTTACGCCTCTCACTTTGTACTATTAAAGGCAGACGAGCCATTACTGCAAGATATTAAAGTGTTACATATCTTCAAATCGTAGTAAAAGGACCACATTTCTCCAATACTAATTTCAATAACAGTAAAACAAAATCAAAGAATTTAATTGCCAAAGAACTTACAGTGATTCAGTGAATACAAGATGCTCAAATCTGGGTAGAGGAAGCAATCAAACAAGCCAAATAAGAAGAGGAAGCAATAACAAAGTATCAAAGAAAAGATGAACAATACATATTAATAAATAGGATAAGTCTGTTTAAAATTTTATTTGCTTATGTATAAGTAAATAATTTATCAAGCATTTAGTAGTGTATAATAATAATATCATTTTCAAAGTTTCAAAGTTTGTTGCAACTGAAATTCAATCTTATTTACAAAGAATTTCATGTTTAGTTATATAAATACAATTATCCAAATAAATATTTATTTGGATACTCACATTTTTTAATAATAGATATAATTATTCAAATAAGTTTAAGAGGCACACCATTTAATAACTAAGAAACATAACTCAATACTTATAGTCCATAACTAAGAAACATAACTCAATACTTATAGTCCTTCCATTATAATTGTTAAATCACTTATAACATTTTACATGTAGTCATTCTTATAACATTTTACATGTAGTCATTGAAACATTATAAATATTTTACATGTAGTCATTTGAGATTTATAAGCAATATTCTCTATGTATATTTATGAAATTGAAAATTTTATAATAATGATATAAGTAATAGGATAAAATACATGAGTATGCAAACTTTTGAATCATGAAATAAGATCATTATTTTTTAGATATTTTGTAAATGATATTCCGTAACAAAGATATGAGATAATAAAGTACTAATAAATATATATATAACTCAATACACAATTTTTAATAAAAATACATTTTAATAAATTTATAATCTTTTGTTTTGTATTTAAATAAGCTTTTCATTTTATTTATAGGAGTTTTTAAATTTCATTAAGTATGGTCAGGAGGTTAACAAGTGTCTTAAAAAAGTATAATAAAATGTTAAAAAAAGAGATGCGTGACAAATTTTTAAAATTGTTTGTAGAATAAAAAAAACATATTATTAGTATATCAAATACTAACCCATAATTTATTTAGTATGAGATAAAATGTAGGAATGTTAATTGAGGAAAAAACAAAAGATTGATATGTATAGACAACTCAGCATGAGTAAGTGATATGAAGGCATATATGCCAAAATAGTTCTTTCCCTTTCTTTTAAGGTGCAAATTGCAATTTGTTTTATATTTGCCCTTGGCCTTTACATCTATCTCATCATCTTGATGAAATATCTTAGGGATTCTCATTACTTACATCAATCCTCATAAATGGTAAAACAGATCTTCTATATAATGCCAAAGATCTAGCTTATCAATCTTCTTTCAAACTATCTTTGCTAGCAATATTATTTTATCGTTTATATTTAAAAAATTGCATTATTCCTCCCAATAATTATGCAAATAGCAGGTCTATGCAACACAATACCCAAGTCCTGCTATTGAATTATTTTGTCTATCAGATAAGCAATTGTTCTGATTGGGCAATTCATTTCTAGTCAGTGACACCTTCAAAGCCAAAAATCTAACCAGTTGTAATTGTATGAAACCTCTCTTGACCAGTAGTATTTGCAACTATATCCTTTTTCTATCAAGCTCTATGGTCCTTATCTTGAAGTCAATTCTGCCAAAGAAAACAGAATATTATTAAACCACATGCCGCTTGTCGAAATAATAGTATACCAATACACCTTTAACACATAATGGTTCCAACTAAAAATATCCAAATAAAAATAAACTTAACAAAAAACCAAAGGCAAAATGAAGACTACAACAGGGCCAAACAAACACTTTCACTTTAGAAAAACTCTTCCAACAAAAATTGTAGCTGACAGTAAAATAATTCCAGGGATAAGAATGCTGCACTCAAACAATGAACCTAATCCAATTTTTTGCTCATTTCCAATACATCTAGATAATCCCTAAAAGGACATAGTACAATCTCACATACATATATGTGTATATATATATATCAAAATGTATATAAAACTAACAAGTGTTATTACATGCATAAGATATTCACTCTTCTTTTTTGGATGGGTTTGAGGGTTGATTGCTTGGTTTTTCTTAGTCTTACCCCATAGCTTAAAGTCAATAGTTTTGCTTGTCAGTTTTTCTCCAGAATTAATTGGCTTATCGTCAGAGCTAAATGCTGCACTCGAAGAGCTTGAAAGCAAAGTTAATCAACTTTTAAGAAAGGTGTTCTGCTCTTTTGTTATTTTTATTTTTGAATAGAAGGGTAATACTATACCTGATCTGCCAACTGACTTGGCAGTATATATGCATGTTGGGTCAATCTAGGTCATTTGGGAAACTTCAATGTTGGTTTGAGATTATTACATGTTTTTTTGATTGGAAAAAGAAAAGGAAAAACACTAGTATAGAAGTAAGAACTAACACACTTAAGAAATAAACAAAGGTCTTATTGAAATCTTTAACAGATTGTGCTAACAAGTGCCCTACTGACATTCATACAATGCATTGGAAATGATAAGTTATCAACTACTACATTCAATACAATGTTATGACCATAAATAGAATATTAACTAAGTTTAAAGAGTTTATTAAGGGGACTCGTTAGCAAACCCGTCTTTAATATCTAATTCACTCTAATCTAAAAAAAACAGTAGTAATCGAGTTTAGAGTGTCCCTTTATACAATTATTAGGTCCATCCTTCAAAGCTAAAGAGAATACATATACATACACACACACAAAAAGAAAAAGAAAAACTGTTTGACATGGCAAATCCAGCAAAACTAGAAACATAGACATATAAAGAAAAACAAATGAAGTTTTATTGCCATTGAAAGAGATGGAGCTGATATTATATGCTAATTATTATTCCAAGATCAAGGAACTCAAATCCTTTGCCCAAAAAAATAAGTTAAGGAATCAACCATTTCTCATATAGAAGTTACTTAGCTAAACGCTTAAAAACAAAAATGAAACTATGAAAAGATAAAAAAAATAATGGTTTTTAAAAATAAAGTTTCAGTTTTTAGATTGAAGTGAAAATAGAAAATAAGAAAAATGTAAACCATAAGCTTAAGTTCCCAAATTTCTTCAATCAAAAAGCAGGAAAAAAACTAAAATACTATCAACTATTACCGGATCTTGATCCACAGACCATTAAAAAAAACCCATAAATTTGAAGAGAAAATATGATCAGAGCTGAAGCTAGGAACGAGTAAAAAAGCTTGGAATAATAATACGCCATCATCCTATACTGGTTCAACTAAAAGCAAGTTGAACGAATCGAAAATGATCCCATAAATTAAAGCAACGCCACGTTTAAAAGGAGCATTCGAAAGAACAAAATAAAAGAGGAGATTTTATGAGAGGACCTTTTGCTTTAGCGGTTAAGCATTTCCATGGTGGATTTTAAGCTCTCTTTTTTTGGGTTTGGGGTTTTTGTATTTTTGGGGTTTATGAGTTTTCTTTATCGAGAAATAGATCGCTGATGAGTACCACAGCAGTAGGCCTTCCCTGTCATCCAAATACACACATTTTTTTTAAAGTCAATGGATGAAAAAATAAACACAGATAAAAGAGAAGAAAAGGAACAAGAACTCAAATAGATCACCAACTATAAACTGTCATTAGATAGAATACCTAATTGAAAAATCCTTCGTTATCTTCAAAGTCAAAATCTGATTTTCGCATCAGATGAACTGAAAGCCTAGCGAAAATTTCCCAATAAAAAAAATCACTTAGCAGTTTCGATTGTTTCTCTTCTCAAGTTTCCACCTCATACGATTCTTAATTAAAAAAAAAGGTTGGAAGGAAATGGGAAGAAGAATGAAAAAAAGAAGAAAAGTCTTGACGTGAGAAAGAAATAGAAGGGTAAAGTTGAACTCTGACCTAAATTTTTTACGCTGAATTGGTATTCCGTGGGGGGAGTGCTGAATTTTAAACAATAGTTTTGCCTTGAATAAGGCTGTATAGAGTGGGGCTATAATAGCCCATTACAGCCAACCAAACAATGGAATAGGGATTGGCCCACAAAATTCAGCTATAATGGCTTAGCATTACAGCCAACCAAACATGTTGTAAGTGTAGTGTCGTTCGAGTCTCTCATCGTGTATCCTACACATCTCCAGAAAATGGTTGCACTGATGACCCACCTTAATAAAACAATGATGCGGTGGGTGTTAAGGACACTATCGGTGTAAGTGTATGGTGTCGCAAAACCTATATACATCGGCATTGACACTGGCATTGATGATTGGATCAATGGCGGCATCGGTGTCATCATTGATGAATGACTCTGTACCGGCATATAGGTTAAAATTTGCGACAACATCGATGTCGGCATATGGGTGTAGAATGCAGGGGACATCATGCCCCGAAATATGTACTTGCTAGAGGGGTAGATCTAGGGACGTGAGATGGTGCATACTGTAGTTGTTGTGAGAAAAACACGGGGTTAGTAAAATGAATAGAAATAAGTGGAGTGAACTAACCTGGATAATGTGTAGACATAGGCAACGGTCTCAGTTCAGTTGGAGCTGATGACGAACCTGTCGTGCGACTACGTTCAGACCTACGCTACTAGGGCAGTCGTCATTCCCTCTTTCGATAGAGTTTCCTACTTCTCGCCTCAACAATAGCAAATACGACTTGCTAACGACTCTGAACCATGACATATACTCTAAACAGGCCGTCGTGTCTAATGAGAAAAAGTTTCGCAAATGGGTAAGAATTTTATCCTACGATCCCAAGCTTTGATGTACTCGGCGTGAATGTCTAAGCAATTCTTGTCGTTTTTCCCCCCACAGGTCCACCTTGTGTAATTCATCCATGTTTTCCAGTGGCAACAAAATTTTTTGCCTCTACCCAAATTGCCAAAATAGTCAATTCGATTCATACATTTCCACCGTCACATACACCACCAACAACACTTTCACATCCCACATACTCCGATTGTTTAAAATTTTTGGAGAGACACATTCTATGATATCTGCTTTGGCGTACAACATCCATTCAAATTGCAATGCACAATTAAAAATTTTTGTTATGTACGAAATTTTATTTTACAATTCATTGCATAATTATTATAAGTTGGAAAGAAAAAATAACTAACCTCGACTTTAGAGCATTGGACTAATAACAACTTGATATCTTCGAGCTAGTCGGGTAGTCTCGCGTAACTCGACCCATGGTTCCACTTGTACAACTGATATGTTAGTTCAAACATATAATAAATAAATAATATTTACTATACAAACTAAATATTATCAAGTCATGATTTTCACCTTGTCACCAATGGGAACATGTTTGGGTTGTTCACTCGGGGACATAGAAATGGTAATCTCCATGAGGCCTACGACTGCAGTAGGAGCAGACAACCCCCGATTGATATCTTATCCGATTGCGTCGCCCGACATAACTTTCAAAACAGTGTGGCCAAAGCGACTGATCTTCAACTTAGTCATTAGCGTTTTTTAAAGTCAGCTAGGTGTAGTAGCCACCTTACGTGCACCAAATTTTGAGATTTATCAAGCATTAAAATGCCCCCGATTAATCTTAAGATAAACGCTTGAACGTATTATTCTTGAACGACGTTAGTTGGGTTCCGAAGAAGCTTTTTTAAATTGGTTTCCAACCAATTCATCGATATCCGACCACCTTCAAACTTGTTCAGGACCTTCCCTAAAAACGTCGCACAAAAGTCCTCTTTGTTGGAAATGAATGCAGACTCCGTGACGACTGGCCCATCCACCGGTAAATTTAGTTGTAAAGCTATGTCTTCCAGTGTGATTGTACACTCTCCGCATGGAAGATGAAAAGTGTGTCTTAGGCCTCCATCTTTCCACCAATGCGCTGATGAGTGTAGGATTGAGTTTGCAACCCCAAGTACATAGGACGTATGCAAGAATCCCGCGTCTTGCAGGTAACCACAAATTTCGGTGATTGGGCCCTTTGAAAATTATGTATGAACCCCTCCAAAACACGATCATCCACCTATTTATATCGACAAAAAAATTAATTTAAAATATTTTAAAAAATAAAAACTTTAAATTTAACTTGATTGAAAATAACGAAATTTGAAATTTTGTCTTACCATTATTGCTTGGGCGGTGGAAATGTGATTGTCATCCAAACGAATCAAAGAGGTTGTCATTCATGAATATTTAATCGAACCTTATAAAATACAAAATAATTTAAAAAAAAAGGAATTATTCTTAAACAAGCATATCGAAAAATTCATAATAGAACTTGCAAAAATGGAGACAATTTAGAGAGTTAAGAGAGTTGAGAGTTTAGAAAAAATTAAGAGAATTGGATTTAAGTGAAATGGATGAAAAAATGGATGGTATTTATAGGGAAAAATGGATGTTGGCCTTGTTACTGTTGCCAACCAATGTTCAAAGAGTCGTTGGAGTTGACCATTAGAGAAAAGAGCATCTAGCTGGGCTCGCTTTCCCTTTCTCTTACCAAAACCAACCTATTTCCCTATTTTTTTTTTAAAAAATGGCCCAAACCCATTAAAAAATCAACATATTTCTTTAATTTAGCCAAATGTTTCATATTTAAACTAATAAAAAATAAATTAAAACACTTTTAAAAAATTTAAAAATAAGATTCAAAAACTATCGAACCAATTTGCTTTTTTACTCAAATAACCAATCATTACTCCTAAGTAGAGGTGTTCATGGTCGGGTCGGACCCATACAAGATATATAGATCAAAAATTCAAGTTTAGGCTCGGCTCAACTCGAAAAGATTTGATTACTTTTTTGCCCAAACCCAGCCTAATTGAAAAAAGGTATACTCAAGTCTGACTCTGTCTGCCCATATTTGATTTTTTTAAGATTAGATTTTATTTAAAAATAAATTTTTTAAAAAATATAATACTCTGAATGCAATAAAAAAAACACTAGAATAAAAATGTTCTAACACACTAAAAATACATTAAAAAGTATTCATATTACAAAACACTACCATAAATACAATAAATGATTTATTATATTAAAAACACAAATAAATATAATATTTTATTGTATTAAATATAAATTTTAAAATTATATATTTTAGGTTGGGTTATTTAGTTGGATAATTTTTTATTTTTTTTAGGTTTTGAATAATGAATTTAATTTTATTGAGTTAATAATTTAATATAAAAATAAATAAATATAATAATTATTTAACATATATAATTAATATAATATTTTTATAATATAATATATTCGGACTGGACCAGATCGAATTTAGACAAAAAAATCTTATTCAAGACCTAACCCATATAAAAAACAAATTTTAAATTTTACTCAAACTCATTTTTCAAATATCATATGTTTATTTTTTAAATTAACCTTTGGCCAAATGATCCAATCCATAAGCCATAAATAAAGTCATCAAACCTTAACCCGTCTCAAATTACCATCTAAATTCTAAAGTTAGTATATTGTATAAAAGTGGAGAGGCGTAAACACGATTCTAAGCTTTGTATAGCATTACGTGACCTCATCATTGTTAGTTAAAATTAAAAAAACCCAAACTTTAAGGAAAAGATATGTAAATGTATTTTATAAGCAGTGGACATCCATGTCCCATTTGTCATTTGATGAGGGATCTCATTCATCCCTAAATCACTAACTTCATATTCCTCTATTTTTTTTTAATTATATACGTGCTGAATGCAGCTTAAGGTGGTTTGTTTCGCATAAAACGATTTTCAATTTTAGTTTTATTAAAACTTTAAAAAAGAGAACAATTTTTTAAGCGAAAAGAACTTGATTTTAAATAAAACGTTAATTTTAATTTAGTTAAATATTATTATATTATTGATAATTTTTTTTTATTTTAAAAGAATTATTTAACATCTTCGAACTAAGCTGAAGCCTAAAAGGTTGATTGCTTAAAAAAAACAACGTTAGGCACTTAGCATAATCAATTTAGACATTTTTATTTTTTATTTCTTATAATTATATTTAAATTAAGACATATCAATTGTAATTCACGTTATATAAATTTTCTTTCTTTTTTCTTTCATAACATGTTTTTTTTTTGTTTTTTAAATATTTTAAATATTAAATTTGTATTTTGCGTACATATATATAATCCACCTATCAAACAATATATTATTAGTATTACCTATACTATTATTTAAACTCCTGATTGAGTTAATGTCACAAGTCAACCGTGCACTAATTTGATTAGAAAATTATGGAATGCCCTTCAATAATTAAAATAAGTAATACTATTCGAGAGTATTTTAGTCTTTCACTTAAAACAATAAAAATATGCATATGACGGGATTCAAACACATGCCAATTACATCAATAAAACCTTTGATTTATCACTTAACAAACTTTATTTTGATATTTTTATATTGTTGCTACCTTAAGTTGCTTGATTGCTTAAAATGAAAATTGCAATGGACGTGTTACATTGCAATGACTACTACAGCTTGGTACTGCCAAAACTGTCCAAACAAAAACCTTAAAGAACACCAATGTTTATTTACCTAGTTCGGTTTCCCTATGTCTATGGAGCCTACCTTAATGAGTAAAGAACAAGTGATTCACACTCTATCAGTCTCCAAGTATTAAGATCTCACCCTTGTACCTAAAAACTAGAAAACTCACCTCCAAATCTTCCCCCTAAGAACTTGGCAATAAACACTCAACAATGTTTACAATTCAATTTGCACTCTTTCACAAAAACAATTTCCTAATGAACAAATTAGAATGCACTCAATAAGCTCTCATACATAACCTAAACAAGCTTCAAAACATATATCAATTTTGGCTTGCTAACATTGAATCTATGTGAATACAAAGTAACTCCTTCAAAATAGCTATAACAATCTTAATAATCAAAATACAAACAATTGAATATATGCTCAATAAAACCAGCAACAGTATCTCGATGAAATCTCCACATTCTAAGGACTTAATTGATTCACACGAATCCAATCCAGTCTTCAAATGCCAAGGATTGCTTTCCATAGATGGACCAAAGTATCTTCAATAAAATAACACAATGATAGGTCCAAAGATTTCCTTCATTAAATTGCCAAACCAAAAGGACAAGTATAACTACCTCAGTAGCAGTTTATAGTTTCCATTGTCAAGTGCCACTTAGCAATGTCTAAAATTCGTACCAACAATCAAAATACTAAATTACATCTAAGTAAGTAGCAGATAAGTTAAAATGCAACAAGGTAAACAACACCATAGAACAATACCATAGTTCCATATTAGTACCACAATGCCACAACATCATAAATATCAGTGTCAACAAATATGTCATTGTCTCAATTATACAAACCAAATCGAATAAGAGTTCAAAAGAAAAAGAATTCATGACCACAACAAGGTTTGATTCATCATAGCATCTTCAACATCTTTTTAGAAACGTAAGTAATTTCATCAAACAACAAAAGGCTATATACTTTTCATATAACAATCATTGCACAATAAATAAAACACACTCAACATCAACATATTCCTTATCTACTCGTGCTTATGCCCTATTCCCCCTTTTTGTTTAACAAACTTTCCAATCAGAGTGCTAAAGATCTTTACTCTCTTGAATAGACTAAGGTAAAACAAATGTTGAAGAATATGAGGATTAAAATAATATTATCTAATCAAGAGTACAAGATCACTCGATTGAATTAGCAATTAAACAAAGACCACTTGCTCTGTAGCTCCTTCCTTAGTGCAACCTCTCATTCACTAATCTATTGTGTGATCTTGAGCTCAGTATGCATCTTAGCAATCACAAAATTATGAGATTCAATAGAGGATGTTAGATTATCAATCATTTTTTTGTTGAATCCTTCATTATTACTAGAAAGGCTAGTGAGAGTGGGCACTTCAATCTCTCTTGCAGTAAATATTGCTTCATGGTATACTTGTTCTATCTGCATAGCTCCTTCTTCACTTGCCTATTCTATTGGCTCTGCACTAATATGCTTACCCTCTAAGAAAGTACTTCAACTCAAGAACTGTCCTCCCATATCTTTCAACGATTTTCACAGTTTTTGGATTTAGTAGAGATAATACTTGGAAAATCAAAGATAGGAATGGTAAGAGCTTTCTAGCGTGTACCTTCTCAGCATGACTTACCACTCAATCAAATACTAGTTGAGCCACATCAAACTTAATCATCTCCATTGTTTTTCTAATCAACATGGCTGCTTTAGAAGTCGTTGAATCCTTTTGTGTGTTTGGGATCCAATTTCTTGTTGGAATAGGAAATAGGCTAGCATATACAGTGGACAATGAAGAAGCTCTACAGTGGAAAATGAAGAAGCTCTAACTCTTCATTTTTCAAGCCAAGACCGGTAGATATTTTTGGTAATGGTAGCAAGAATGGCATTTAAGGATTCATCCAGTTCAACCATGTTTCTACTGAAGCATTTAAGCACCCTCTATTACCTTAATCAGTTGTATATATATTATATATACTATTAATTAAACCCCTGACTGAGTTGGTGTCATGGATGAATTGGGTTTCAATTTGGTTAGGAAATTATGGAATCTCCCTCCATAATTAAAATAAGTTATACTATTCGATGGTATTTTAGTCTTTTTATTTTAATATAAGCTAATAAAAATGAAACTATGCATATGGTGGGCTTAAACTCATGCCAATTGTTGGATAAGGTTTTACCACCCAACCAAATATTGATTTTGATAATTTTATATATTTTATTTTAATATGCATAATTTATTATCTTCATCAGTTTTATAGCTATACTTACTATTTATTAAGCCCTCGACTCAGTTGGCGTCACCAACTCGGTTAGGAAATTACAGAAATACTCTTCCATAATTAAAAAAGGTTATATTATTTGAGGTTATTTTAGTCTTTTTATTTTGACAAAAACCAATTAAAATATACCTATAGTAGTATTTGAACCTACACCAATTGAATTATTAAAACCATAAATATACCACTTAATCAAAGCTTTATTTTGATGTATTTTATACATTTTTGTTTTAATATGCATAATTAATATTTTTTAAAATTTTAATATTGTACATATTTTATTGTTATTATAATTAATTAGTTTCAAACCATACATTTCATTTTTTATTATATGTTACTTTAAACAGGCATGTATGTTTTAAATATGTGATTCCAATACGCATACGTGTATGATAAGAATTCTAGTATTAATAATGTATTTGATTGAGTTGGTGTAATAAATTAACTTGACACCGACTCAAGATTGATAAGAACATCATAATAGACAATTTCATCTATTTTTTTTTCATTTTAATAACATACATATTTCATGAGTTATTATTAATTAATTTAAAAATATAAGTTTCAAATTTATTGCATGTTATTTTAAACACACATTTATGCTCTAAATTTGTGGTTTTCACACGTATATGCATGTGATAGGATTTCTAGTTTGTTATAGAATAAATTAAAAATAATGTTATTTAGAAATTCTATATATGTCGTTTATTAAGTTCTTAAACAGAGAATTTATCATACCAAAAAATACACAGAGAGAATTTAACTTATTTTCAAATATATAAATTATATTATTATATATTTAAATTGTATATAATATAAATAATAAAATATATAAAAATAAAATTAATATATTATTTCTCAAAAAAAATTCAAACAAAGTCTTTCTAAACATAAGAGCCCACCTCTACGATTATTTTTATGTACCAAATTCATTTTTTAAATCTAATATTTTATTAAAAAAATCTAATACAATCAATTCTCTATATAATAGTCTTATTTGTCTGTTAAGATTTTGTTTGTTTTAGAGGGGTGATTGTTATATACCTATAACAGCATGCTGTTATAGAAAGATAATTATTGTAAACCTACAATAGAATTCATATAGTGAATTTCTATTAATAAAAATAATGAGAATTATATGAAAAAACTAAGTAAAAATCAAATCAACAAAATTAAAAGACGTATCCTAGATTTATGCATTATTATTTTTATGCATATTTTATTTTACATTCTTTCACATGATTAATTATTAAATTCATCAATTTAACAAGTTCAATTAATCAGTATGAGTTATCAAATTGAATTAATTAATTTATCATGAGTTATTAAATTCAAGCAATTCATTTATAAGTTTATGATGTTCTAAATTCATAGCAAAATATTTAATTAAAGAACTTAATAGTTTATTTAATTGATATATTTAATTTCACTCATTAATTATTAGTTTCATTTAATAAAATATGATTAATAGATTTTTCAAATATGAAATTTAAATATTTTATTAAAATGATATTTTAGTTAAGATAATTTTATTTAATAAATATAAAAGTAATAGACTAATATCCATATATGCTAATTTTTAACCAAAATTACTGGATTAGGCCCTTTTTTTTTTGAAATTTACAGAAATAGGCTGGTTTTGGAGAGAGTGTGTGAAAATGCATCAAGTTGGATGCATTTTCAGTGAATTTTTCAAGAAAACGCTCCCAACTAAATGCACTTTCATGCTTAGTCAGCAAAGTGTATCCAATTGGACGCGTTTTCCCTATTTTCTTGTCTCAATCAATTTTGGGGTTTTAGGGTTTTCTTAGGGTTTCATTTTTTGGTTTTTATTTATGGCTTTTTAAAGTGTTTTTTAGATTTTTTAATTTTTATATATTTTTAGGATTTTTTATAATTTTTTATATTTGTTCAAAAATATAAAATTTTAAAATTACCCATGTAATTTTTTAAAATTTTTTGTTGAGAAAGATCAATTTGTTCATTTTTTAAAATAACAGGGACGAAAAGGGTATTTACACCAATTTGTTATTCGAATTGTAAAATTCAAGTCAATTCGAACTTGATGCGATTTACTGAGACTTGGAATGTTCAGAAAATTGCTTGAATGCAAAGAATCGTCTTGAATGGTTCAAAAAAGGGTGGAGACATTGACCCTAAGCACTTGAATGCTTTAAGGAACCAAAGTTATAATAGAACTCAACCCACTTAAACTTGACAAATACTCAAACCTTGGTATGCGAAGTCGCCACACTCCAAAATGGTGGATCGGAGTAATAAGACAATTGGTGAACGTCAAAAACTCGTAACAAGTTTGATAAGTTCAAGAAGTTCGGTTAAGAACTTTGGAAAGAATAATCTCACAAAATAAATTTAATATTAAAAAATGTTCTAAGTTGTTTACAATTGTCAAGCTTAACTAGTTATAGGACCCTAAAATGACTAATGAAATTCGCCACTAGTGGTGTTCATACACACCTTAATCATGCTCACACACAAACATTAAATTTGGTTCATGTCTTCAGGATTGGTGCATGCTTTGGCCGAATAGACATGTCTTGTCCCTTGGTGCATTCATGTATACTTAGCTAAGAAACAATCTCTTTTTTCCATGAATGTTCAGCCTTTTATTTCCCTTAAGCCCTCCTTGGCCGAATGTTCCTTGCATGGGACTTGCACCATATTAAATGATGCTATAATGAGCATGTGGGTGCATGGGATAACGACAACTTCTAGAATCTTCCATTCCCACCATCCATGTATTTCCATTAATATCATGTATCCTTTTCCATTAAGGTATGCTTGAGAACATGTATCAGCATTGATGGTTGGATCTTGAATATTCTAGAACTCTTTTTGTGCACGAATTCAATAATGAATGGTCATTCTAAGCCCATACGAATAGTCAACTACATCAAGTATAAATATGCATCAAAAACTTTGCACAAATCATTCCACAATTTCAGCTAAGACAAACACATCCTAGACTCACACACATAAATAGATAGATTTAGCACACCATGAACACACTCATACGCATATAAACAAATGACACCCTCATGTATCAAATTAACACACGCATATATGTAACATTTACGAGGAATGACCCAAACATACTATCATATGTATGTATACCTTAACATGTAACACATTAAATATAATGCAAGATAAAACCTATGGATTAAATTAAAATACAACTTACTAAAATACGATGAAGTCCTTGAAATCGTTGGCCCAATAATCAATCAAGCCATGAGATTAAAATGCACTTGGGCCCCTCGTGTTTGGGCCAATCTCGGCATCATCGAATTGTGACACCTTATACCCGACTTAGTTGTTGGATCCGAATATAAAATGCCACATTTCGTTGCCAAAGCAACTCACTTTTTCATTTTTATTTTGAAAAGGAAACGTACTGGTAAAATTATTTTATGAAACTTTCGGCAACATTTCTACCTATTTTACGTAAAACTCCCTGCAAAATAATTTATATTTTCACAAAATATCCACATTCAAATTATCTCCCAAATCAATTCCCAGCACTACGATTTCTCAAAAAGTATCAATAAACTAGATTTCTGTGTTTTACTATTTTATCAAAACATTAGTTCTAAAATACCAGCTAAGAAAACATAATGAAAATATTTAAATTCAGTTTACGACATAATATTATATATATAAGCCTAGGTACATGCCATTTACATCAACTATAAAGTAAACTCTTCACCAATATTGTTTGAGCTGAACTTTGGTTCTTCATATGTTGTTGGAACGATCTAAAGAATCTAACTACCTGTACACAAAAAAATAGACAAACCGTACGCTAAGCAATTTTTATGCTCAGTGGTGCTAATATCACATAAATCATTACATAAGTATTGGACACAAATTAATTGATAGAAATAAACTAAAACATGATTATAAATATCATTAATAACATCACAATAAAAGAAAATTATAATATTAATAAACTTTAATATTTTGATATTGACAAATCAAATAAAGAAAATAAGCTTTTTAGTTAAATTCAAAATGGTGTAATTAATTTAATTTCCACAATATGAAAATTCAAATAGATTCAAGTTTTGTTTTTGCTTTTCTTTCAATTTAGACCCCGTACTAAAGTTTAGACTCATAACCAGATACACGAATCCGTCACCTCGAGCTGTTTGGCAACGATGGCTATCAGAGTCTGGGAATTGGGACTGCCAACGACCCTCTGGGGATTGGGGAGATCTAAATTCTCTGACATAAAGACTCTATGGCATGCCAACTATATCTGATTTAGTCTAACTTAGTGAAACGAGGTAAAAACCAAATTTCATGATCCATTTCAATTCTATTTTCATATAATTCTCATTTCAATTTTGTTTCATATTCAAATCACATATAGCCTAATGTAAAATAAGCTTTCAATTTGGAACATATTAAATATTTTCTTACTCAATCATCTAAAATCAAAATACTCAAATCCAAATCATAACCATGAATTTGCTAATTTAATCATATGAAAAACATAGTATTCATCTCGAAACATAATTTTATAAATATTATCTAAATCATTCAAACTCATCCAAAACTCATAAAAATAAAATAAAATAAAACCAATATAACTAGTCATAATAAATTAAATATTCTAAAGCTTTATGTAATGAAAATAAGATATTAGCACAAATTGAAGTTTTAATTGCTTTACACTTTATCTTCGCCTTTCTCCTTCAAGTTGTTCGCTTCGTTTTTAGCTACAATAGGAGCAATTCAATACGAAACAACATCATTTATTCATTCTAAAACTAAAACTAATAAAAACAAACTTAAATATGCATAGTTAATCAAGTTAGCTACTTAAGTTTCCTAGTCCGAAATTCGCATATCTTTCAACTCGATTATTTGTTTTCAATTCCGTCTCACCAGAGTACTCACTGCTTCAAAAGCTATCATTTAGCACTAATATTACACAAAGTGGTCAATGTAACACCCCTTACCCGTATTCGACGTCAGGATAGGGTTCAAGGCGTTACTGAACTTAAACATAAACATTCATACAAACTAGGCCATAAAATTTGGACCAAGTCAAATTCATCCAATCACATGCATATCGTCCCTTATACGGGCCCACGAGGCCAAAACATATGTTGGGAGTGGTTCGGGGCTAAATCGAAAACTTTTGAAACTTTTACTACACTTAAAAAATTTTCATACTTTGGAAAGTCACACGCCCTTGTAACTCTTTGTTTATGACGTCATACACAATTTGGGGTCACACAACCAAGTCACACGCCCGTATCTCGGGGCCGTGTCCTTCACACAGCTGAGACACACGATCATGTCTCTGCCCCCGTGGCTAAGGAAATGGCTATTTACCAAGCCATTTGCCACCCTCATTTTCACACTCACATACACACTTTCAATGGAACTTAACATGGCACAATTAAGCTACCAACACAATCATAATCAAGGCTTAAACATATCAAAACAATTATTTACTGTTCATAACAAAACTGTCCACTTGAGTCATAGTCACTAAATTATTTATATCTTGAGCTACAGAACTCTAAATTAAGATCTGCTTGATTTTTCCGAAACTAGACTCAAATATCTTCCTACCGTAAAATTTTCAGAATTTATGGTTTAGCCAATAAGTATAGTTAATTCTTCAAATTCATCCCTGTTCTGTTGTTTGACAGTTTCGACCTTTCTTCACTAAAATTAATTATCTCTTTGTACGGGATTAGGATGATGTTCCCGTTTGTTTCTATTGAAATTAGACTCATTAATAAATTAAACATATAAATTTAAACCCCCAAGTATTTTTATACAATTTTTAATGATTTTCCAAATTCAGAACAGGGGAACCCGAAATCATTCTGACCTTGTCTCACAAAAATTCAAATATCCCATAAAATGAAATTCTTTTTCTTACACCGTTTCTTTATTAAGCTTTAATTTCATATTTTATTCAACTCTAATTCAGTTTCCACAATTTTTGGTGATTTTTCAAAGTTGAACTACTACTACTGTGCAAAACTATTTTAATGCTAATTTTACTCTTTCATGATTCCCTTGTACTAACTTTCATTAACATACCATTATAAACCACATCACACAATGACATTGGCATAGGCATATGATTAATTAATATTCTTGCAACCCATTAGCCAATATAAGCCAATTTATATGGCTACATACCAAATCAAATCCTTATTCATTACAAGCCAATACATTTGGCCATATCATAATGACACATACACAAAATGACTAAGTCCCTATACATGCTATAGGCTCAAAGGTTTGCGTTCATTTACCCAACATGATAGCTTGATAATGTGATAGAATCTCTGGTGATCTCCAACCCGAGCTAGCTGAATAAACCTATGAGAGGTGGGAAAGAAAAGGGGGTAAGCAATATAGCTTAGTAAGTCCGTATGAAAATAATAAGCGAATCATTTACATGCATTTACCAATTTCATCAATATGTTCTCGTGGTTACACATTAATCAATTGCAATACCCATCTTGTAATCTATAAACATAAATTTATCCTGTCTTGACATTAGTCAAGCAAACATAAACTCTCATAATAAAACACTTTAACATTTGACAAACCATTTCAGCATTCATAATAAAAGTGCGTATTAATTATGTATATTCATATTTCCTAATTCATATAGCTTAACATCCTCCAATGGTCCAAAACTCTTAGCTATCCATACTTTCATATCCATTTTTATTAGGCTTTTATGCCGGTCTTTCTCTCTTTTCATTATTCATTGAGTCACAACATTAAAAGAATAAGCACATCGTGTCTCAATTCAATTTGGGCTAAAAGCCTTACACATGATTCTCATTCAAATTCACCATATATTTTTACGTCATAAATATAAACCTATAATCACAAGGTCATCATAGAAAATCATCATAGACATAACTCATTCATTTGCATTTTTACCACATACTAAGCTTAATGCTCATGAGTTTTGAGTACGTACCTGTACTATCTCATAACATAACCATATACTTATTCTTCTCATTGACTTACCCCTCTAGTTTTCCGTCAAGTTACTCAATAATTTACTCGTTAAACACTTGGGATACCATCAGATACATTGGAATCTCGCACTTAAGTCTCGGATATGTAGCCAATGCTACCTCGTATCACATATCACATGTTGCTCGCTTTCTAGCTACTCACGGGTTTGCTCACACAAGCTGTCGGTCAGGATGTAGCTACATGGGCTGCTCAAACAAGCTGTCAGGTATCTACAACACATGCCGGACTACCCAGCACCGGTAGAACATACAAGACCAGCACCCGGACCACCATAACATGTGTCACATATATCATGAACTCAGACCACAACTCATGAGCTCAGATCACATAGTTTCTAGTGACATGTCACTTGTATCCTAAACTATTCCTCAGATTCAAACGGAATTTCCTTAATTACACGTCTTCGTTGAACTTGTCTAGAGGACTAATCATATAACTCATGATAATGATTAATCACATAATTCTTCATAATGATAATAATAAAGATAATCACATTTAAACATGAAATTACAGCTCATCACAATGTTATCAAGTATCATAGACATATTTTAGATCATATCATTGTACAGTGTATCATAAAATCTCATGGTCATTTCCGTAATACTGTACTCCATAGCATTCGCATTTCGTTTTAATAATAAGGCATTTATCGCAGTTATATCAATTAAAATTTTATACATGTACAATTAAATGCTTATTAAACATATGAACTTACCACGATACAAAAAATGGTGAAAAATACCTAACCGTCAAATAAGCGTTTTTTCCTCGTTTTAGGTCTAAACCTCGTTTTTTCTTTATCTAAAATATCACATTTAGCTTATTTATTAGTCACATTATTCATTGTGACCCAAAAATATATTATAGAAAAATTATGTTTTTGTCTCTAAACTTTATCATATTTACATTTTTGCCCCTAAGCTCGTAAAATGATTTTTATTCAATTTCTTTGTACTTTAAGCCTAGCCGAACCATTTTCATAACTATAACAGCCCAAATTTTCCACTAGAACACACTTTTACTACATATTTTATAACTTTTACAATTTAGTCCTTTTAAGCATTTTCACCGAAAATCACTTAGCAAAAATTATTTCTCCAACCATAAACATGCATAATCTACCATTAAACATCAAAATGTACAAATTTATAACATGTTTTCAAACCCTATACCTTCACCATAACTCAAATAAATGGTAGAAATAGGTAGATCTTATTACGAGAATTTCAAAAACGTAAAAATCATTAAAAACAGGTCAAGAACGGACTTACAATCAAGCTTGGAAGCTTGGAAAACCCTAGCCATGGTTTCTTCATGTAAAATTAGGCCAAGGAAGAAGATGGACAAGAAATTTTGGCTTTATTTTGTTTTTAATTCATTTTAATTACTAAATAACTAAAATACCCCTAACTTAAAAATATTTTATTTCACCTATTTCATGTCCATTTTTGTCCAAAAAATTTAAAAATGGTCTAATTACCATTTAAGGACCTCCAATTTAAAATTTCATAACAATTGGACACCTCTGACACGTAGAACTCAACTTTTGCAATTTTTACAATTTAGTCCTTTTGACTAAATTGAGTGTCCAAACGTCAAAAGTTTCGAATGAAATTTTCATGAAATCATTCTGTGAAATTGTAGACCATAAAAATATAATAAAAATATTTTTTTTCTCGTCGAATTTGTGGTCTCGAAACTACTATTCCGACTAGGCCCAAAATCAGGCTGTTACAGCCAATGTTCTCTACTTCCCCTTTAACATGGCCAAATATACCAAATAAACTTTTCATCCATTTTTGTTTCTTTTTCACACTTCTAAAAAGCTAGAACTCATCTTCTAATAATTTTCTATCCAAAAAATATACCTATTTCACTTAATTTTTCTAAGCTTCCATCAATGTCCTTTAACGACAACTTCCAAAATACTTGATAAAATAAAAAAACTATTGGTATATATATGTAAAGCAAGCTTCAAATATTCAAAATTTATAAAAAAAATTGAAGAAAAACCATACCTTAAGCTTGAAATTGAAGGAAAATGATGAAAGGAGTTTTTTTTTCCCCAAACTTTCATGAGAAAGATGAAAAGGAACTTATCTTTCTATCTTTTTTATATTTATTATAATATTTAATAAATTACTGTTATTTTAAATAAAATTTTAAATAATAATTATTTAATGAAGATATCATTTAAAACCATCATGAAACTTTTGATTTTTTTTAAGTAATGGTAAAATTGCCATTAAGTCTTTTCCATCAAAATAAAATAGGATAATTGCACTTTAATCTTTATACTTTTCTAACTTATTCAATTTAATCTCTGAACTCGATACCGAATTTTTAACTTAACTACGTACTCCTACTAATAATTCTCTGTGTTTTCATGTCTAACGATTTTCTCTGAAAAGATCACAATTTCTTATACTACTATTTATTTATAGATCACTTATTCAAGGACGTCCACCATAAATATTCTTCTTCTCTTTTTTTTTTTTTAAAGTGGGGATGTTACACGAATTGTATCATAACATGATGTGATCGTGCTCACATTAGAACTCAAAACTCGAATTACTTATTCGGTTAAATCAAATAACTCAAAATTTGATTTTTTTTCAAATCAAATCAAGTTTTGGTCACCCCTAGAGGAATGGGTAAATATGTTAAAAAAATGTGCATATTTTTTAAAATATTATACTAAGATTCCAGAGATATCTTAGCAATTTCGGGGTGAGAGGGCAATTTTAAGGAGGGTTGACAATGGGAGTGTTTGGGACCCATAATTTCGTCCAACTAGACACGCTTTGCTGACTCAACAAGAAAGCGTGTTCAACTAGAAGCGCTTTCCTGCAAAATTGGTTGAGTTTTCTTACACTTTCTCCAAAATCGACCTATTCTGGAAAATTTTAAAAAAATCAGCCTAATCCGGTAATTTTGGTTAAAAATCAACATTTATGGGTAATTCACCATAGGCTTGCTTATATGAAATAGCTATAATTTAACTTAAAATTTTAGGCAATATGTTTTTATAAAAAACTAATTTAATATAGAATGTTTGTCAAATCCCAAAAACCAGGTTAGAAGAAATTGAGTTAATGAAACCAAAAGTGGTTACGTCCAGCTTTTGAGTTAAGATTGTAGAAAATTTTGTAAAATAATTTAATTTGGTTTGGTGGTTGAGTGTTGTGTCTATGTGTGTGAGGTTCTAGGTTTGAGTCTTTCTTTTGAAATTTTGTTAATTTTTGGTTCTATCCTTATTCCAAATCATTTGACTTTAATCTTATTTTTGTGTAAGTTCTGACAGAAAGAGCCTACTGGTTCAATAATAAGGCATCAACTTAGCCCTAGGTCTTGTGTTTGAATTCCATTGTGTGTAAATTTGAAATAATTTTCCTACTTGTTGTTCTATTAAATCTGGTGTAACACCCCTAACTCGTATCCGTCGCAGGAGTAGAATTACGAGGCATTACCTGACAAAACACAGCTTAAACATGTATTCATTACATTTCATGCTTCGCAAATTAACCACATCAATGCACTTATCCAATTCAAATGTCTAATCATAATACTACAATATTCACATCCATCACATATTACTATATTATTTAAGTCTATATTATTATATAACATATATCGTACATATATCAAAACAAACATTTTCAAAAACTGACTATCAAATTTTTTATTCCAATACATGTGCATATTATACTTATTATGCGATATCACATGGCATATAAACCAAAACACATTCGGCATAAACAACCTCACCAAATAATCAAGTATAAAATTTTCAAACATCAAAGTCATGTACTCATTTTAACTAATTAATATAAACCATTTTAAAACACATACTACAATCAAAGTATACTCAATTTACAAATTTAATAATCAAGCCAAACCACATATATCTATATATTCACCTCATGAACTATTAGGCTAGCACAATAACCTAAATTAAATTATTTTCACTGCATAGTAAACACATATATTTTACACATAAACAATCTTTATAATAAGACCAATTATACCTCTTCATTCATTACAAAACTGTGCGCATAAGTCCACATTAATTTAAACCCTTTTGAGCACAAATAACAACTAAAAGTACACCCATTTCACATGCCCATTACTATATCAGCTACTTAACAATATGAGTCCACTACCTTAGCTGAATATGCTCATATATTATTCATCATTTCTAACCAAATCACCAATACGTACATACTATTTCAAATTGACTCAAAATAACCACATTCTTTAATCAAATTATTAAAGCCTAACCTAGTCCACACATAACCAATACAACAAATTCAACATTAACATTTTACTAAACACTTGACTAGATAATTTAAACCATCATTGCTGAATCATAGAGTTGATTATAATTATCACATAACCGAATACACAAGCACATTTTAAATTATTTCCAAACTAATTTATATATCAATCACACCACATACAAGTACCATGAAACCTAATTTCCCACATGAACGTATATCATAATCAAAACTACATAATCATAAGCATCATTTCTAGCCATTTTCGCATGGCTTTATATATATACAAATCCAAAATCAACTAACACAAAGGCTTGCCTATACATGCCATAAGTTCATAGTTTTAAACTTTTGTAATACCGAAATAACGATTGATAGTGTGACGGATTTCCTTAACGATCCCTGAACTCGTAACTAGCTTTCAAGAATCTATAAAACAAAGAACAAACACTCACATAATAAGCTTAAATAGCTTAGTAAGTCATAAGCAAATAATTCATTTTAATGACATCAATAATTCAATTTAACTAAGTCAAACTAAACAAATCTTAACCAAAGGTACATGTATCATACTTACAAAATCATACATATCTCATAATCATTAACATTTTAATATCAATGACCGAATATACATATACTCATAAACATATATAATTCTCACTTTTATAATGCATATTTCATATATATATCACAAGTACACACTTACCTTATTTTCCCAATCATTTAACTTAGCACATACCTGACCTCTTAGCTCGATTTCACATTCAATCATTACTCGATATTTCCCGTTAAACCATTTGGAATTAATAAGGATACTCGAATAGTCAAAAAGTTCATACAACACCAACGTTTCAGACATGGTCTTACATGTAATCACATATCGATGTCACTGTCCCAGACAGGGTCTTACACAAACACATATATGATGCCAACGTCTCAAATATGGTTTTACACGTAAATCACAAATCAATGCCAACGTCTCAGACGTGGTCTTACACAAAATCACATATTGGAATCCTATGTCATGACATATGTATCCTAACTATTCCTAAGGTTCGTAAGGGGCTTTTGGACGTCGTAACTCGATCGATTCAAGCTCGTAAATATTGCTCCCATGCTTAATTCAATTCAGCATATATATATACACAAGTAATAATTCAATTTGGAACTATTAATATATATATATACAATCGAATTTAATGACATTTATTTACTTATAACTTACCTCGGACGAAGATAAACGAACCGAGACAACTATTCGACAACTTTAGATTTCCCCCGATCCAATTTTGATTTCCTCTTTTCTTGATCTAAATTAATACGAATTTGACATATTTAATCTCACATTCATTAAAATTAATCCAAAAACACATAAATGGGCAAATTACACTTTTTCCCTTGACATTTTATATTTTTCACAATTTAGTCCTTATTTCACAAAACACAAAATATTCAAAATTTGACCACACCCATGCTTGGCCGAATTTCACTAAGGTCACTAGCAGCCTATTTCTTTCATTTATTTCACATTTTAACCCCTAAATTTACAAAATTAGTAGTTTAATCCTAAATCGGTATTTTTACTAAAAATCACTTAATTAAATTTAACAATCTAACAACATATATTTATTTTTCATCATCAAACACAAAAATCATCAATCTATCAACAATAGACATTCATGAATACATCATCAAATTCACAAATTCAAGCATGGGCCAGCTAAAACATGAAGCAACGATATCAAAAACGTAAAAATTATCAAAAATCGAGCTAAATACATACCTTAATTGGACTTGGACAAGGCCGAACCTAAGAACTCTCTTTTCTTTTCTTTTTCTTTCAACTTTCAGCTAATATGAACACAAAATGCATGGCTTTTTTTAATTTTTGTTTTATTATATCATTATTGATTTGTATTTTTACCATATTAACCTTTTTAATTTAATAACCAAACTACATATATCAAGTCCAATACCGTCCATGCATGGTTCCAAGGGTGAAATTTCATCTTAAGGACTCCACATTATAAAAAAAATAGCAATGTAGCACTTTAACAATTAGCTAGCCACTTTTACATTTTACGCGGTTAAGTCCTTTTAATTAAATCGAGCACACAAACGATAAAATTTTCACACGAAATTTTCACACATATAACTTAACATATTGTAGAAACGAAAAATAATATTAAAATATTTTTTGAATTGGATTGGTGGTCCCGAAACCACTATTTCGAATAGGGTCTAAACTTGGCTGTTACATTTGGTGGGTCAGAATGTGGATAGATTATTTCATTTTTATTTTTTGAAAATGATCAAATTCCTAAAAACGCTCACCAAACAACTGTCCATAGTCCTACTTCCTTTCACGTTGGTTTTCCATTCTTCTTGCTTCTTTGAGTTCTCCATTCCTTTGAGTTTTTTTCCTTTCTTTTTGTTAATTCTTGAGTATTGCCAAATTATTTTGTGCGCATTAATGCCTTTGGATCGTAATTCATTTCCATTATAAGTTTATTTTAGTAACTTTTTATGTTATTCCATTTTCTTAGTTTGTGCTTTGAACAATGTGAGGTTGTGTTAATATCATTTTCGTTCTATGTCGTGATTAGTAATTTCATGGTTCTTGATTAGGCGAAGGGTGTGAAAATCGAATTTCTCCAGTGGATTAATTCTCGTTTCAGACGCTATTTTTGAGTAGTAAGTACACAAACCTCAGTTTAGGAATTGATTTTGCTAAGTTGTGTAGTTGAATTCAAGTTTCAATTTTAGTTTGGGGTTAATTCGTGTTTGTTAATCAATGTGTTTTCGTGTCGTATGTAAGATTCAGAGTGTGTTATTGTGTAGTCAATCAGAAATAACATCAATGTGTGAAACTAACCCGTAACCTCAACTGAAACTTGGAATAACCCAAAAACAGGGGTTATTCCTTAAACTGCTTTGCGCCACACAATTGTGTGGGTCACACGGCCATGTGGTAGGTCGTGTGAGTCACATGACCATATAGTAGGCCGTGTGGTAGGTTTTGTGGGCCACACGACTGTGTGGTAGGCCGTGTGGCAAACCGTAAGGGCCTTTTTTGTAACGCCCTAAAAATTGGGCCTAGAAGAGTTGGGCTTTGAGTCTGGGATTCGGATAGAAGAAAACCTGAATATTGAGAAGTTTTAAATATTACTAGTGTTTAAAAAAATATATATATTGATAAAATATTTATGTTATTACTAATATTTTAACTTTTATGAAAATTATTATCATTATAATTATTAGATACAAATATATTTATAAAATTATTGTTGTTAATTTAGTGTTTAAATTAACATATTATTAGAAAATTTTACTGTATCTATTTTTATTGATTTATGGAAATTATAATTATTATTATTAGGAAAAAATATATATTATCATATTTGAAATTTTCATTATTATGGTTATTATTATTATTTTAGTTTTTAAATAAATTACAATGGATTTAAAGTGTGGGAAAAATTCGGACCAAGACTCTAGCAAAAAAAAAGTTATTATTTTTGCTCCTTTAGGGGATCTGGGCATTAAGGTTTATTAATAAGTTCGGCTAAAATTTGACATAAGGAGGATTTAAATTGGTGGTGGCTGAAATTAAGGAGAAAAATAGGGAATTTAAACTTGGGAAGGATTTGTATGCCGAAATAGGATTCATTGTGGTACCAATTCGGCTATAGGTAATTAAATGCCGAAAAAGCTCTTAAATTTTGGCTAGGATGAATTGTTTGTTTATTTTTTTCAGCTCAAATTCTCTTATCATATTTTCTTTATTTTATTTTATTTTCTCAAACTTCATTCCTTTTGATTCATCTTTCTTTTCTTCGCTGAAGCCTAAATCTTTTATTGCTATTCTTAAAATTCTTTTCCCTTTTCTTTTTATTCCACCGATCTCTCTCAAACCATTGCTAACCGATTACCCTTCGAAAGGCTGAACCACACTACGTGATAGCCGACTTTACTCCTTAGCCGAATCCTCTATTCTTTTTCTTTGTTATTCTTCTATTTTCTTCTTAACTCGAAATAAGCATACCTAAGAATAAGTTTTAAAAGCCGAAAACCCCATAGTCTTAGGAGCATAGCCGAATCTTTAGACCAGTAAAGGATCGATTTCTGCTAGGGTTTGAGGGTTAGATCTACATCAGAATTGAATAAGAACTAAAGTGGAATCGTTGGCTGAAGGAATCGATGGTAAGTTTTCGAATCTATTTCTTTATTTTAGGAATTAAAAAAAGCCGAAACCCCTAAGGGTGGCTAGCGTTTTGGTCTAAGGGTTTTTTTTGCCTCTTTCTTTTGATTGTGTAAGAGTTAGCATAGACAAAAGGACAAGAGGACGTACAACGAAGGGCTTGAAGACTAATTCGGTTGGCTCTTCAGATCTAACCCATATTTCGGCAAAAGGTAAAAAAACTCTGGGATCTAAGGCTGTGTTGGACGAGTATGGTAAGAGGTTAAATAAGTAGTTTGTTTTCGATATTTAGATTGACGTGGTAGTAATCCAATTGTAGGCAATTCGTGTGTGGATCTCGCCAACGTATCGTTCTAAATCAGGTGTGTAAACGACACCCACTCATAAACTAGATCGGTAAAAGCCGAAAAGCCGACATTTATGAATTTGCGAGCGTGCGAGCGCTTGTGAGGTGGTTTGGTTGTTAATTTTGATAATCGCAAGCAGTATGATTGCAGAGTGCGTAATTTCGTGCACTTCGGTATATTTGGGCTTAATGGGCCGAAAATAGGTTAGTGGGCCAACGGGCCCGATTCGGTAAAAACGCTCGGTAAGTGCTTCTGTTAATGTGTTAATGGTTAGAATATGTATGTAAACTCTAGAATAGTAAATTTTATTAAACTACCCCTAAGTATGAAAATTACTGTTTTACCCCTAGGTGCTAAATGACCGTTATACCCCTAAGGTTAATTTTGACTGAAATACATGATATTCTGATTCTGTTTGTTATATGCCATGACATGTATATCTGTTGCATGGGGTTGGGTTTTGTTATGGAGGAAGAACCCGTTCTGGTGGCTGTGCCACATATTCTGATATAAGTAGCTTTGCTGCGGATTATAGTTAGTGCCGCAATCGGTGCTAACACTATAAGTGTAAGGATGGCGTGGGTGATTTATTCCCCACAGGAAGTGTAGGGATGGACGGAGGCAAGTGCAGGGTTGGATGGGGTTATCATGCATTAATCATATGAGACTATTTTATTATGGGCCAACTGTATTAAAATGGGCCCAACTGTGTTAATATGGGCAAGACCCAATATATCTCGGATATTGTAATAGGGCTATGGCCCAGATTAATACTGATATGGGCTAAGGCCCAGTTAACACTGATTTCTGAATAGGGCTTAGGCCCAGTAAAGTTTGAACTGATTTGGGCTCTGGTTGGGATACTTTACACACTGAGTTTTCCAAACTCACCCCCCTTTTTCCCATCTTTGTAGGTGAGCCTTAGATCGATGGACTTGGAGCTGGGCGGGATTCAGAGTGGCCACGAAGATTAAGTTTTGTTTTCTTTAAAATAAGTTTTGCATTTATTATTTTGATTATTTTTATTCTGGTTAAAGTTGTAATAAGGCCGCTCTTTTTATTATTTTTAATATTTTGGGTTATTAAATTGGTTAGCTCTAGGGCGCGTTTTATAAAAGTTACTTATTTTTAAAATATCACGATAATCGAGCAAAGTTTTCGCAACGTAAATATTTTCAAAGGAAATAAATATTTTAAATAGACTTAAACTTAATTTGTTGTTCGTGGACAAGTAATAGGCTTAAAGTGTGGCAATGGATGTGTGCATGTTTAGGATTGGATCATGGAAGAGCTAGGTACTTAAGCAGTCTAATTGACTCACCTCCTCTTTTCTTGAATCCTACCTGGTGCGTAGTATCCATTCACTTTAAGCCATGACAAAGAAGGTTTAATACTTAACTGTTTTTTTTTTGAAATAACATGATTCTGCCACTACAAAGGGTTTACAAGTTTTCAAAGTTTCCCATAAGATTTTACAAGGTTGTTAACAATGCTTTGATTATTACAATGAATCACGTTTTGGAAAAAAATAAGGCTAAGGTTTTATTCAAGTTTAAACGGTAAAAGTTTCTAAACATCAAGAAGGGTTTTCAATGAAAACATGGTTTTCGAAAAACACTTCAATGTGACACGCCGGATTCGGTCGTAACGTCTGGGCTGGGTTTGGGGTGTTACATTTTTAGGCCAATTTAAAGGCCCGATTAGAGGTCGATTAAGGGAATATAAAGTTGGATCTTTGAACATTTTTAGGATTATAAAAATGTAAAGTTATGTACGTTAGACATGACTATACTTAGGAAACATGTTAGGTAAGTTTCGTTTTATACAAGTTATGTGATCTGTTATGCTTATATGTTTAGGTATGCATGACATACAACTTATGATATATGTATGAATGTTATCATGATTATGCATATGCATTGGGGTGGGTTTTGAGATGTTGGAAGAAGTGTCTGTGGCAGTTTTACTACAATTTTGGTGGTTAAACTGCAATATATGTTTGGCAGCTCAACTGCATCATTATGAGTGGCATACCACCATAATCTGGTGTGGTTGGATGAATGGACTCATGTAGTCTTATTTGGTGTGATTGGTTGGACAGAGTTGGTGTGTAGCAAATGGAGGTAGGATTTGTTCTGATATAATATAACATTTTGATATGATATATGTTTCTGGAAATATGACATTCTAATTTGATATATGTGTTTGGTAATGTGACATTTTGATATGATATTCGCATATGTGAACATTATAAGTAAAATTCTATGTTGGTATTTATATTTGTGTATGCTATAAGAAAATTTTGTTTTGTGGGCCGAGTCACACACCGAGCTTTTAGCTCACTCGTTTGTTTAATTCGTTTCAAGTGAACTTCAGACTTAGGACCAGATGGCATATAGGAGCTTGGATTGTTTTCTCGGTTAATTGAATATGGTGATTTACGTTATTAATTTTTCTAGACTTTTAGGACTGTAATCCGTTTTTGGGCTTTGTTTTGGTTTTGTTCGTCGATATTTGATATTTTCAAATATAAAAACTGAGAAAAATCGCACGGGTTAATAAACTAAAATTTGGATTTCAAAACTGAAACTATGGAAGTTTTCTGCTGCAAAATTAAGTATCAAACTAAATATTTTTTTTTGTAAAAAGAGTAAGTTTTGTGCATGAGCTTTTTTAAATAACAATGTAAAAGTTTTTCTAAAATTAATATTTTCAAATCACGGAACTACTTAAGTTAAAGTGCAATTTTTAAAGTTTCCGCTGTTTTTATAAGTAAAATGTTTAAGAGATTTTGTTGTGAAATAGGTGTTCTCAAACTTAAGATTTCTTTAAAATTCAGACGAGGTTAGCTAAATTAAGATCTAATATCAAATGAGTCAATGTAACTCCTCCAGATTCGACCATAATGTCTAGGCCGAGTTCGAGGGTGTTACAAATGTACTTCATAACTATGGTTATTGCTATTGTAAGTGAAAAGATGTTATAGAAAGTTAAAATAAAATATAAAAAATTGGTTCTATTAGAAACTTAGATGTTGACATAAAGAGACTTGGATATATTTTTATTTAAAAATTAAAAGATAGTGCATAAATTTAACAAAACTATAAATAATGCCAATAAATAAGTTGTTAGGAAAAGAAAAAGGTTAGAAGTTTGGTAAGAACTTATATGAAAATTATATGAAAAAGATAGATAAGTATTCTAAATCCACAATAGAATTCATATAGTGAATTTCTATTGAATAAAGACAATGAGAATTATATAAAAAAAAGTGAAAATCAAATCAACATAATTAAAAGACGCATCATAGATTTATGCATTATTATTTTTATGCATATTTTATTTTACATTCTTTCACATTATTAATTATAAAATTCATCAATCTAACAAGTTCAATTAATCAGTATGAGTTATCAAAATGAATTAATTAATTTATCATGAGTTATTAAATTCAAGTAATTCATTTATAAGTTTATGATGTTCTAAATTTATAGTAAAATATTTAATTAGAGAACTTAATAATTTATTTAATTGATATCTTTAATTCCACTCATTAAAGATTATTTTCATTTAATAAAGTATAATTAATAGATTTTTTAATGTGAAATTTAAACATTTTATTAAAATGATATTTTAATTAAGATCACTTTTATTTAATAAATTATAAGTAATAGACTTGGGTGAAATACCTATATATGTTGATTTTTAACCAAAATTATCGGATTAGGCCAGATTTTTTGAACTTTATTGGAATAGGCCAATTTTGGAGAGACTACAGGAAAACGCTTCCAGCTGGACTTGTTTTCCCTATTTTCTCTCCTTGATCGATTTAGGGGTTTTTAGGGTTTTCTTAGAGTTTTTGTTTATGGCTTTTAGGGTTTTTGTTTTAGGTTTCTTTTAGATTTTTAATTTTTAACTTTTTTATATATTCTTTAAGATTTTTTATAATTTTTATATTTGTTAAAAAATATAAATATTGGAATTTTTAAAATCACCCATGTAATTTTTTAAAAAAAAATATTGAGAGAGATCAATTTGTTCATTTTCAATATTGACAGGGACCAAAAAGGTATATAAACTAATTTGCTATTTAAATTATTCGAATTGTAAAATTCAACTCGAAACTCGAATAACTTGAAATTCGAATTTTTTTCAATTTTTTCGAATCAAATCAAGTTTTGCTCACCCCTAAAGAAATGAGTGAATATGCTAAAAAAGTGCATATTTATGAAAATATTATCTTAGGATTCCCGGGATATCTGACCAATTCTAGGGTAAGGGGCAATTTTGAGGGGGGTTGACAATGGGAGTGTAACACCCCTAACCCGTTTCCATCGCTGGAATGGGTTACGAGATATTACCGAAGCAAATACTTATTCGTAAAATTTCCATGCATTTACTTCTATCATCTTCATTGCGTTAAGTTCATCTTTAATAATGCATAATTCATTATACTCCCATATACGATTCTTATTCGTACATAGCCGGAACACATAGTTGATCATTATCAAGTTCAATCAAAATTATTACATAAGTTTACATCATATAACAACCATATCATACGATTGCATGTTATGTTCAGACATAACCAGACGACCCATTATGCTATCTCAATTTAGATACTAAGATCATATACAATAGCCACGTTGCAATTAATCACTTATATAAATGTGTCATAATCGAACCACCCCAAAAACACATAGTCAAGATTTCTTAGCATTATCAACCCTCAAGCATATGTATAATTTTTATAGATATATATATTTATCATTCATTAATAGCATTAAACATTATAGCCAAGACAAATTATACCATGATTAAATATAACCAAATTCAAACTTAGTATTTAAGCCATATTCGCATGGCTAGAAGTATACATATCAAAGTTCAAACAAATACATATTAGCCTATACATGCCAAAATGTTCACTTAGACCAACTAAGAAGAGGGTACCAAAATGTTGCAAGCTGGTGTGATGACTTCGACGATGGTCCCGAGCACACAAAATGGATCGAAGAAATCTAAATAAAAGACAAGTAAACACACCAAATGAGTATTCAACTCAGTAAGTCATAAGCAATATAATACATCCCATTGATAAAAGATCATAAGAAAAATAATGTAAGATCTATTACTCCATCCATACCGAACTATGCCATAATTACTTAGATTATTGGTTCAATCTTAAGCCAAGTCCTTCTACCCAATCAAATATCAAAATAACCCAATTGATCTAGATCCATTTCCTCAAAGCATGAAACAATGATGCACTAGATAAATTCATACATATACATTTCATGTCTCAAATTCGATATTTTAGTTAATAGTTCTATCACTTTATTCTTTTCCTGCACATATTATATTATCAACCAACTTCGCACACATAGTGCTAATTAAGCTCGCACACATAGTGCCATACTAAACCGCACACATAGTGCTTGAAATTTTCACTCATGCATCGACATTCAAATCTGCACACATAGTGCCATTTAATTCCGCACACATAGTGCCAATGTTAACTCATTATAATAAGGCAATTTACTTAATTCAAATAGCACATAAAATCTGCACACAAAGTGACATTTAATTCCGCACACATAGTGCCAATGTTAACTCATTATAATAAGGCAATTTACTTAATTCAAATAGCATATAAAATCTGCACACAAAGTGACATTTAATTCCGCACACATAATGCCAATGTTAACTCATTATAATAAGGCAATTTACTTAATTCAAATAGCATATAAAATCTGCACACAAAGTGACATTTAATTTCGCACACATAGTGCCAATGTTAACTCATTATAATATGGCAACTTACTTAATTCAAATAGCATATACGGTCACATTAATAATATATATATATATCGTTTCAAAGGAACACCTAACAAAAGGTATTCTTTCATGATTCACTAGTATTATTTATGCACAAACTAATCAACCTTACAAAATGCTTAAGGACTTACCTTGTGTTGGGTGAAACGGTTCCAACTCGGCTACTCGATGTTCTTTGCTTTGCCCTTGCTTGATTCCCCTCCTTTAAGTTCTTGAGCTTAATCAAATAAATTAACTAGTTTAACCGTCTTGCTAGATATTTATATCAAAATATTAGTGATTTATATCATAAGAAACACATGGTAAAATTTTATCTTTCTACCTTATGCTTTTGAGCTATTCGGCTAATAACCATATAATATCACCTTACTATCAATAATCCAATTACACATACATATATAACACATATATATTTGTATATACGACAACCACCCTTGCTAATTTCTCACATATATAGTCTAATAATTTTCATTACATTTTACAACCGTAATTGTTCAAGACATTAAAACTTCAACAAATATTCATCTATTACCTCGAGGCCGAATGCATCGTCACTTCTCAACATAACATTATCTCAAATAGGTTTACATTCAAATATATATATAATCATGAATCAAACTCAACTTATAAGCCAACATCACTCATTTAGTCGATTATATATAATCAAAGGTAATATCACAAATGGGCATACCTATATAGCCAAATGTGCAAAAATTAAATTCAACATCACCTATGTACTTAATTAGATGGCCGAATATACAATATCAATTATAATATCATTTTTAATTCATTTACACACATAGTTTCATCTCATGAACACTTGACCGAATTTTTCCTAAACTAGCATAGCTTCACATCTATTTATAACATCATATAAATCCACATATATCTACATATCTACCCTAATTTTCTTTCACCTTTCTACTATTTCCGTTCACAACATCAAAAGTACCATACTCTTAGCATTTACCTCCCTCTAACCGTATGCCATTTAGTCACCTATTTAGGTAGAAAATTAACATATGGGATATAATAAGACATTGGCTACTAACTAGATTTTCACAAAAATTTAATAAAATTAACATGAGTCCTACCTTAATCAACCCCTTAGGATGGCCGAATGTCTTAGAAAATTTCCTCCTTCTTTCCCTAGCTTTCTCATTTTATTCATCTTTTTCCTATTAATTCCTTTCTTTAATTTATTTTAACCATTAACTAATATAAAAAAATTACAATAAAATTCAACTTAGTGGAAGAAGCATCATTGCTTGGCCGGCCACTACTTGAATTTTGGGCAATTTGACATGCAAACCCAAGCTTTCTCACCTTGTTGTTATTTGATCCTTACAATTTACCTATCATCTTTTCTAAGTTTCTCAACTAAGTCCTTTCAAGAAAATTCACATTCTTAAGACTAAATTAAAACATTAAATTTTCATACACACACTATCACACATTAAATATATGCAATAAAAATTAAAGTAAATTTTTATGACTCGGTTTTGTGGTCCTGAAACCACATTCTGACTAGGGTCAAATTAGGACTATCACAGGGAGAGTTTGGGACCTGAAATTTCGTCCAACTGTATGCACTTTGCTGACTTAGCAGGAAAGTGTATTCAGTTGAAAGCCTTTTCCTGCAAAATCCACTAAAAACGCGTTCAGTTGAACGTATTTTCACACTCTCTCCAAAATCGGCCTATTCTGGTTAATTTTGTAAAAATCGACCTAATATGGTAATTTTGTTTAAAAATAAACATCTATGGATAATTCACCCATAGGCTTGTTTATATGAAATAACTATAACTTTACATAAAATTTTAGGCAATATATTATTATAAAGAACTAATTTAATAAAGAATATACTTCATGAGTATGATTGTTAGTGTTGTAAGTGAAAAGATTTTATAAAAAACTAAAATAAAATATAAAAGAACTTAGATGTTATAGCAAAGACCTGAATATATTTTTATTTAAAAATTAAAAGATAGTGTATAAATTTAACAAAACTATAAATAAATAAGTTGTAAGGTTAGAGTTTTGATAAGAACATCAATAAGTATTGGTGGTAAGTTGTAATAAATCACTTTCTCCACACCACATCCAATGAATGTCATTGAAATCTACATTTCTTTTTTAAAGGTATTTTTAGTGAAAGTTTAAATTTCTTTTACAAATATTTTTAATAAATAATTTAATGGCCAATTAAATCAACATACGTGTACGCATTCTAAGAAAAAATATTAGAAAATATTGTCAAACAAACAAACAAATTAGTGATGAAGTTAGTATATAATTAGGATCAAAGCAATTTGTCCTAACCAGATCAGAATCGAACAAATGGAGTTCCCATTCGGTCACAACCGCTCTCACACTCATCACCACAGAAATGATGATGAAGAAAACCAAGAAAGACCCCCACCCCCACACCCACACCCACACCTTCACCACCATGAATTTACTCCGCCGTACCCTCCACCACCAAGCTACCAGCAGCCACCTGGCTTTGTTGGACCCTATCCTCCGCCACCTCCATCATCATACTTCCACCAACCTGGCTTTGATGGTCCACCCCCACCATCTTACTTTCAGCAACCTGGATTTCCACCACCCCCACCACACCAACCACCGTCATATCAGTACCAACAGCCACCCCATGTGACTCATGTCCACCACCAGCCTGAACACAGTCCATCGAACTACTCTCCCCCACCAGCATCCGTTTCACATGTTGCCCATGAAAGTAGCCAAGGAAGGGTTGATGACCATCCTTCTTTTAGACCCCATTTGCCACCTGAATTCTACAAGAAACCTACTGTGAAAGTCTATTGCAAAGCTGATCCTAATTTTCATCTCACCATCAGAGACGGTAAAGTTGTTCTTGCTCCATCTGATCCCTCTGATGAATTCCAGGTACGGTATCAACAGGTTTACAATTTTCTTTAATTTTTTTTGGATTAATTTATAAAATTATCAACTTGGTTTATTATATTTTTCTTTTTCACCCCCGTGATTGATTGTTCTATGCCTTTTGACTTTACTAAACACATAAATTGACAACCCCAAAAACCCCGTTTGACTGTTAAAACTCAAGATTAAGGCCAAACATGGATCTTAATTATGATTTGGATGTTAATTTTTGTTGCTGTTTTAGCACTGGTACAAAGATGAGAAGTTCAGCACAAGTGTGAAAGATGAAGTGGGTTTCCCCAGCTTTTCTCTGGTTAATAAAGCCACTGGTCAAGCCATTAAACATTCCATTGGAGCTTCTCATCCTGTAAGAATTCTCCATGGCTTTCAGTTTTGTTAATTTAATTGTTCCCTTAATGTAATACATATTTGACCATCAGTTCATCCTGTAATAAAAGGCTTTAACTAAAAGGTTATATACAGAAGAAGTTGCACATAGGCATCATTTGAGTCAATTGTTTGTTGTTGTATCTGTTGTTCTGCCGATTCAGTGGCATATCGTTATGGTAACATTATACAATTGTCACAATATTGGGATCAACCTTGAAGTTTTGCTGAAGGGTTTTTCTCTGCAGGTCCAACTGGTGCCTTACAAACCAGATCATCTTGATGAGTCAGTGCTATGGAGCGAGAGCAAGGAAGTCCGTGATGGGTACAGAGCTATAAGAATGATTAACAACATTCGCCTCAATGTCGATGCTTTCCATGGCGATAAGAAATCCGGTGGCATCCAAAACGGTACTACTATTGTGCTGTGGCAATGGAACAAGGGAGATAACCAGATATGGAAGATTGTACCATATTGTAAGTTTGACGAAACTAAAAAGCAAAGACAGTTAAAATCCTAGCAAAGTTTCTAAACATCCTTAGTCTTAAATCTTGACAGTTTTGAACCATTCCTGCATTGTTCAAAGAAACACTTGAAGCTCAAAAAGATTTTATTCCTTTTCTTGTTCTTTGTATATTTCTCCTAATGTTTGGTGTGATATATGCAGGAGGCTTGTAATATGGTGCTGCTAGTTCTACATTGAAGCTCTATCATGCCTGCGGTTGAAGGTTCCCTACGCATTATCTTTGTGAGGTTTTTTCGTGTGTTTTTCATTCCAAGTGCATGAAAATCTTGATGGGTCGAGAGGCCTACTAAATATTTGTACCAGTAATAAAGAAGAGCTATTACAGAGTTTCTATGGCCGCAAAATTTGGATAATATAGTTTCTCTATTATACATACTTGTAAGATTAGCATTGCATTTCATTTTTCTTCCGTGGAATGTACCAGCAACATGCTTTTCCTGATCTCATCTAAGCATGATCATACGTCTCGCAAATTTCATTATTCAATAACTTATTCCACTTCTTTGGAGACCCCTGCCTGTTTTCGAAACCGCAAAATAGCATGCATGCACCACCAAAAAAAAACTAAAAATAAATTGTAAAAAAGAAAGTTCCTAAAAAATGCTTGATGTATGTATTCTGCTTGTCTATTCTCCTCTCTCTTTTTTCGCATTTTATTCTCTCTCATACTGCATCCTTTTTTTTTTAAAAGAAAATGTATATTTGATTCTATTAACAATTTAATCTATCTTGATCCGATTCATTTTTCCAAAAAAATATTATCTTCTGTTTTTTATTTGTATTGTGTTGAATCTTTTTGTATACTTCTCAAAATAATAAATAATAAATGTTAGAGGTGAGCATTCGATCGAATCGAATCGAGCCGAATCGAAAATTTTTGAGTTAATCGAGTTTTTGAATCTTATTTTATCATCTTAATTTTATTTGAAATTTTCTCGAATCGAGTTGAATGAGATGATTCAAATCGAATCGAATCGAATATATTTATTTGAGTTAAATTTAAAAAAAAATTGACTCTAGGGTTATTTATTTTTATGTAATTTTTCAAAAAAATAATTTTCTTTAACGTTTTTGAACATGATTATACAACAAAAAATTAAAGTAAATAAGTGAATAAATAAAAGCAACATAACATTAACCCAAACAAACAACATTAGTCCAAATAAACAACAAAAACAATACAACAAGATTATAATAAAAATATAGCAATTTTTGGAGGTAAGGATTTTGATTTGAAGGTTTGAATGAACTAGAAGAAGAAGAAGGAAGAATGGTTTATTTTAGGGTTTTTTTGAAAAAAATAGATTTTAAAGTTTGATTTTTGTGGAAATGGAGATTGGAGTCAGGAGAAAATAAGAAAAATAATTTGGGGTTTGGTTTGGACTTTGGAAGATGGAATTGGCTGGGGCATGGGGGTTTGATTTGGGGGAGGAATTAGGTTTTGGGAAAATAAATCTTTGGGCAGATAAGCTTGGAGTTAGGGAAATGGGATAAAATAAAATATTTGGGCTTAGGGAAAATTGGGTTAAGTAATTAGTAAAAGCCTAAAATTTAAAAAAATTAAAAAATATAGTTTATATTCGTTTTATTTGAATTATTCGAGTTATTCGAATTTGAGAATTCAACTCGATTCGAACTCGAAATTCGAAAAAAATCGAGTTAATTCGATTAACTCAATTCGAATAATTTGAAATTTGAATTTTTTTTGAATTTTTTTAATCGAATCGAAATTTACTCACCCCTAATAAATGCATATAAATCCTAAAGATATGCTCAATGCAAGAATTAAGTAGGGTGAGCAAAATTTATTTCTATTTTTATATGAGTTATTCGTTTTTGGCATAAACTCAATTAAGTATTTTATTTTCTAGTTCGAGTCGAGTTTAAATTTACTATTTAAACAATAGATTGATGGAGATATATCTTTGACAATTTTGAAAATTTGCAACTTCTTCCTTCTAAAAGAAAATTCAAAAAATCCTCTAAATTTTAAAATTTTTATCAACTTTTTCCATAAATTTTATAAATATATATGTGAATTCAAACAATAAAAAATTATAAAAAATCTTAAAAATATATAAAAAAGACAAATGTATATTTAAAAAATTGCAAAAGAAAATTTTGAGTTCTTAAAAATGTAAATTATTAAATCAAGTTTATCATATTAATTATCTTGTTTTTTTTTCTTCTTATTTTCATTTAAAAGAGTTTTCAAATATATGGCAGTTATGCTCTTCAAGTTAAAATAAGTCGCCAACAATATTTTAATATGGTTGGCTTAAATTTTTTTAATCGGCTTATATATCAAAAATGTCCTTAAGAAAATGCAAAAAATAAAATAAAAATTAAGACCCTATATTAAATTTGTACCCAATTAAGTCATTGTTGTTAACTAAAATAATCAATTAAATTCTTCTGTTAATAATTTTGTCATTAACTACGTTGACTGTTAAAATAAATTGACAGACCAATCAAGGGAAACTTTTGGTTTAATCTAATATTTTCCTCATAAAAAAATTTAAAAATATAAAAAAATAAAAATGGTTAAATATTAAAACATATGAAAATTGATATAAATTTATAAAAAGTATAAAAAATTATCAAAATATAAAAAATCTAATAAATTATAAAATAAATAAAACTTATTTAAAGTACTAAAAATTTTAAAAAATGTATTATAATTCTTAAAAAATAATAAAAATTGTAAAAAATATAAAAAAAATTAAAATTGATATAAAGTTATAAAAATTATTAAAAAACATCAAAACTTGAACTAGATCGATTAGCCTGAGCTCGGTAAGAGTACCAGTCTCGAGAAAGCCATTAGACCGGTTGACCTAGAAACCATGCGGTTGAACCAAAATTTTTTTATTTTAATATTTTTTATCAAACCAAAAATCCATTATCCAACTATTAGCATGTCAGAATGAAATATTTTGGTCAAGGTTTTTGGAATCGAACTAGTTGTCAAACTGGTCAGGTCATTGGTTTGTCAATTTGACTGATCTGTTTAGTTCAATTAAATAAAAAATAAAAAAATAAAAAAATCGATTCAACCATCTGATTCTAGGTCAACTACTTTAATGACTTTCTCCGAACCGATACATTTTGCAACCTCCCCAACCCAGCCTAGACATTAGCCCGAAATTCGAAAAATTATATTAGCCACTAGAATGGCCCAATAAGCTATCGGGGTTCATAAAACAGCCGTATTAAAATTTTTTTAATTTAGAAGAAAACTTAGTTAAATTTTCAGAAAAACTCATGAGTTAATAAAAACCGATTAAATTATACATTTTCGTATAAGGGTGATTTCCTTTGAAACTTAGCTAATTCCTAATATATTTATTACCCAAAATTTATGCTATAACCCAGTAGCAGAAAGTGATATTCAATGCAGTTTTAATTAAACTAAAACGAAATTATATAGTGCATAATCAAATCTAAATTCAAGTTCATTATCCTAAATTCAAATTAACAATCATGCATGTGAAGTAACTCTAAATATGAGTCTCATGCTGCAATATAAATAAAATAATATAGTTTCGAAATAACATGAATTATAAAAATAAGTCTAATAATAACACTTTCATATAAATAAAACGTTTCTGAGCCTTTCATATGTTGTGTCAACATCCTAACCTGGTTGGTTATCCATAGAGAAGAAAATAAAAAGGAGTGAGCTATGAAACTCGATCTGAGCTCCACCACAAGAAAATCAGTGCAAAGGTTAAGAATGTTAATAATGGCAATTATGAATCCGGTTGAAAACAACTTGAATCGGGAATAGATTTTAATTTGAGAAGCAAAAATAATTTCAGCAATGGTAAGAAAGTTTGATGCAAAGAAGAGGATGGAAAAGAAATATAAGAAGAAATAGGGAGAGAGGAGAGAATTCTAATTGGGGTTTAAAAAGAAAGCAAAAACCATGTCTAATTTGGAAATATTTGACTAAATAGCAAAGGTTTTCAAATTTTATGTGGTTGCATGGTAATTTTCCCTTACTGCTAAAAATAAAAGGTAATAGAGAGTAGGGTGGCTCAAACTTAGTTTAGGTAGGGGAAATGATAAATGCTTAACCATTGGGTTGCTATCTATTTCTTATTAGATTTTTACTCCCAATAATATTTTTTTTAGTATGGTTTTTATTCTAGTTTGTTGAAAATAAAAAAGAAAGAAATGAGAGATGAGTGGCTTGAACCTATGATCTCTAAGGAATGCACTAACTACTTAACCACAAAGCCTATTTATTTTTTTAGTTATTTATTTCAGTTAACTCTCTATATTTTGGTGTGTGACAACTCTCCCCTCCTTAAAGAAATTTCATCCTCAAAATTTACCTGGTTTGAACAGATGGGGATATTATTAACGAAATGTCTTTTTTGGTTCCCAAATGGCCTCATTCGTACCATGGTTCTGTCACAAAACCTTAACGAGTGGAATTTGCATCCTTCTCAAAACCTTTATATTATGATCTAGAATCCATACGGGTTCCTTTTCAAAAGACAAATTCAGTCACACCTCTATCTATTCAATTGGTACGATATGGGAAGGGTTGGATTGGTATCGTCTCAACATGGAGATGTGGAATACATGATGAATACAATTCAATTCTAGGGGTAATTCTAATTGATATACCACTAGACCAACTCTCTTAAAGATTTTATATGGTCTGATGAACCTAGGACTTAACTTACCCTTTTGTCCGAACCTTAACACTTTTTGCCATAGGGATACTTTCAGGAAAATTTGATCTCCAACACTGTATTCAATATCTTTTCTCTTTAAGTCCGCATATAACTTTTGCTTATCCGAAGCCGCTTTTAGTCTATCCTATATCAATTTAATTGTCCCCCTTAGACTCCTATACCATTTCTAGACCCAAAATTTTTCATTCTCCCAGTTCGGTCCAACATAGTGGTGTTTGACACTTTTGACCATACAAGACTTCATAGGGTGACATTTGTATACTTGATTGGGAGCTATTGTTATAAGCAAATTTTGCTAGAGGCAAATGTTCTTCTCAACTACTTTGGAATTCTATGACACAACCTCTTAGCATATCCTCTAATATTTGAATGACTCGTTCAGATTATCTGTTAATTTGTGAATGAAAGGTAGTACTGAAATCCAAATGAGTCCATAGTGGCTTGTGAAGCATTCTCTAGAATCTAGATGTAAACAGAGGATCTTGATCTGAGATGATTGATATGGATACCCCATATAACCTTACAATCTTTGAAATATATAACTTAGTCAGCTTTTGTAAGGAATAGTTTGTGCAGACAGGTAAGAAATGAGCTGGCTTAGTTAATCGGTCTGCTATCATCCAGATTGAATATTTCTTATTGGTTATTAAGGGTAATCCACTAAATATTTCTTATTGGTTATTAAGGGTAATCCACTAAAAATGCCTATTTTTATTCGTTCCCACTTCCACTACGGTATTTTTATTGGTTGTAACAACCTAGAAGGGAACCGATGTTTAGCTTTAACTTGCTAACACGTTAGACACTTAATCGCAAATTCTGTCACGTCTCATTTTAGTCTAGGCCACTATTATGAATCCTTTACATCCTAATACATCTTATTTCCTCTAGGATGTATGGCATAAGGGCTAGCATGCGCTTCCCGAAGTATGGACTGCCTTAAATTCTTTTCATTTGGCACACAATACCTCCCTCAAAAGCATAAAATACCGTTGTAATTAAACCTGAAGTCTTCAGTCTTGCTACCTTCCACCTGCTTAATATGCGACAACAAAGACATATCTAAGGGTTGTTTGAACTTGATTTCATTGGCTAATGTGGGTTTCACTTGTAGCTTAGCTAGCAAGCCTTTATTATCCATTAGACTTAACCTAGCAAACATTGCTCTTAAATCAGTCATCTATTTTCTACTCAGAGCATCTGCCATTACATTGACTTTTTCGGTGTGGTATTCAATTACACAATCATAATCCTTTAACAATTCTATCCACCTCCGTTGCCTCAGGTTCAATTCTTTTGGGGTGAGAATGTATTTGAGACTCTTATGGTCGATATAGATGTAGCAGTTCTCACCATACAAGTAGTTTCTCCAAATTTTCAATGTGAATACCACTGCTGTCAACTTTAAGTCATGAGTTGGGTAATTGCACTAACGTTGCTTTAATTGCCTCGATGCATAGGCAATTACCTTATCACCTTACATCAATACACATCCAAGGCTAGTGTAGGATATATAACTGTACAACACATACTTCTTTCCTGACTTAAGCTAAATCAACACGAAAGCTTGGGTTAACCAACCTTTAGCTTTTTAAACTTAGATTGTTGCTCATCCATCCATTTAAAAGGAAAATCCTTCCTCAACAAATTGGTTAGTGGTGCAACTATCAAAGAGAACCCTTTAATGAATCTATGATAGTACCCGACTAAACCAAGAAAACTTCAGATTTCAAAAAAATTTTTGGGTTGTTTACATTCTAGTATGGCCTCTATCTTTTTCGAATATGCGGATACCACATGCCTTAGAAACATAACCTACTTAACCCAAAATTTACATGTACTTAATTTGGCATATAGTTTCTTTTCTCAGAGGACTTGCAGAATCTTTCTAAGATGTTCATCATACTCGGTTTCGGTTATTGAATAGACTAAGATATCGTCAATGAATACAACAAAAAATTGATCAAGGAAGGGTTGGAACACTCGATTCATTAAATCCATAGAGGCGAAAAAAGTGTTGGTTAAACCAAAGGGAATTACAAGGAATTCATAGTAGCTATATCAGGTTTGAAATGCAATTTTGGGTGCATCTGCCTCTTTTACCTTTAGTTGATAGTATCCCGACCTTAAATCTATTTTAAAAAACACTATTACACATCAGAATTTATCAAATAGATCGTCTATCCTAGGCAGAGGATATTTATTTTTAATAGTCAAATTGTTTAATTTTTGATAGTCTATGCACAGCCTTAGGGAGCCATTTTTCTTTTTCATAAATAAAATCGAAACTCCCTACAAAGAAACACTAGGTCTAATAAACCCATGATCCAAAAGCTCTTGAGGTTAAATTATTTATTCTTGTAACTCTTTAGATGATATGCGATATGGAGCAATGGACATCGGAGCAATTTTTGGCAACAATTTGATTCCAAATTCTACCTTACGATCTAGAGGTAACCCCGATAACTCATTAAGAAACACATCTAGAAATCCCCTAATGATTCAGATGTTATCTATGGAAGAACTATTGGCATTCACATCAATTACATAAGCTAGATATGCTTCGCATCCTTTCCAACTAACTTTTCAACGACCATAGCGAAAATTACTTTGGAAAAATAATCTCGTCGCTCCCTAGCCATAACAATTTCTCTACCCTCAGCTATTCTCAAAGTTAGAGGAAAAATCTAAGCTAACTTTGTGTTCCACTAATCAATCTATACCAAGAATTACATCAAACTCTCCAAAAGGTAACTCCATAAGATCCGCTGGAAACACTACCCTTTGAACTTCCAATAGACATCTCCTATAGATTTTGTTTACAATAATCGATTATCCTAAGAGACTTACTACAGTAACATCAGTAATGATTTCTTCTAATCCAACACCCAATTTATTAGACATATTTTATGCAACATATGAAATGAGTAGGTCCTATATCTATTAGGACAAAGTATGGGATATAATTAATAGTAAAAATCCTGCAATGACATCGAACTTGTCTCTATCTTTCAACCTCTAACGACATAAACAATGGCAAGCCTCGGTTTAGTTTGTACTAGTTGCTACAGTATTTACAACCCTATTTTGCCCATAACCCCTCTAAGGCAATTGACTCACTTTCTAATTTTTTGTCTAATTTTAGGATGGAACTTGTACTTGTTTGTTCGAACGAGGACAATCTTTTGTCTTATACTGGTGGCGCTTACCATATTACATACAGTTGTAAACCTTATCTCCAAAGTTAGCCATCATGACCTTTCGTTGCAGTTTACTTTCTCTGGCTTGTTTTATAATACGAGCATTCGAACTAGTGGAACCAGAACCTCTCTTAACCGGAACCTTACTCTTCTCCTTTTTTTCACGTTCCACCTGTTTGATCTTCTCCACAATTTTTGATTTCTCCACTAGGGTCTCAAATACCCATTTCTGGTATGGAGCAACCTGAATTTTGAGGTAAAAATGTATCCCATTTTCAAACCTCATGCATTTGTCATGTTCTGTGGTGACTATACCTTGAGCATAAAGATTAAACCTTAGAGATTCAGCTTTATATTCTACCACAGTCTTATCTCCCTACTTTAGCTTGATAAACTCGAGTCTACGAGCCTCCACAAATTGAGTACCCACATATTTATTTTGAAAGGCCTATTTGAAGTATTCCCATTTTATACGTTCAGCTTGCATACCTCTTACCACAAACTGCCACCAAGTGTAAGCTTCTTCCTTGAGCAAGGATATAGTGCCCTTCAACTTTTGCTCTAGAGTACAAATTAAATCCTCCAAAATCCTTTCTATCGACTCCATCTAGTATTCCGCCATATTAAGAGTTGTTCTAGCAACACCTTTAAACGTTTCAGCCCCATTTGATCGAAGTCTCTCTACAATAGACCTACGATGTAACGCCCCAATTTTTAGGAATCCTGTGAATGTTGGCATAGGTTTAATTATGTTAGTGGGCCTCTAGAAGGCCCAAGCTTAAGATAGAACCCGGTAATTTTAGTTAATTTTTGTTCCATAAGAAAAGGGAGTGAAATTATGAAATAGGACCTATGTGAAAATGTTTGAAAATGCTATAGGCTAAATTGAAGTGGTCAAATAAATAGGAGTGCAAAATAGGAGGATTTGCATGACAAACCTCTCATTTTACATGAAGTGGCCAGCCATCATGTTGTTGTAGACAAAATGTGCACTTGATATCCATAATTTATGGTACAAATTGATACAAATTGATAATAGGTTAGGTAAATGTTCCATGATAATAGGTTAGGTAAATGTTCCATGATAATGGGTTAGGTAAATGTTTCATGATAATGGGTTAGGTAAATGTTTCATGATAAGAATTTCATGTCTTTTGTATTAAAGAATTAAATGGATGAAATATGAAGTTTTATTAAAAGAAAAAGGGGTGAAAAGAACAAAGTTTTTTCCATCTTTGTTTATCATAGCTAAAAGTTAGAGAAGAGAAAGGAGAGGAGAAAGCTCTTGAGTATTCGGTCATTAGGAGGAGGAAAATTGAAGGTAAGTTCTTGGTACCTTGCTTCTATTTTGAGGTTCATGAGTTCTTCTTGATTCTACCTTAACTCTTGAAGTATATTTTGATTTTTAGTTGTGTTGTGAGCATTTGGTCATGAATTAAAATGAAGGAAATGGTTGTTGTTTCATGTTCTTTTGATGAAAAATGGAAGATATGTGAAGTTGAGCCAAACAAATGAGCATGCATGTGCCTTAGATGCTAAAGGGAAAAATCGGCTAACATGTTGTGCTTTAAAATGATGAAATGGAGATTATGCTTAAGTAAAAATCATAGATATGTGATGATTGATTGGTGATATACATGTTTAAATAACATGCATGCAAGATAGGTGTATGAAAGAGTGATTTGGTAATAAATCTGCTTGGGACAGCAGCAGTAACGTGACTTTGGAAAATCACCATAAATTGTGGGAGATGAATTAGAAGCTGAATAAATTATGTAATTAAAGCTTATTGAGTCTAGTTTCTAATGAAATAAACAAGAACATATTTTTAATTCTGTACAATGATAAATTTGTTTCGTAATGAAGAGTGGTCTGATTAGTCAAACAGTGAAACATGGGAAACTTTGAGAAAAATCTGGTATTGATTGGCTAAACCAAAAATTTTGAAAATTTTATGGATATAAGATATATGAGTCTATTTTCATGAAAAATTAACGGAACTTGATTTGGAGTTTTGTAGCTCCAGTTATAAATGATTTAGTGACTGTTGCCCAGGAAGACAGCTTGCAGTGAAATTATGATTATGTGGTAAACATTGACAAAAATTTGTTAATGAGTTGCTTATTGTTTTCTTATAAGCTTACTATGATCTGTAGGTGTGGTTGGCCGAATATTGTAAGGGTTAATACGTAGTTCGTATTTGAATAGTTAGATTAATGTGTTAGTAATCCAATTGTAGGCAGTTCGTGTGTGGATCTCGTCAGCATATCGTCGCAAACAGGTGTGTAATTAACACCCTCTTTCTTAGTCTGGATCGGCAAAAGTCGAAAAGCCGAAAACCGATATTTTTTAGATTTGCAAGTGTGCGAATGCTCGTGAGGTAAATCGATTAATGTTTTTGGTAAGCTGCAAAATTTGGACTGCAAAGTGCATGATTTCTGTGCCCTCGATATTTTTGGGCTTAATGGGCCAAAATTGGAATGATGGGCCAACGGGCCCAATTCGGTAAGAACCCTCGGTACGTGATTCTGTTAGTACGTGAAAAGTAGAAATATGCATGAAAAACCCTAAAATAGATAAATTACTGAAATACCTTTAAAAGTGGAAAATTTACAATTTTACCCCTAGTAGACAAATTACTGAAATACCCCTAGGGTTAAATTGACCTAAATGCATGTTTGACTGTTGTTATTTACTGCATGCCATGTTGTTATTATCTGATGCATGGGATTGGGATATTGACGGAGGAAGTACTGAAAGTGGCTTGTCCACGTACTGGAGGCTTTGGCTCAATTTACTGTTAACTGAGCAGCAATGCTGCAACTGTGGAGTGTTGGGCTAGGTGGGTTGAGCTATTCCCCACATGGAGTGTATGGCTGGTACGGGTGGAGTGTAGTGGTTGGTGGGTTGAGTAGTCTCCCCAAATGGGCTTGCATATATTTATTGATGTTGCATGTATTTTGAAATGGGCCTATGGGCCATACTGTTATCTGAATAAGGGGCTAAGGCCCAGTTTATTGTAATCTGAAAAGGGCTCTGGTCCAGTACCACTGTTACCTGAATGGGCTTAGGCCTAATAGGCTTGAGCTGACTTGAGCTTTGAATGGGTTTTCCTTACACACTGAGTTTCCCCAAACTCACCCCTTTTATTTTCATCCACGCAGGAAATCCCCAACCATAGTGGGCTTAGAGCTGTGAGGGAATTCAGAGTGGCCACCCGTTCTGAAAGTTTGATTTTCTTCTGGTGAACTGGACATCCTTTTATTTACGTTTGAAGTTTTTGGGCTTTTAAATGTAATAAGGCCGCTTAATTATTTTTGATGGTTTTAATATGTATTACTAAGATAGGTAATACTTATTTTAACTGTTGAAATTGGATAGCTTTAGGGCGCGTTTTCAAAACAACAATTGATTTCAAAATAACACGACAACAAGCAAAGCTTCCGCAATGAAAGTATTTTCCAAAATTAATCACTTTTCTTAAAAATGACTTAATCAAATCGGTTTCCTAGAAATATCCATGACGTTAAGGTGTGGCAATGGCGGTATGCATGTCTAGGATTGGATCCGAAGGGAGCTTGGTACTTAAGCAGTCCGATGGACTCATCACCTCTTTTCCGGTTTCCTACCTAGTGCACAGCTTCCATTCACTTTAACCTTTAATGAATTAATCTTTTGAACATCAAGTACGATTTTCTGGACTTAGAATGGAAATTTTTTTTTTACGTTTTTGATGTGGCATGCCGGATCCGGCCATAACTTCTGGGCCGGGTTTGGGGTGTTACATACGACGTCCTAATCTAATTTGGGCTCCAACAACCCATTGTAAGACCCTCAGCATCGTCTGTGTCACCTCGTCATTGCAGTTTTCGTAACCTTCGCCACCGTTGGCAGTAGAGTTCTCAACATAATTCTCCTCAGTATTGGGTTCTCTCCTTAAATAGTGGACAGCTCTACTAGTGCGGCCCTACATGGCCTACCCCTACCACGTCTACCTTAAGTGTTCATTATGTTCTCATGAAAGTTTAGAAGCTAAAGTATATCTACAATTTTCACATAAAAGTTTAAGCATTAGCTATTTCCAGAATATCTCTAGTCTAAAGATTACAGTTCATCTAAAGTCTCAAAAGTAGTAGTAACTAAAGTAGGATTGGCATTATAGTATCGGGTTTAGTTTCCTACAGAAAATTAATTTTTCAAAAACTTGTGGCATAGTTTTTTTTCCAAATATCCCTTTTTTTATACATTCATGCAAACTCACTCAAAAATCCATAATCTGAGTTTAGATAATTTAGGCTCTGATACCACCAAATGTAACCTCCCTAATTCGGTCTAGACATTAAACTCAAATTTGGAAGATTACATTAGCCACCGGAATGGCCTAGTAAGCTATTGGAGGTCCTAAAATAATTGTATTAAAATAATTGTTTAATTTAAAAGAAAACTTAATTAAATTTTCTGAAAAAACTCATGAGTTAATAAAAACCAATTAAGTTATATATTTTCGTATAAGGGTGACTTCCTTTGAAACTTAGTTAATTCCTAATTTCTTTATTACACAAAATTTCAATTATAACCTAGCAGTGGAAAGTGATTCAATTTAGTTTGAATTAAACTAAAATGAAATTATTTAGTGCATAATCAAATCTAAATCCAAGTTTATTATCCTAAATTCAAATTAAAAATCATGCATGGAAAGTAACCCTAAATATGAGTCCCATACCACAATATATATAAAAAATAATACAGTTCCAAAAAAAATAGAATAATAAAAATAAGCCTAATAATAACACTTTCATATAAATAAAACATTTTCGAGCCCTCCATATGTCGTGTTTGTGCCTTAACCTGGTGGGTTATCTGTAGAGGAAAATAAAAAGGGAGTGAGCAATGAAGTTCGGTGTAAGTTCTATCAAAAGAAAATCGGTGCAAACAATTAAACATACAGAAATACGACACATAGAATAACTCATAATAAAAATTTAAGAATATCGATACTTCATATCACTCAATAGTGTATATATAAATGACATATCAGAAATCTCAAAATTGTATTCATGTGTTTTATGAATGCAATACAATTTTGGTTTAACAGAAAATGTCCTATCCTACACACACTACAATAGAAGCTACCCTGAACTCCAACCACCTATACACCGAATTGTGGTTTTAACCACCAATGATTTTCAAATAAGTTGCCAATTGTTATGTGTCGAAACCCCTTTTTTATTTGAAAACAATGGGAATCGACTTTAAAAATGAGTGTGGAGTCGCCACCAATCTTTTGATTTAGGTGTGATTGGATCACCTATTAAAATGTTTTATTTAATGTAAAAATAATTTTGGTTTAGGTAAAAAAAATGGATTCGGGAGTCGGTTACGCATGAGGAAGGGTTAGCACCCTCATTACGCCCAAAAACTGGTACCAAATTGATTTGATGCTGTCCGTAAAAAGTTTAAAAGAAAATATTTTCCGAGGTACATAAAAATGTTTGTATAGCTCAAATTAGCTATCAAAAATCTCTTGTTCCAAAGATACGCGGTTTCATACCCAGTACGGTTGAATACGATCCCTTATACCTTTAGACACATTTGCATAAAGCTTGGGATATATATTTATTGAAATAGTTATTATAAATTTCAAAGTTCAAATCAGATCATGTATAAAATATTTAAAACACAAATTTATTCAAAAAATGATAATTCACAAGATAATTTAAATAAAATATTAAATATGAAGGTATAAAAATATATGATATAAAATAATATACAAAGTAAGTTTATGAAACCTTTATATACAAATAAGTATTGAGTATAAAAAATAAAATTAATGATGTATAAAAAATGAAGTAAATATATGAATTATATAAGTAACAAAATATATATGTATATGAAAAACATAATGACAATATGAAATACAATAAATTACATGATTTAAAAAAGTTCTTAAAAATATTATACACGTAAATAATTTGAAAAGAAAATATATATACGTAGAAAAATATTTACACAAAGTTATATGAAAATAATAACACAAACCATAGTAAAAATAAATTAAAATATGCCATATATGTGTAAAAGTGCTAGAAATAATTATATGCCAAAATAAATTTTAATTAAAATATGAATTATAATGATTAATCTAATTTTATTATAAATTATATACATAATAAAAAAAATTAATAACAAGTTTATTAAAATCTATATATATAAAGATATCAAAACTTTAATAATAGATACAAATTAAATATAAATACAAAATATATGTTTATTAATAATTTAAATGATACAAAATATGTGAGATTTTCCTTTTGAATAAGAAATATAAGTGAATAAATCTAAAAAACTATATGTATAAAAATACCAATGTTCAAAAATGTATTTAAATTATATATACTAATAATTTTTGTATATGTATAATTAATATTTAATTATAGAACACGTGATTTCGTTTTAGAAAACAAATACATACATATCATGTAGACCAAAAATAGTTAAATATATGTATAATAATTTAATATTGATAATGTTCATGGAATAAAACTAATTATTATGAAGTATATACATGTATAATAACACATAAAAACATTACATAAAATAATGTACAATCATATGAAAATTCAAATACCCCAAATTACAATAAATAAATAACCAATAATACAAATAACACAATTAACATGTACATTACAAATAATATAAATGACCAGAAAGAAAAAGAATAAACATATCAACAAAGTAATTCAACATGTACAGGCAAATAAAAATCTAATTTAAAATTATAACACAAATCTTGCAAATTACTTAATGGAAATCAAAACGAACTAAAAAGGACAAATAGCATAAATAAATAAACTATGAAAAAAAAGAAATAAAGACTCATATATGACGCATTTAATTTCACAAGAACCATATTTGAAATTATTCCCAATCTTAAAACATTGTATGGAAATAAGGATTAGAATGCCAAAATATAAAAATATGATGAACAATTTAAAAAACAGAGAATAGAGCAATTTAGGCGCAAAAGGGGAGCAGATCTTGATGCAGCGCAAAGAGGAGGGACCTTCTTCATAAAAATACCATTCCAGGCGCAAAGGAACAGAATAGGTTAATCAGGGGAAAATTGAAAGCGCGCGCAAAGGAAAAGGATCATACGCGAATTTTCCCCATTTCCCCAATCAGGCGCATACCCGGCCTACCAAAACGGGCTGACACGCGGGTCATTGCGCAAGGAAACGACGCCGTAATGAAGAAAACCCTTTGGCCTTTATTTACCCTTTTATTTTCCAGAACCAAAACACTTTCATTCATTTTTGAAATTAGAACACATTTTTTTGCTAAGGTTTTTCCACAGGCGGCTGAATCGCCATCAGATCTGGTGTCCAGCAGCACGCGAAACCACTCCCGACTCCTGCTGTAAATACTCGACCACCTATTGAAGAGCTTGGTGAGTATTTTCCCTTCCTTCTTCCTTGTTTGAATGAAGTTTTCAGATCTCAAGTTATCTTTCTTTCTTTTTAAAAAAAAATGAAAACAGATTTGTAAAATAAATTGAGTTCCACTATTATGTGACCTCTTGCTCTTATATTTGCATGGCAGACTTAGAGCTTTCCTTGGCCTTGAGTTATATAAAAAACGAGCAAACACATAGGAAAATAAAGAGAAACTAAAAAAAAGGAAAGAAATCGGAAGAGAAAAAAAATGAGATCACCTCTATTGATTCTAAATCGCTTTTCTCTCTTCTATGCGTGTATAATGTATGTGTAAAGTATATTCTGTGTAAAATTTCTGGAGTACAGAATGAGGCTCTTTATAGCCTAGATTTACTGAATAATATATATAAAAAAAATGAAATTCTATTTTCATTGCTGTCAATTCTGTTATCCTTCTTCTCGTATATTCTAATGCAGGGATAGAGCAACGGCTGTATGGAAAAAATTTGCTCGTGAAAGCCGTGATTGCAGCACTGGTGTGCTCCACAAACCTCTAGTGCTTTCAGCTGCTGAGATTCCCCTTTCGGGGTTCTTTCAAGTTTGGGTCTTTTTGCAAATTGGGCTCATTGGTCTTTGGGCCTTTGTATATGTTTGGGCTATTTGTTAGTGTTTATTTAAGGTTGTAAATGGACTATTGGGACTTTATTTAAGTTTATTTGACTAGCTATTGAATGTATAAATAAAATAAAGACCCGGGCAAAATTGGTTGACTACACTGTGAACACACAGCAAAACACCACAGATGGAATTTGCCTATGGCTGTGGATACACAGCAAAAACAATGCAGATGGAATCTGCCTATGACTGTATGTACACAACAAAATAATGCAGATAAAATCTGTCACTAGCTATGGATGTACAACATATTTGCAGTTAATGGGAAAACATTGTCGATGGCTGTGGGTGCACAACAAAATTTTTAGATAAACTACCAATACTGCCTCCGTACATATCATCCCACCTCATACAATGCAATAAGACATGTTCAAAAAAGATTAATATGGTACCATTTAATATACTTTTAACAAAACAATACGGTATGCTTATAACAATTTGATACAGTAGCAAATAATATGCTTATAGCAGATTAATTCAATAGCAAAAGACATGTTTATCATGTGTTCGGTTTAATGGTAACATAAGGCATGCTAAACATACAATTAGTAATACAAATGCAATAGGCATATATTATTCACATATTATGCATTTATGATAATAATTCGGTCATTCCAGCCTTGCAATTCAGTACTCATATTATCAGGGGTTCAATTGAAAGTAATATAACTCTAAAATAGCTTGGGGGACTATTCAAGGACTAAATTGATCAAATCATAAAATTTTGAGAAAAACTATAAAATAGAGGGCACATGGTCGTGTGGTCAGGCCATGTAACCGACTGTAGCCATGTGAAAATCGCAAAATTAAGCTATAGGGAAGACATGGCTATGTTGAAGGATTTTTGTCGTGTGAGATTCGAACTAGCCTAGGGTTTCAGAGGCACAAGACCGTGTGGTCCACACGTGTGATCAACACATCCATGTGGCAGATCGTGTGGCTCTAATTTTAGGCATGGTTTGCCCCGATTTACTTGTAAGTGAAAAACACCTTTCACCGGAAGCCCGAACGATGTCCTTTGCTCTCAAATCTGATCCGACGCATCTAAAACAGATCCTTCAAACGACATATTCACACGGATTAACATTTGATTTCAAGATTCATAAAGATTATTGAAAGATTCGATAAAAACAAAAAAAAAAGATCATTTAATCGTTCGCAAGATTATCATTAGATAGAAATTTTTTAGAGATTTGAGATCAAACATCAGGATTGAGACGTACTTACTGATTCTTGGAAATGGTTAAAAATGTTAATAATGGCAATTATGAATTCGATTAAAAAAACTTGAATCGGGAAGCAAAAATAATTTCAGCAATAGTAAGAAAATTGATGCAAAGAAGAGGATGAAAAAGAAAGATGAGAAGAAATAGGGAGAGAGGAGAGAATTCTAATTAGGGTTTGAAAAGAAAGCAAAAACCATGTCTAATTGGGAAAGATTTGACTAAATAGCTAGGGTTTTCAAATTTTAAAAGGGCTGCATGGTAATTTTCCCTTACCGCCAAAAATAAAAGGGAATAAGAAAATAGGGTGGCTTGAACCAAGTTTAGATAAGTGAAATGATAAATGCTTAACCATTAAGCTATTACTCATTTCTTATTATGCTTTTACTTCAAATTATATTTGTTTTAGTGTGGTTTTCATTTTAGTTTGCTAAAAATAAAAAGGAAAGAAATAGGAGAGGAGTGGCTTAAACCTAAGTACTTTAAGGAATGCACTACTACTTAACCATCAGCCTATTCATTTTTTTAATTATTTATTTAAGTAAACCCCCTATATTTTAGGGTGTGATTGATCTGGTCTATTTTAAGTTTTTTGATTTTTTTATAATTTTTATAAGTTTATATTAATTTTAATGCTTTTTTTATTTTTTATGATTTTTATAGAATTTTAATGTGTTTTTATAAAATTTTAAATACATATTGTAAATTTTATTATTTTTTTAATTTATTAGATTTTTTATATTGTTGGTAATTTTTTATAAGTTTTTTATAATTATATCAATTTCATATTTTTAATAATTTTTTAATATTCAATAATTTTTTTTATATTTTTTAATAATTTTTTTATGATTTTTCTTATAAATTTTATAAATATTTTATGGGAACATATTAGATTAAACCAAAAGTTGCCATGTGTATTATTTTAGTGAATGATGAAAATCGTTACAGGGGCTTAATTGATTATTTTAGTTAATGATGTATCTTTTAAAGGGCTTTTTTTTATACATATAAACCCTTTTAATTCAACTTGTTAACTTTGATGTCTCATGCTTTTGATATAACAACATTTAGGACAAATTATATACTTTATTTTCTAAATCATTTGGTGAAATTATGATTGAAAATTTTGTCAAACATTTTCAAAGCATTTCAAAGACTTGTAAAAGTACTTAAAAACAATTTTTAAATGTGTCTTAACTTATATAAATGTTTTAGAGTCAATCTAAAATGTTTAAAGTGTTCTTAACTTATTTTGTACAACTTTGGGGCATAGTATCGATACCTTAACATAGTTGTATCGATACAATTAAGTTAGTAAGCAAAATTGTGAAACCTTGGGTACTTGTATCACAACAAGTTCACTTGTATCGATACATCTAGTGAGTTGTATCTATCGCAATTTCTAACAGTCATATTTTTAAACACTTGTACTGATGCAAATAGAGTTGTATCCATACAAGTTTGTCTGCAACTGCAGTTAAGCTCGAATTTAATGCTTCTAACGGCTAGAATTCCTTCCCAACGATTATACAAAAACTTATTCCTTGATATAAATACAAGTTAAAAGCACTTCAAATACAAGATAGACATATCTAAGCTTCAAACACAATAAAATCAGCTTGAGAGGTTATTGTAATATATATATTTTCTCCCAAATCTTTCTTGGGTCATAAAATCTCTGTTTTTTCATTTCTCTGGTAGAAAGTCGAAGCAAGCCTAAATCTTTTCTTAATCTCGAAATGGACCAACAAAATTGGGCTTACAATACTAATTAAAATATACCTAAGACCCAAATTCAAAATCGGAATTCATATTTGAATTTAATTTAGAAACTAAATTAAGATTAATCTAGCTTCAAAGTCAACTCCAAACATTGATTTAATTTAGAAAACCATACGAGCTCCTATTTCATGAATTAAAAGCTCAATAAATCTCAAATTGAATAGTCCCGATAAAATTAGGTATATACAACTACCTTTTTTATGTAAAGATGTAGACACCTCACCTTTGACTTTTTTTTTTAACCATAGCAAATGAAATCAATTTTTTTTTTAAAGTTGAAAACAGTCTTGTGATTGGGCTAAATTATTAATAAATGCCGAAAATTTTTTAAATTTACCAGATTAGGCCCTTTTTTGGAATAATTATAGGAATAGGCTAAATTTATGAGGTGAAACTAGGAAAAACGTGTCGAACTATGATTTGAAAAAAAAAACGCTTCTAGCTAGAAAGCTTTTTGCCACATCAGCACTAAAATTGGCGGCATCAATTTTTTTTTTGGTGCCACCTATTAATGTGGAAATAAATCTTACAAAACAGGTTTTTATATAGACTCGAAATCACATTTCCTTTGTTTTCTTAAGCGATATGGGACCCAGGTCTATATAAAAACCTATTTTGTAAATTTTATTTACACATTAATAGGTGGCACCAAAAAATAAAAAAGTTATTAGTGTTGCCATTTTTAGTGTTGATGTGGCAACAAGCGTTTCTAGTTGAAAGCATTTTTCTACAAATCACCTGAAAACGCTTTTGACTGTAAGCGTTTTTGTAAAATCAATCTATGCCTATAATTCTTCTAAAAACGGCCTAATCTAATAAATTTAAAATTTTTTCGACATTTATTAGTATTTTAGTCTTGTGATTGGATTTTGAAAAAAGAAACTAAAAGGATTCCCAAAAGAAAGGTTAACTAACCTTACAACTAGGCTCCCAAATGTAAAATCAACCTCATAATTAATTAAATATTCTAAATTGCAACTAGACCTTTTTCCTCACAACTAGGGTTTTGAGTTAAATAGACATAAGAAATGGGTTCCTGAGTGAAAAAGTAAACTGCCCTCACAATTAGGTTGCGAAATGGAAATGGACATCAAAATTAGGTCTCCTAACTAATTGGGCCTCAAAACTAGGCCTCTAAATGGAAGATGGAATTATCTATCCATTAGATGAATGGGCCTCAAAATTAGGCCTTTAAATCGTGAGCAAACCTAAAACTAGATTGTTAAATCTTGTATGAACCTCAAAATTAGGTTCCTTCATAGGTGAACCTCAAAACTAGGTTTCTATCCAGGATAGTTAATACCGCACAGGTGGGCACACTGTTTTTCTATTAGACTTAGTGTATATTGATATGGTTTCAATGTATTGTTTTAGATTTATCAATATTTTAAAAAAATAGTTAATATATGTATATAAAATATTTATAAATATCAAATTAGTAATGTTAAATAAATTTTAAATATAAAATATTTAAACACAATTTGTGCACAATTTTCAATGAAAGTTTTTATTATTTATTTTCATAATGATAAAAAATTACAAATAATATAACATTTTATATCATTCATGCACTAACCGGTGCACAATGTTTTGGCTGGTGTGATCGAAATTGGATGAAACGGGTTGATTCGACTGGTATGGACCAAAAGCATTTTTCTCTTTTTATAATAAAATCAAACCAATATGCAATTTCATTTTTTACAAAAGGAATTTTTTAAAATTTTGCAAAAAGGGTAAATTTGAAAATATAAGGATGAGTATGACGTTTAAGATATGGTCATTATAGGTATTTCAAGAAGATAAGATTCAAAAAACAAAGATTTTTAAAGCAAAGTATAATAGATTAATATTAGAGCCCCCCATAATGAACCTCTCAAACAATCACATGATAACAAAAACTAACCATTTAATCACTCTTTACCATAATGATTTCACAACTGACAAATAGTTCGTAGTTCGCTCATTCTCAAAATTCTAGTTTAACAAAAGTCAACTTATACATTCAATCAAGGCTACCTTCTAGCAAATGATCTCACTCATGTTACCATCCTTGTCTTCTTTGACTTTACAAGCTTGTTTTAAAGAAGTTGAACAATTAGAAACTTGAATTATGTATCCCAAAAACATATTCCTAACTCATGTCTTCAAATTTGACAAAAATAGTATTTTCAAGGGTTGTAATGTGGTATTGGCTCAAGCCTAACAATGAAAAGATGACTAAGCTCAAAATTTGTTCAAACCAAAAGTTAAGAAGAAATTTTTTATTGTAAAACATTCTCTAACTTCCTTCTTCTCCTTATTCCATTTGCTTTCCTCCCCTCGTAGATTGTGTTTAGTATTGCTTTTTAGAAACACTTTTGATATGAAGCACTTTTGAAGCAACAAGAATGTTGAACAAGCTGCTTTTTGAGAGAATTTGTGCTTTTCAAAAGCACTTTTTTTGTTAAATGCAAAAGCAAAAATTTGGTGCTTTTTTGCAGCCAAAAGCACTTTTAAATATTGAATTACTTTTTCACCCCTCATAAAGACACCAATGGCAAGATATTTGTAACGACCCGATAGTCATGGGTAATAGGAAAGTGTATATTCGGGTCTCTGTTTTCGTAAAACAGATTCGTAAATATTTATTAAAAACATTTACGAAGTTAGTTGTGTGTTTAATTAGGTTTTGGTTAAGTAAATTTGCATGAATTAAGGGTAATTAGGTATAAGAACTAAATTGCATAAATGGTGAAAGTTTAATTATAGATTAAAGAAAAAGTAAAGGGACTAAATAAGAAATTAAACCCTATTTAACAAGTGTATGGTAAAAATAATTACATGTGTAAAAATAATATACATATGTATATAATAATATATGTAATACTTAATATTATATTATATTATATTATATTATTATAATAATTATAAAAGAATAAACAAATAAATAAAAGAAATGAAATAGAAAAAGGAAAAGAAACAGAGAAGTAAAACGAAAGAAAAAGAAAGAAGGAAAAAGAGAAAGAAATAAAATGAGAAAAAGCTAGGGTTTTCAAAGTTCAAAGCTCAATTGCTAACGTATTATTGGAACCCTAGACTAAAAAGGGGAAAGATAAAGTCGACGAAGAATAGCTCGAAATTTCCGGTTTGTATTTCTATAATCCGAATTTAGTTGTTAATTGTTATAATTTAATTTAATGTACATGGTCAGTGTTGAGGTGAGAATTATTGTGTTTTGCAATTGAAATGGAATTGATTTAGTAAGTGATGAATTTATTGAATTTATATTGATTGAATTGATATATATTTAATATATTAATTATTTGAAATGAAATGAATATTAGTTGTATTTGAAAAGTGAATTGAAACCCTATTAACTGTACCGGGCTGAGTCGAATATAGATGGCATGCCATAGGATTGGAAGAGCTCAGGAAATTCTTTGACTTCGAATCGATGAGACACTGGGTGTCAATTTATTACTTTAAATTATCTGATGAGACACTGGGTGCCAAACTGGTGTGTTTTGGTTGGATCTATGTATCTGTCCGAGTTCGAGTCATATTAATAGGGGTAAATGAATAATAAAATTTTATGGTTATATTGAAATGGCAAGGTATGAGAAATGAAATGTGAAATAAATTGTGAAAAGCTATTTATATAGCAAGTATGAGAATTGAGATATTTGTGAAACAAATGAAATATGATATGATTGTTGTAATACTGAAATAATAATATGTGTTTATATTTCAATCGTATATTTGTAATTTCTTATTTTTAAATATTTGGATTATAGAAATACCACTGAGTTTTTATTTAGTGTACTGTTTTGTTTTCCGCGCGCAGGTTAGGTACTTAATTTTGATCGCCAATTCAGCATCTAACAACGGTCCCAATCTCAAACGTGGTGATGTTTTATCCTTTTGTGTCAGCATGTACCTAGGGTGTCTAAATAATAATTATTTTGTGGATTGATTGTAAAGTAAATGGGATTATAAGTTTAATATTGGTTGGTTATATACATCTAATATGTGTTTATGTTTGAGGTCATATTATGACATGTTTAAGTTAATGTTTAAATGAACATGAATTAGGCAAAGTAAATTGAATTTGGCATGGTTATAAATTGAATTTGAATGATGTTTAAATGGTATGAAATGATGATATAATTGTGGTACCTATTAGGGTACATTGGTTAGGAACTTAGGATGTTTGTTTGATATGATTTGTATGAGTTTGATTGGTTTTGACTTGAATATTATATGATATGAAATGCATTGAAATTATGTCTGTTTGATCAGTAATGCTCTAAAACCTTATTTCAGCGACGGATGTAGGTTAGGGGTGTTACAATATTATTTTAGCAGTTCCTATTGTCCCTTTCATTTTCTCTAGTTCTAACTTGTTATTTTCTCTGGTTCTTCAACTTTTATAGCAGTCTACTTTCCGTTCTTTCATTTTCTATTCTGATTTGTGAAATAACAATGGAAGAGGACTTGCCCTTCTTCTTCTTCTTCTACCCATATTTTTTTTTGTAATTGAAATTTTAGTGCTCTGTAAAAAAAATATATCATTCACAAAGTTCAACAAGCTTTCTATTTTTCTTTTATCCTCATTCTGTCTAGTTTTAGCTCTGTCATACTTATGGTTGCTAAGTACCATAAAAAGGGGAAAAACTACTTTTTGAACATGCTTTCCACTTTTTTAAAATGTTATTGTTTATCCTCTGTGCTCTTATTGAGGAAAAAAGCGTATATTTATAACTAGAATTACTATTTTCAACAAAGCTTGAGGAACAAAAACATTCACTTTCATCTTGTTTTCTGGATAACAAGCCAAACTTGTAACACCTCAAACTCGGACTAGACGTTATGGTCGAATCTGGCGGTGTCACAAGAAATGGGTTTAGAAACCGGTGTTGACATGATAAATCATTAAATTTTTTATACCTTATGTTCATTCATGATTATTCTGAAAACATTATTTAGTTAACTTATTTACCAAATACTTACTACAGCGAAAGTTAAATAAATGTGATGAATTTTAGAAAAACCTCTTTTACGTAAAAATCGTCGATTTCATAAAATGATTTATCAATGCATGCAAATTGTTATCAAACCAAAATCAACAATTAAAAATTATAAATTCCAAAGAGTCCCAGAAATTACAATTTTCAGAATAAAACCAAAATCGCAAATAAAACCATAAATTAATAACTTTGAATAGTTTACGGTCGAGTGGTCACCGTTGTGTCTTCGCCGTATCGATCCGCCTAAGTCTTTGAATTACCTGAAAAGAACAAATAACAGGGGTGAGTTTATGTAAACTCAGTGTGTAACCCAACAGAAATAGGCAAGCAAACATACAGAAACATCTCATACAATCAGATACAGAATCAGGCTTATGCCCATCTTAGATACAAATAACAGAATCAGATGTACAGAATCCTACCCCCATCCTCTACACACCAACTCCGACCATCTCAACACACCATGCAGGGTTAAAAAACACCCACCCATCGCTGTACACCATATCGTGCCATTTAGACACATGTCAAATATGTGCAGCCAAGCTGCTAGAATAAAGGTGATGATCGCCGTACAGATCACTTCTTCCTCATAAAAAATCCTACCCCCAATAACAGATGCAGAAATCAGATACAGATATAACATATTTAACATGCTTAACATGTATATATACAGATATCAGATATACATACAGCAGTACAGTCAGACATACATTAGTATCCTACTCAGATCAGTCTATCAGAATATCTTAACATACAAACTAGGGGTTAATTAGCCATTACCGACCCTATAGTAAGCCCATAGTTGATCAGAGTGACCTATGCGACCTTAGGGAGAATTTCAGAAAAATAGGCCCACATGCCTGTGTGGGCGCACACGCCCAGATTGGCCCTGCCCGTGTGGCTCACATAGCCTAGCCCAAAATCCACATGCCTGTATGACATGCCTGTGTGGGCCCACACCCTCAACTTGGCCTAGATCGTGTGGCCCACATGGCCGTGTCTTGCGTATGGCCAAGCCTTCGTTGATCACACGATTGTGTCAAGGGGCCATCCATATGGGCGACCACACGCCCGTGTGGCGTCGACAATGCAGGTTTTTTGGCTTTTGTCGAAACCCAGTTTTTTGCTTTACAGGAACACACTTGGTATCGATTTGATGCGAAAACTATCCTGAGCCTTCTAAAACCTAAAAGTCGACATGTCAACGCTCAAAATCAGTCTTAAAACAAGATTAAACCAGAAACTCGTTACCAACATTAAAACAAACGTTCATCGCTTACCCCCAACATCCCGAACGATTGACTATGATTCCACAAGAGTAGGGTCACGATCTTCTCAATTCGCTGCTGCCAAAACGTAAATTCAACGTCAATGAAAAATCCAACACAGTTCAAAACGGATTAAAAGATAAATCTACCTATACGAATGAAACATATCAGTTACCAACGAACGAATACCATGAACAGAGAAACCGTAATTTGGAAAACCAAGAGATGGTGCCAATTGAAGAGAAAAACAATAGAAAGAGAGAAAAGGAGAGGAAAACAAAAAGAACGTCATAATTTTCCAAGAGGGACTAAAATTTTGAAAAAGAAAAAAAATTAAAAGATAATCAGAAAAATAATTAATCTGATCACAAATCCCTAAATTTCCTCCCACTAACCTACTAACCTCTAACTTCTTAGAATCCAAACACTACAGAAACGCTAACTCATCTCCGAGAAAAAATAACATCCATGGTAACACAGTGATTCGAACACAGACCCTCTAACACACTAACTCTTTACCACTCGAACCAGTAGGCTCATTTTGATATGAATTTACAAGTACTTTATTATAAGCCCACTGGACAAAGATAAGGCTTGGATCCAATAATAACAAAAATTATCAAAGGTGAGACTTGATCTCAAGACCTCTCACACTCCCAGAACACTTAATCACTAAAGTAGATACACATTTATGTTAGATAGTTACAGAATCATAAATAAATTATTTAGGGTGTTACAACTCTACCCCGTAAAAGAAATTTCGACCTCGAAATTTACCTAATCAGAATATATGAGGCAACTGTTGACGCATTGAGTTATTAGGTTCCCACGTGGCCTCCTTAGCAGCATGATTCCTCCAAAGAACTTTCACTAAAGGAATGGACTTCCTCCTCAGAACCAATGGACTTTCTCCTCAGAACCTTAACATCTAGATCTAGAATTTGAATCGACTCCTCCTCAAAAGTCAAATTTAGTCTAACCTCAATTTCCTCAACAGAGACAACATGAGATGGATCCAACCGATACTGTCTCAACATCAAAACATGAAAGACATTGTGGATATGTTCTAACTCTAGAGGTAGCTCCAATTGATAAGAGACTGGTTCCACACACTTTAGAATCCGATATGGCCCAATGAACCTAGGGCTTAACTTGCCATTACGACCGAGTCTCAGAATTTTCTTTCATGGAGAAACCTTAAGAAACACGAAGTCCCCCATAGAATACTCAATATCACGCCTCTTCAGATCTGCATAAGATCAATCAAAAGCTGCTTTTAGATGATCCTGAATTAGTTAAACTTTATCCTTGGTCTTAAAACCAATTCATGACCTAAAACCCGGCATTCACCCAACTCAGTCCAACATAGTGGACTACGACATTTACGACCATACAACATAGTAGAGTAATATACAGGTGCCATCCGGATGCTAGACTGGAAACTGTTATTTTAGGCAAACTCAGCTAGCAGCAAATAATCCTCCCAACTACCTCGGAAAACAATAACACAACTCCGAAACATATCCTCTAATATCTTAATTATCCTTTCAGATTGACCATCGGTCTGAGGATGGAACACAGTACTAAAGTTCAATCTCGAACCTAGAGCCTTATGCAATTTTATCCAGCACCGAGAATTGAAGCGAGGATCTTTATTGGAAATAATCAAAATAGGAATCCCATGCAGTCTTACAATCTCAGAAATGTAGAGTTTCGCTAACTTCTATAGAGTTTTGGTAACTTTTGTAAAGAAAAATCCATCTAAATCGGAATAAAATGAGCGGACTTGGCCAATTGATCCACGATGACCCAAACAGAATCCTTCTTAATGGGTGTCAAGGGCAACCCGCTATCGAAGTCTATCGTCACTCGTTCCCATTTACATAAGGGAATCTTAACTACCTGCAACAACCCCGAAGGTAACTAGTGCTAACCTTTACTTGCTGGTATGTCAGATAATGAATAACGAAGTCTGTAACCTTACGCTTCAAACTCGGCCACTAGTACAACTCACAGAGATCCCGATACATCTTATTACCACCAGGATGCATAGCATATGGCTACTATGCTCCTCCTCTAGAATTGACTGCCTCAAATCTGAATCATTTGGCACACAGATCCAACCCTGAAAAATACATAAACCTTCATTATTCAGCCTAAAATCTAATGTATTACCACTTTCAACCTGACGAAACCGCAAACCCAAAGACCCCTAACTGCTTATCTCAAATTTGATCAATCCAAGTAACTTACAACTCGACTAACAGACTCCCATAATCAAACAGACTAAGTTGAGCAAACATCGCTCTCAAATCCGTCATCACCCTATGACTTAGAGCATCGGCCACTACAATGGCCTTACCAGGATAATACTCTATCATGTAGTCATAATTTTTGAGCAACTCTATCCATCGCCGCTGTCTAAGATTCAACTCTTTTTGGGTAAGGAGATACTTGAGGCTCTTGTGATTAGTGTAGATAATACACCTATTACTATATAGGTAGTGCCTCTAGATTTTCAACGCAAAAATCACCGTAGCCAACTCGAGATCATGCTTTGGATAATTCCTTTCATCTGTCTTAAGCTGATGGGATGCATAAGCCATAAACTTACCATCTTGCATCAATACACATCCCAAATTAACGTGCGACACATCATTGTACACTACAAACTCCTTCCCAGATTCAGACTGTATTAGAATAGGAGCCTGAGTCAAAATAGACTTGAGCTTCTCGAAGCTTGCTTGTTGTGTGTCGGTCCAGACAAAAGGAACTCCCTTACGTAGAAGTTTAGTCAACGGAGCTACGGCCAAAGAGAACCCCTTGACAAACTACTGATAATAACCCGCCAAACCTAGAAAACTGCAAATTTCAGACACGTTCTTAGCCTGTTTCGAATCAAGCACAACCTCAATCTTCATAGAATCCACTCAAATCCTCTTGCAGAAACCACGTGCCCTAGAAAAGTTACTTCACGCAACCAAAACTCACACTTGCTCAACTGAGCGTAGAGTCATTTTTTATGAAGAATCTAAAGTACTACTCTAAGATGCTCATCATACTCATCCTCGCTCTTAGAATAAACCAGAATATCATCGTTAAAGACCACGATGAACTGATCCAGATAAGGTTGGAAAACTCAGTTCATCATATCCATGAACACAGCTGGAGCATTCTTCATACCAAAAGGCATAACTAGGAACTTGTAATGCCCATAATGAGTCCTAAATGCAGTATTTTGAACATCCCCCTCCTTAACTCCTAACTGATGATACCCAGATCAATGATCTATTTTTGAGAACTCCGAAGCCCCTTGGAACTATTCAAACATGTCGTCGATCCTCAAAAGTGGATACATGTTCTTCACAATTAACTTATTCAGTTGCCTATAATCAATACACATCCTTATGGTCCCTTCCTTTTTCTTCACAAAGAGAACCAGTGCCCCCCATTGAGACACACTATGAAGGCATGAAACCACGATCCAATAGCTCTTAAAGTTGAGCCTTAAGCTCAGCAAGCTCCTTTGGTGCCAAACAATATGGAGTGATAGACACCAAAGCTATACCCGGTAACTTAACTTCTTGGTTCAGAGGTAAACCCGGTAATTTCTCAAGAAAGACGTTCAAAAAGTCCCTCACTATTCTGATATCCCCGATAGAAGAGTCCTTACAAACAGAATCACTGACGTAAGACAAGTACGCCACACACTCTTTTCGAACCAATTTCTCAGTCACAATTGCGGAGATCACATTGGTCAGATAATCTCGGCGCTAACCGATTACAACCACCTCTTTATTGTCCTCAGTTCTCAGAATGACCCTCTTAGTCGTGCAATCCAAACTAACTCGATGCTTAACCAACCAATCCATACCTAAGATCAAATCAAATTCCCCAAATGAAAGCTCCATCAGATCTGCCAAAAATATCGCCCCTTGCACCTCTAACGAAACGTCTTTATAAAATTTACTAACCCGAACAGACTACCCCAACGGACTCAGTACAGTAACCTCACTAGAAGTGCTTTCAATAGATATCCCTAGGTTATCAAAAATAGAACTAGCTATATAGGAATGTGTTGAACCTATATCTATCAAGGCAGTATAAGGTACATTAAAAATTAAGAACATATTGGTAATAACGTCTGGAGCATCTCTGTCCTCTCGGCGTCGAGCAACATAAACCAACATAGGTTGCCTCACCTTAGTCTAACCAGCACCTCTGCTCTACCCTCGTCCCATACCATTACCACCCCCAGTCAGTCCACGATTCCTAAGTGGTTGCTAAACTGCCCTCTGAGGCTGCACTGAACCCGATTTTGAAGCTTGCATCTGATCTACCCACTGTGGACACTCTCTAATATGGTGCTCTAAAAATCCACACCTAAAAAAAGACCCAATCTTCCTCTAGCACTCGTCTGGATGGTGCCTACTTTAATTTCCACGCAGTTGAATCCCAGTTGGAGCAACATAAGCCCCCACTCTAACCGGCCTATCAAGTCTAGCCTTTTTCTTAGGCCTCTGAATAAAACTAGAGGGCTTCAAATCTCTCTTCTTCTTTCCCCTCTCTCGGCCCCTATTTTGGCACTCCACGCGCTTAACATCCTCAGCGATCTTTGCCTTTTCAACCAGAACAGCGAACTCTCGCTTTTTCTGTGGAGCAATCAGTACCCTTAAGCTATCCTTTAAGCCATCCTCAAACCGAGCACACCTTTTATATTCAGACGCCACCATGCCTTGAGCGTAGTGGTTCATCCTCAACGACTCAACCTCATACTCGACCACAAATTTATCATCTTATATGAGATTCATGAACTTATGCCTACGAGCATCCATATAGCTCGCCCTCACATACTTACTCTGAAAGGTGGTCTTAAAGAAATCCCAGTTCAGATGATCATGTTGAGTACCATCCCCAACAATCAATTACCACTGGTATGCCTCATCGCAAAACAAAGAGACTGAACCCTTAAATTTTTGCTCGGGATTATAGTCCAAATCATTTATAATCCTCTTAGTGGCTTTCAACCTATACTTGCCCACAATAAGGGCGACACCAGTGACACCCCTAAACAGCTTAGCACCATTGGACCAGAGTCATTCAGTTACAGACCTTCGACCCCCAGCTCCAGAATGGGGTCTAGCGACCCTCTCCAAAATCCTCAGCATAGCTTGGGATAGTGTGTCGTCCCCAACAGAAAGACTTTGAGGCCCAGTCTTAATAGTAGGAAAAATTGGTGTCTCATTCGTATTTAAGTGCGACATACTACCCAGAGAGGAAGACTCAGCTCGAGCCCTCCTACGGCCTCTTCCATAGCCACGAATACCACGTCCGCGAGTTCTACGAGCGCTCATCATAAATTTCGAGTTTTAATCTACATTATAAAATCTTATGCATCAGTTCTAGTATTTATTAGTAGATGTTTTATGCATAAATTATCAGAAGTTTAGAATTGTTTCCAAAGGTTTCAGTTTCTAACTACTCAGAACAGTTTCAAGAAGTACTAACTACATTGTTTTCAGAGTTTTTTATCAAAATTCAGAAATACTTACAAGATACGCTGGAGACTCGGTGTACCACATACTTTCCCAAATTGTCCAAAAATATTTGAAAACCAATACTTTTCGAAATATAATTTTAGAACCCAAAATTCACAGCCCAAGTTTTACAACCTGGCTCTAATACCACTACATGTAACACCCTAAACCCGGCCTAGACGTTATGGCTGAATCTGGCGGTGTCACAAGAAATGGGTTTTGAAAACGATGTTGACTTGATAAATCATTCAATTTTTGATACCTTGTGTTCCTTCATGATTATTCTAAAAATGTTATTTAATTAACTTATTTAGCAAATACTTACTATAGTGGAAGTTAAATAAATGTGATGAATTTTAGAAAAACCACCTATTTCATAAATTAATTTATCAATGCATGCAAATTATTATCAAACCAAAATCAACAGTTAAAAATCATAAAGACCAGAGAGTCCCAGAAATTACAACTTTCAAAATAAAACCAAAATTGTAAATGAAACCATAAATTAATAACTTTGAATAGTTTACGGTCGAGTGGTCAATGCTATGTCTTTGCCGCATCGATTCGCCTAAGTTTGTAAATTACCTTAATAGAACAGATAACAGATGTGAGTTTACGTAAAATTAGTGTGTAACCCAACAAAAATAGACAAGCAAGCATACAGAAACATCTCATACAATCAGATACAGAATCGGGCTTATGCCTATTTCAAATATAGATAACAGAATCAGATGTACAGAATCCTACCCCCATTCTCTACACACCAACTCCGACCATCCCAACACACCATGCGGGGTTAAAAAACACCCACTCATCGCTATACACCATATCGTGCCATTCAGACACATGTCAGGTAATGTGTAGCCAAGCTGCCAGAATAAAGGCGATGACCGCCGTACAGATCACTTCTTTCTCATAACAAATCCCATCCCCAATAACAGATGCAGAAATCAGATAGAGATATAACAGACTTATCATGCTCAACATGCATATATATAGATATCAGATATACGTATAGCAGTATAGTCAGACATACATTCAGTATTACTCAGATCTGTCTATCAGAATATCATAGCATACAAACTAGCGGTTAATTAGCCCTTACCGACCCTACAGTAGGCTCACGGTCGATCGGAGTGACCCGTGAGACCCTAGGGAAAATTTTAAAAAAGTGGGCCCATATGCCCGTGTGAGCCCACACGCCCAGATTGGCCGTATCCGTGTGGACACACGGCCACATTCAAGCCACCACACGGCTGTGTCCTGCGCACGACCAAACCTTCGTCTATTACATTGCCGTGTCTCACACACGACCATCCACACGGGCGACTACACACTCGTGTGGCGTCGACAGTGCAGTTTTTCGGCTTTCATCAAAACTCAGTTTTTCACGTTACGGGAACACATCTGGTATCGATTTGATGCGGAAACTATCCTGAGCTTTCCAAAACCTAAAAGTCAACATGTCAATGCTCAAAATTAGTCCTAAAACAGGATTAAATTCGAAACTCAATACCGAAAATAGTTCAAAACAAGCATTCGTCGCTTACCCCCAACACCTCGGACGATTGACTATGATCCACAAGAGTAGGTTCACGATCTTCTCGATTCGCTGCTGTCAAAATGTAAATTCAACATCAACGAAAAATCCAACACAGCTCTAAATGGATTAAAAGATAAGACTACCTATACCAACGAATCATATCACTTACTAACGTACGAATGCCATGAATAGAGAAATTGTAATTTGGAAAACTAAGAGATGATACCGAGTGGAGGGAAAAATAATATAAAGAGAGAAAATGGGAGGAAAACAAAAAGAACGACAGAATTTTCCAAGAGGGACAGAATTTTTGAAAAATAAAAATAATTAAAAGATAATCAGGAAAATAATCAATCTGATCACAAATCCTTAAATTTCCTCCTACTAACCTACTAACCTCAAACTTCTAAGAATCCAAACACCACTGAAACTCTAACTCATCTTCGAGAAAAAATAACATGCATGCTAATACAGGGATTATAACACAGAACCTTTAACACACTAACTCCTTACCACTCAAACCAGCAGGCTCATTTTGATATGAATTTACAAGTACTTTATTATAAGCCCCCTGGACAAGGATAAGGCTTGGATCCAATAATAACAAAAATTTCCAAAGGTGAGACTTGAACCCAAGGCCTCTCACACACTCCCAGAACACTTAACCACTAAAGCAGTTACACATTTATGTCAGATAGTTACAGAATCAGAAATAAATTATTCAGGGCGTAGCAAAGCTCTTGTTGAAAGAAGCAAATATAATTAATAGATAAATAATTCTCCTGCCTTTTACCAATGGAAGATTAATACTAACATCGAACTATTAAATATTAGGAGAAAAGACTCATTTAGGAGATCAGTGAAATAAAAAAGGATTCCGACTTTAAGTTGAAAGTATTAGCACAAAATTAGCCTGACACACTAGGGAAAAAACCATATATAGTTTGTGCCATTGATCTCACTGTGTGTGTGCTTTCTTGTAATTAGATTTGCTCTTTAAAACTTATGTTTATTTTATTTGATTTAACTCTTTGAAGATATTAGCAAAGTTCAAAATTACTTAAAACTTCTCAAATTGCTACAAGATTGGCAATCAAAGACTTTTGGCAAGTAGACGATAGAAATATAGTTTTTGTTGTTGATCCCATCTTTGGTAAAGAATTTAACAAGCCGAAATTACTTCTTAGAGAGTTCACTCTAGTGATTGATGTAGTAAGCTTTCTCTCTGATTGCCAGATTTGGTTTCTTTCAATTATTTCTTACTTTTTTGTGCGACAAAATGTTTGGATATGGCATACTGGTAAATGCTAAAACTAATGAGAAATTATTAAAGTTTTCAAGCTTCCAAGGTATATAACAATGTCATATTGTCACTTTTATAAAGCTCCATAATACAATGGAATTCGGTGATACATTATGTTTTTCATTGATGAAATCCATCTACTTAGCATTCATCAGTGTAAAATTAGATTTATCTAGTTTGGTGATACAAAACTTAGAGGGCTTCCTTGGTTTGTTCCATGTAATGAATAATTACTCAATCTTGGTTGTGCTTTTTGTCTTCCAAACATAAAAGGTGTTCTATTTATAAGCAGATATATATACTTTACAAATATTATTGTCCAAATAAATGTCTTTCATATAGACATAACTGGTAAAATATATGTCTCTTCGGATAGACATAACTGCCCAAATAGATATATGTTTGTATAGACATGAGTTTTTAAAATAATTGTCTTTTAAAAAGACTTATAGCATTTGACAATCACATACAAGTCATGCGACATTGTTTTGAAAATGAAACATTAAATGTGTGTTTTTTTATGATTTATTCCTATAACTTGCTTGTTTTGCAAGATGAAGAACTTTAGTTCGATATATAATTACATCATTACAGCAAAACAGGTTTTTAGCGGAGTTTTTAGCGGCGTTTGAATGAAAAACACCGCTAAAGAACGAGCATTAGCGGCGCTTTTTTAAAAACGCCGCTAAAGATCAAATATTAGCGGTGCTTTTTTAAAAATGCCGCTATATGTAAACCTTTAGCGGCATTTTATTAAGAAACGCCGCATAGGTACACCTTTAGCAGCGCTTTTAAAAAACGCCGCAAAAGAATTTTGCAAAGGGTATTGAGCTTTTAGTGGCTTTAACGGTGCTTTTTGAAAAACGCCACAAAAATGAAAAAAATTAAAATACTATTATTTAAAATAATTTTAAAGATTTTTGGTATATGACTAATTATTTTTTAATTTACATGTTAAATATTTTCTTATATAATTCTAAAAGAGATAGTATTAATTTTAAAATATTGAATTAATTATCATTATAGTTTAGGGTTTACGATATATGGTTAAAGGTTTAATGTTTATGAGTTACTATTTTAAGGTTTATGGATAATGGGTTTAGGGATTATAGTTTAAGGGTGGTTTAAGGGTTGGGGTTTAAGGTTTAGGTGTTAGGGGTTACGGGTTAGGGGTTCATGGTTCAAGGTTTATGTTTTAGGATTTATGGTTTAGGTTTAAGGATTAAGAGTTTAGGGTTTAGATTAATTAGTGTTTTTTAATTTATATGATAAATATTTTCTTATATAATTATAAAAGAGATAGTATTAATTTTAAAATATTGAATTAATTATCATTATAGTTTAGAGTTTAAGATTTAGGGTATATGATTTAGGGTTTAAAGTGTATGAGTTACTATTTTAAGGTTTATGGATTATGGATTTAGGGATTATGGTTTAGGGGTTAGGGGTTAGGGGTTTAAGGCTTAGATTAATTAATGTTTTGTAATTTATATATTAAATAATTTATTATATAATTGTAAAAGAGATAATATTAATTTTAATATATTAAAATTATGATTATAGTTTAAATTATGTAAGAGATAATTTCCCCCTTTTCCCTAATCCGAATCCTTAAAATAATCACCCATTTTTCCCCAATTCGAAACCCAAAATTTGTGGTAAATGTTTCTTTTTCTAACAATGGTTTAGTGTGCAATTGTATACATGAACTTTAATTTGATCCAGTTCTTGTAAATTATTAACACAATTATTGATATAATATCATTTTATATTTATATATTGCATACATAAATATTTATATTTATCCAATATAAAAATATATTGATGTATTTATTTTTAAAATGTGTATGATTAAATCAAAACTAAAGTTTTAACTATACATTTAAACCACAATTAGAATTTCACGTCTACAGTTACACATTAAACCGAAATTCATATATAATTCTGAGATGTATCTCTATCAAAATTTAGGTATACATATAATTAAATGCCATTTATATAAAAATCTAAATAACTAATGCGGACCATACTAATTAAAAGAATAATGCTTGTATTGCTGTGCTATTTTGTATTTTTTTAATTCATCGATTTCATTTTATTTCTGTTAAAGTTTCCTTTTGTATTTTATATGATAATTTAAAAATTATAAAAATCTTCAAAAAAAATTTAAAAATTTAAAAATTTAAAATTAAAAATAAAAAACTTAAAAATTTAATATTTAATATTTTAGTCCATATTTTAGTTAAAAAGTTTAATATTCAAAATTAAAAAAAATTTCTAAAAAATGATAATCTCAGTGCAAAAATTTTGAAAGAAAAAATAGAAAAAAATATGTTAAAAATAAAAAAAATTTAAAATTAAACAATAGTGGCGTTTTGTGGCAAAATGCCACAAAAAATTGAGCTATAATGGCGTTTTTAGTAGAAACGCCGCAAACAGAAGAAATCAAAATCCCCAATTTTTTGTTACCCGCTCGTTACTCCCTCTTCTTCTCATCTCCGTCGCACGCCCTAAATCCCCCAAATAAAAGTTTGGGGGCAGTTATGTCTCTGTGCTTTCGCTTATTATTTAAGAGGACTCTTATTCTCTCCTCAACCTTTTATCAAAGGACAATAATCTAAACGGAAATTGAAGCCAAAAGCTCGTTGAAATCCCTTACCGACTACCAAGGTTATTTTCTTCCTTTTTGCTATCTTCGATTCGTTGAATAATAGCTTTTTAATGAACCAAATTCCATTGAAAACTGTCAATCTCGAGTTTGATTGTCAAAGTCAGGTTCCTTTATGGATGCACCTGTTACTTATATTATGGAATCAAAGACTGGGTTGCTAGATTTTGATCCGAATTCGATATAGGTTTGGAAAGATTAAGCGATTTGCTAGATTTTTCTTTCTTGAGTGATGGCATTACAAGAGAAGTTAGGTAGATTTAAATAGCAGCAGGAGAAGTGTCAGTCGATGCTCTCAAACATTGCAGCAAAATCAGCATCTTCTACGTCCGCTCCAAAACCTGCACCTGCGACCGCCTCCCCCTTTTCCCGTATTGTCTGCCTGCACGGTTCTCTTGTTGCATTTCCATGAAGTAGGCTTTTTTGAAGATACATTGCCCATGTCTTATTGTGTATAAGCTGTTTTTCATCAAGTGGAAATTTCTTAATCACTGTAGACACTCAATTTTGCCCGGGCCCAGAATTAAGTCCAAAAACAAAAATAATAAACCCCCCCAAAAAAACAAAGTCCAAGTTCAGTCCAGAATTACAAATATAATTTGGCCCGATCGGAATGGCCCATTACTTGAAAAGATTTAAGGTCCATCTACAAGCTTGACTCATATGGAAATATAATCTTCAATGATATGCAATCTTAGATATGATATGCAATCTTAGATATGATACAATATTAGATATGATTGCAATCTTAGATATGATATTCAATTTTAGAAGATATGATTTTGTAATCTTAGAGATTTAATTTGTAGATACCTTTTAATCTTACCCATTGATGTAATTGATTTGTACCGTTGGATTTGAGGAGGTTCAACTATAAATAGAGGCCTCTCCCTTTATTGTAAAGACACTGGAGTTTTGGGAAACAATACAAAATTTTGAGAGCTTTCACTCAAAACTCTCTCCCTCTTACGTTCTTATTTTCTACAGTTTGTTCTTATTTTATTCTTTGTTCATATTCGTTTTTCAACTCTTTTTATTTTAATTTAATCCATGTTTCCTTGATTTTTTTTATATTTTTTAATTTTTTAATAATTTTAGTATCATATCAAACTCTTTCATTTTTTAATTTTTTTTAGTATTACTCTTAGTAAATTATTTGTTAAATTTTACTCAAATCATTATTTTAAAAAAATATATTTCATTTAATTGTCATATTTTATCCAAAAGTTTTTCTAAAATGAGGCAATGTTTTTCGTATTTAGGAATTCAGGAAATAGTGCCCTAACATGCTGGGTTGCGATTTCCTGTTTGTCTAAATGCCTAAAGTATCATTCTAAATAGATTTTGTAAATCACGAGATGATTTCAGTTATGAGAGTTTAAGAATATCGTGTCCTATCATGCTGGATGTGATGTTTGTTTTCTTTCAGAGCTAAGGAATCTCGATTTTTCAACTTAAATAATTTCGGATTTAAAAAAGGGATCCTACTTTTAAATCCTTTCAAATTTTTGACATTAAGACAGAAAACTATTCAATTTGGTACCAATTTTAGGCGTTGCGAGGGTGCTAATTCTTCCTCGTACATAACCGACTCCCGAACATGTTTTCTTAATTTTCGTAGACTAAAACATTTTATAAGGTGATCCAATCACACCTAAAAAGGTTGGTGGCGACTCCCGTTTTCGTTTTTCAAAAGTCGATCCCCATTTTTCAAACATCCCTTTAAAAAATGGTTTCGACAGCTTGGCGACTCCGCTGGGGACTTAAGAGAGTCAAGCCAAGAAATTGAGTATATTCTGTCTTAATGTCGGAAGGTTGGAAAATTTAAAATTGGATCCTTTTTACATGTGTTTGCTGCATATGTTTGTTACCTTATTGCCGTACATTGCATTTGCATGACCGTTGTGGTCACACCCTTAAGTGGGAGTGAGAAGCTACGCTTTCGTAAGGTTTTCACCTTCGTATGAGCTAGTGGATTGCTTCCAGGATACTGTACCTATGTCTTCGTGAGATTTTCATCTCCATATGGCCATAGGGAAATGTGTCCCCCTGAACTAAACTTGGCCTATATGAGCCTATAATGGGTGAAGACTAAGGAATCTGCTGGTTCAAGTACCCTGGCTTTAGAGTTAAAACTTATATAGTGAACTTTAAGTGCTTACCCTAGGGAAAATAGTGATAGCCTTAGTAAGCTACCTTTGTAAGTACTTGTTTATCATTTTTTATATATATGATACTGACCTATTTTATTTTGCTATCATTACATGTCATTCAACATTCAAAGATATCGATTCACGATTCGATTTCTGAGTTAGAAAGTTTTGTAATGGGGAACGAATATCTTGATAAAGTGGAGGACAATGCCTTTGTCTGTACCTGGTCAGAGAAAACCCAGTTAGAAAAAGGAGATAGTGTTTCTGAGGGGCATACATCAGAGTTATGGGACTTCACCCGTATCAATTCGACGCAGAATGAGTTTCAAGAGTTGAGAGACATTTGGGCCCAATGGGATGACAAGGCTAAGCAGCTTTTCTATCAGAATTATGGAGACCTTCCCTATTTGTTAGACGTCAAAGTAGATAGGCACTTGTTTCGAGCTATGGTACAGTTTTGGAACCCTTCTTACAGTTGCTTTACATTTGGTGATGTTGATCTTGTACCTACTTTGGAGGAGTATACGACTTTCCTGCGTTGCCCGAGGATTCAGGGTCACAAGGCTTATGTTAGGCCTGCTAGTCTTCCAACTTTTGCAAAGAAGCTGGTGATGATTACTGGGATGAGTGAGCAGTGGGTTGTAGCTCGTATACAACAAAAGGGTGATAGTAAGTGCGTTCCATGGGCCGTTTTGAGGGATTTGATATCGACACATCCAGATGTAAAGAAAAGGGTCGATGTCTTAGCTTTGAGTATTTACGGCATGGTGATTTTCCAGAAGGCGTTGGGGCACATAGATGAGGCAGTCACGGATTTGTTCGATCGCGTTGGTAAGCATAATACACTGGTACCAGCTATCCTAGCTGAGACATTTAGGTCTTTGAGTGCATGTCGGAGAGCCGGCGAAGGTAGATTCATTTGATGTGCACAGTTGCTGTTGGTTTGGTTCCACAGTCATTTTTGGAAGCTTGATAAAGTTCTTTGCCGAGTATTCTTTGAGGGTTATTCTCCCTTAAAGGAAGCAGTAGACATGCCTAGGAGAGATGACATTTCAGAGGAGAGGTGGATAGATATTCTTCAGAATCTTTGAGAGGAAGATGTTATGTGGAAGGCTCCTTGGTTGGTTCCTAGTGAAGTCCTTTACCGCTGTGGCAGTTTTGATTGGGTCCCTTTGCCAGGAATTTGGGGAGTTGTTGGATATGCACCATTGCTTGTTCTAAGGCAATATAGAGCGAGGCAGTTTATACCGGTTACACAGGGTCTAGCTCAAAGTGATTTCTCTTATAAAGGAGATCACTATAAGAAGAAGATACGAGAGATTTCTAAGGCTTGGAAGGAGCCTTTCTGTATGAAGATCTTGACCGAAGGCTCGACGTCAATCCTTGAGTATAAAGGGTGGTTTAGTAGGAGAGTCAATGATAATGTCCCTAGGCTAATTTTGGAAGTGGCTTGATCATTAGAGGAGAGCTTACGAGTGATTCCATCAGAGTTGGAGGTTATGAAGCAAAAGTTCGAGAGAAAGAATTCGGAGATTGAAAAGAGGATTGAGAAGCTCGAAGAGGAAAAAATGTACTTAATTCTCGACGTCGATGTTCAAAAGATGGAAGTCGAAAAGGTGAAAAAGGAAAAGAGAAAGATCGAGGAAGATCGAGATGATTTAAAGACGCACTATAAAAAGGCCCAGGTAACGTTGAAAAGGGTCAGATTAGGGAGATCTCCAGAGCAGTGGCAGCAAGAGATTCAAGAAGAAAGAGCCAAAGCCGAGTATTAGGAGAAGAAGTTCTAAGAGATATAGTCGCGTAATCAGGCCCTAGAGAAGGAAAATCAAGGATTAAAAACTAATGTGGCTGAACTTAGACGATCTCTTCATCATCACCGAAGTCGTAACCTTGCAATCGAGTTAAAGGCAAGCTTGAATAAGATCGAGGAAATGAAGCACGATATTGGAAGGTTGGAAGCAGCACTACAGGGCTGTGAGCTACGGATTGAGCAGCTCGAGGCAAGAGAAGAACAGTGGAAGGGTGAACTTTACCATCTTTAGGATCAAGTTGGAAATAGGGATTATATCATGGGAGAAGCCTTAGTTCAGATTCGAGAGGTTGCTGACCACTTGTAGGATTTGGTAGTACAAGCTAGAACGCTGAGTATAATGTATGAGTCATCGTCAGACAGAGGACGAGAGTTAACATCGTTATTAGATAGGGTTAAGACTCTGGACCTACGAGCGAAAGTGTATTTGTAATCCGTTTTATGAAAAGACTTTTGTTCCTTAAATAACATTTTCTAAAATGAAACTGAATTGAGATCGATACCTTTTTGCATTCATGCATTTTCATTACATTACATCAAAGAAAAGAAGGTATTGATTCGAAATTTGATTCCTAAATAGAATAGTTTGTCATAAGGAAACAAATTTCTTGATAAAGTGGATTATAGTGCGGTCGTCTGAATATAGTCCAAGTAAACATGACGAGAGAAAGCTGGTAGTCCACGGAGGAATACATGATGTAATTGCCAGAGATTCAAGCCAACAAATGCATGATGAGAGAAAGCCGGAAGCCCACGAAGGAATACATGACTTGATTTAATTGCCAACGAAGATTATCCAAGAGTCGGCACTTTTTGGTGAGTATCATGGAAAAAAGCTAGCAAGAGATCGAGGCTCAGATTAAGCAGCAAGGAGCTAGCAAAGGCATCTTTTGGTGAATTTACATGATTCGATCATTAAGAAAAGATCAGCGTTTACTTGGAATATGAAGGGCAAGACCGCATATGTAATCTATTTTCATGTAAAGAAATTTGTTTTCTAGAAAAGTTATTCTAATGGGATTGAATTCAAGATCAACATCTCCTTTTCTTTTGCATTCATGCATTTGCATTGCATAACATCACATGCATTTAAATCCATAAAAAGACCCTAATTAAGGTTAAAAAGAGAAAGAAAGAGAGAAGAGGGTCACGGCTGAGCGAAAAGAAGACGCTCCCTTACATATCCTAGACTTTTGTATCAGGAGGGATAACTTACTTGGAGATGGGGGTGTTTGGAAATGAAAATCATTCCATCAATGCCATACATGAAGAAGGGACTGATTAAGGAAACCTTGAGGGCATTCGCCCTTACGAATCAGGAACCTCTCTGAACAATTGGACTGTGGAGGAACTTCCTGTAGTCTTTAAGAATTTTTTAGAATAATTCTCGAAACATTCTTGTTACTCTAGGGCCTATGAGTAATAGGATTACATTTTTGGAATAGGCTTACGATCAACTATTATTTGTTTAATAAAACATAACTTTTATCAATTTGAACGAGTATTGTTTCATTTTTATCAACCAATATTCCGTTAAATTTTGGCAATTCTTATTCTTTCATTCATAGCACATAAATAATCATTCTTAAATTCATTCATTCTTTGTATATTCTTTATACTTCACAGATCCCTAGATATCAATGACATGAGCATTGATATTACAAATCCTGATTTCTCTCGTGAGCAAGACATGTGTTTAGAGGAATCACAGGATTTTGAAGATGTCCAGGATTGTGATGTGTCTCTAGATCTTTTGAGGATGGTGAACTAGGAGGAGAAACAAATCATGCCACATGAGAAAGAGGCAGTAGAGAATGTAGCCCTAGAGGAAGGGAAAGAGGTGAAAATTGGCACGCATATTGCTGATGATATAAGGCAATGACTGATTGAGTTGTTACGTGAGTTCAAGGATATCGTCACATGGTCCTATCAAGATATGCCAGGGTTAAATACTGATATTGTGGTGCATCGTCTTCCAATAAGACAGGATTGTAAACCAGATCAACAGAAGTTGCGAAGAATGAAACCAGATATCGTATTAAAAATAAAGGATGAAGTCAAGAAACAGTTCGATGCAGGATTTTTACAAGAGGTGAAGTATTCTGAATGGGTAGCTAACATTGTACCAGTTCCTAAGAAGGATGGGAAGGTACGAATGTGTGTTGATTACAGGGATCTGAACAAAGCTATCCTAAAAGATAATTTCCCTCTGCCTCACATAGACACTTTGGTAGGCAACACAGCGGGATCTTTGTTGTTCTCCTTCATGGATGGTTTTTCAGGGTACAATCAGATAAAGATGCATCCTGAAGACATGGACAAAACCACCTTCATAACCTTGTGGGGGACTTTTGTTACAAGGTAATGCCCTTTAGGCTAAAGAATGCAGGGGCAACATACCAAAGGGCTATGGTGACCTTATTTCACGATATGATGCATAAGGAAATTGAGGTGTATGTTGATGATATGATTGCCAAATCTCGAATGGAGGAGGAACATATTGAGGTTAAAAAAGTTTCAGTTAAAACTTAATCTGACAAAATGCACTTTCGGAGCTAGGCTGGGGAAGTTACTAGGTTTTGTCGTCAGTGAAAAATGAATAGAAGTTGATTCAGACAAAGTTAGAGCCATACAAGATTTGCCTTCACCGCGTACTCAGAAAGAAGTTCGGGGTTTTCTTGGAAGGTTGAATTATATTGGTCGATTTATTTCACAATTAACTGAGAAATGTGACTCTATATTTCGCCTCCTTAGAAAACACAACCAAGGTACTTGGGATGAGGAATGCCAGAGTGCTTTCGATAAGTGTTTAGCAATTCTATGGAATGTGTGCTTGGCCAACATGATGAGTCGAGAAGAAAGGAGAAGGCGATATACTACCTCAGCAAGAAATTCACAGAGTGTGAGATGAGATATTCGCTAATTGAGAAATTGTGCTGTACTTTAATCTGGACGACTCGAAGGTTGAGGCAATATATGTTGTATCATACTACTTGGCTTATTTCAAAACTTGATCTTTTAAAGTATATGATAGAGTCAATAGCTTTGAATGGAAGAATGGCGAGGTGGCAAATTCTGCTTTCAGAGTTTGACATAGTTTATGTGAGCCAGAAGGCTATAAAAGGAAGTGCGATAGCGGAATTTCTGGCTAGTAGAGCTCTAGAAGACTATGAGCCGTTGAATTTTGATTTCCCAAATGAGGAGTTGATGTGTGTAGCAGCTACAGAGGATTATCCTTGGAATTTGAGCTTTGATGGGGCATCCAATGCAGTGGGAAATAGAATTGTGACAGTCTTGGTATCTCCAAATGGTGATTATTATCCATTCACGTGCAAGTTGGATTTTGATTGCACAAACAATATGGCCGAGTATGAAGCGTGCATCATGGGACTCCGAGCGGCTATAGAGCGAAGAATAAGAACCTTGGAAGTTTATGGAGACTCCGCGTTGGTAATTTACCAGCTTAAAGGTGAATGGGAGACAAGATTCATGTACCACCTTCACCTCTACATGTTATGACTTCTCCATGGCTTTTTTCCATGTGGGGCATGGATGTCATTGGGCCAATATCTCCAAAAGCTTCAAATGGGCATCGCTTTATCTTTGTGGTCATTGATTACTTCACGAAGTGGGTAGAGGCTGCTTCTTATGAAAATGTTACTAAGTCAGCTGTGAGTCGATTCTTGAAGAAAGAGATCATTTGTCGGTATGGGATGCCTGAAAGGATCATATCAGACAATGCACTGAACTTGAACAACAAAACGATAGAAGAAGTTTGCAGTCAGTTTAGGGTTAAGCATCATAACTCTTCGCCGTATCGCCCAAAGATGAATGGGGCAGCGGAAGCTGCTAACAAAAACATCAAGAAGATAGTGGGGAAAATGACTGAAACCTACAGAGACTGGCATGAGAAGTTACCATTTGCACTCTTAGCTTACCGAACGTCTGTCAGAACTTCTACCAAGGCAACTCCTTTCTTGTTGGTTTATGGGATGAAAGCAGTGTTACCCATTGAAGTGGAAATACCGTCTCTTCGAGTCTTGTCAGAGATAAAGTTGAATGAAGCTGAATGGATACAATCGCGATATGATCAGTTGAATTTGATTGAGGAAAAGAGGCTAAAGGCCATTCGTCATGGTCAAATGTATCGGAAGCGAATGATGCGAGCTTACGACAAGAAAGTGCAACCAAGAGAATTCCATGAGGGGGATCTTTTGCTGAAAAAGATCCTCCCTATTCAGAAGGACTTTAGAGGAAAATGGATGCCAAATTGAGAAGGGCCGTATGTCGTGAAGAAGGCCTTCTCTGGGGGTGCATTGATCTTAACAGAAATGGATGGGAAGAGTTTGCCCAATCCAGTGAATTCAGACTCAGTCAAAAAGTACTTTGTCTAAATGAGAGAAGAATTCAGGGTGAAAACCCGCAAAGGGCGCCTTGTGACCAAAGGAGTTTTGAGTTGAAAACCCGAAAGGGCAGCTCAAATTTTGAAGAGCACACGGTAATCTTGCTATATCTGATTCAACGAAGAGTGAAGCGCGTTGCATATCGGGGTATCAACAAAGTACTTTGGATCTTTTAAACACATGTTGAATTCAAGAAAGTCTTCATGGAGCTGGCATATAAACGCTCAAGCGGCGATATCTAGGGCATCTAACTTTTGTCCTGTTTACTATCTTTAGATTCTTTTTCTTCTCAAAGATAGGCTTTCAGATTAATTTCTTTTGTATTTTTGACAAATTTATTCAAATCTAATTATTCTTAAGATTAAATTCATCTTCCATTATTCTTAAAGTATGTTGCATTAAAATAATGATAGATGAACTAAATAATTTTCACAAATAAAGTTTTGCTCATTACTCTGGAAATTTCTAGATAATACAAGAAACTAAAACAGAACAATTGTTCGAAGAATTCACGTAAGTAAGGTTTGAAAGAACTCGAGGAAATTCTTTCTTTAGTCCAAAATGATGATTGGACAAATCAAACGATTCGATCCTGAGAGAGGATCATCTTACAGACATTTTTGGTGGGTCATAGCATTTGAAGAATGGTACAAACCCGCAGGCTGAGTAGGAATGATACTTCGAGAGAAATAAGGATAAACTTTGATGAAAGAATGAGTGGTGATGTCTAGAAGCATTTGACTAACTTCGATCATAGCATCCTAATCATTAGGCATGAACTCATACACATTATACAGGTTATGTCTTTCAAGGGACAATGAAGATTGATGCGCCTTAACCCCCTAAGCAGTAGGGTGATAGGCTAAAGCATAGCAGATTTGACCTTCAGGTGTTTACGCTGAAGCGGATCCAAGATGATTTAACATCTCTGTATTGTCAGAGAACAAATAGAAGAAACAGATTTGGCATCTCCATATTCGACGGAGAGCAGATCGAAGACATAGCAGATCTAACCTTCGGATGTTTTCACATCGAATTAGATCCAAGATGATTTGGCATCCTTACGTTGACAAGGAGCAGATCGAAGACATAGCAGATCTGGCTTTCACGTGTTTACCTTGAAATAGATCTAAGATGATTTGGCATCTCTGTACTGTCAGAGAACAAATCGAAGAAACAGATTTGGCATCTCTATATTCAACGGAGAGTAGATCGAAGACATAGCAGATCTGACCTTCATTGAAGTAGATCTAAGATGATTTGGCATCTCTGTATTAGACGGGGAGTAGATCGAAGACACAGTAGATCTGACCTTCATTGAAGCAGATTCAAGATGATTTGGCATCTTTGTATTCGACGGAGAGCAGATCGAAGACATAACAGATTGGACCTTCATTGAAGCAGATCCAAGATGATTTGGCATCTCTGTATTAGACGGGGAGCAGATCGAAGACATAGCAGATCTGACCTTCATGTGTTTACATCGAAGCAGATCCAAGATAACAGATTTGGCATCTCTGTATTAGACGGGAGCAAATCGGAGATAACAGATTTGACATCTCTGTATTAGACGGGGAACAGATCAAAGATAGCAGATATCACCTTCCTGAGCTGTAGTGAAGCAGATTGAAGCCGTCAAGAGGCCATTTAAAGAAGATCAAGGATCAAGAACTCAAGACTCGGCGAGCCCGGGCAAAATTGGTCCTTTTATAGTCTTTGCTCTATTCCTGTTACACAACAATGAGCAAAGAGGGGCAGCAGTAGACACTCAATTTTGCCCGGGCCCAGAAATAAGTCCAAAAACAAAAATAATAAACCCCAAAAAAAACGAAGTCCAAGTTCAGTCCAGAATTACAAATATAATTTGGCCCGATTGGAATGACCCATTACTTGAAAAGATTTAAGGTCTACCTACAAGCTTGACTCATATGGAAATATAATCTTCAATGATATGCAATCTTAGATATGATATGCAATCTTAGATATAATACAATCTTAGATATGATTGCAATCTTAGATATGATATGCAATCTTAGAAGATATGATTTTGTAATATTAGAGATTTAATTTGTAAATACCTTTTAATCTTAACCGTTGATGTAATTGATCTGTACCGTTGGATTTGAGGAGGTTCAACTATAAATAGAGGCCTCTCCCTTCATTGTAAAGACACTGGAGTTTTGGGAAATAATAAAAATTTTTGAGAGCTTTCACTCAAATTTCTCTCCCTTTTACGTTCTTATTTTATTCTTTGTTCATCTTCGTTTTTCAACCCTTTTTATTTTGATTTAATCCATGTTTCCCTGATTTTTTTTATATATTTTAATTTTTTAATAATTTTAGTATCATATCAAACTCTTTCATTTTTTAATTTTTTTTAGTATTACTCTTAGTAAATTATTTTTTAAATTTTACTCAAATCATTATTTTAAAAAAAATATTTCATTTAATTGTCATATTTTATCCAAAAGTTTTCCTAAAATGAGACAATGTTTTTCGTATTTAGGAATTCGAAAAATAGTGCCTTAACATGCTGGGTTGCGATTTTCCGTTTGTCTAAATGCCTAAAGTATCCTTCTAAATAGATTTTGTAAATCACGAGATGATTTCAGTTACGAGAGTTTAAGAATATCGTGTCCTATCATGCTGGATGTGATGTTTGTATTCTTTCGGAGCTAAGGAATCTCAAATTTTCAACTTAAATAATTCCGGTTTTAAAAAAGGGATCCTATTTTTAAATCCTTTCAAATTTTTGACATTAAGACAAAAAACTATTCAATTTGGTACCAATTTTGGGCGTTGCGAGGGTGCTAATCCTTCCTCGTACGTAACCGACTCCCGAACCTATTTTCTTAATTTTCGTAGACCAAAACGTTTTATAAGGTGATCCAATCACACCTAAAAAGGTTGGTGGCGACTCCCGTTTTCGGTTTTCAAAAGTCGATCCCCATTTTTCAAACATCCATTTAAAAAATGGTTTCGACAATGACAATTGTATTATCTTTTCAGCAGGAAAAACAAAAAGCGAGAGTAAGAGAAAAAATGGACAAATGTGTTAAAGAAAAATTGGTTGATTTATGTGATTTGTTGAATATTCCATTTATGAGGACTAGTGTAAGAAAGGTACGTAAGAAATGTATAAAATGTACCATTTTTATGCAATAATATTTCTTGCTTCTTTGGGTATAAGTCATTTCTATTTTGAAGGAGGAAGTCACTGCCAAATTATTGGAATTTTTGGAATCCCCTCATGCTACTACAAACGTTCTTCTCGCTGACAAGGAACATGTGCAAATGTTATTTGTATTGTTAATATAAATATTACCTCATTGTTATTTTTTGGTCCAGTCATGTGAAAAGTTTTTAATGTTATTTGTTATTTGGTGTGGTTTTTCTCCCTGTATTGGTCCTTTTATAGTCCTTTTTAGTTGGTTTAGAAATATATTTGGTTTGATTACAGATTTAAGTGATATTACCAATGAATATTTCTGGATTCAGAATAAATTATGTTTCACTTGCCTAGTAATGAATTACCAATGAATATTCGTGGCAGACATTGAGTATGCAATTAGTTATATTATTACTTTAATGCAGGCTGTAGAACAGGATTATGAGAAGGAAAAACTTAACGAAAGGATCACCTGCGCAGTTTGACTTTGCTACTTGTTTTTAGCTTTGTTGCGATTTTTTCATCTTTTTTTCTTTTTTAAATTCTTGTATTTGCTCTAGTTTTGCTGCGTGATTGTTTGTCTATTTTGTGTTTTTTTGTTGTTAGTTTTGTGTTATAATTTGTTCATCAGACCCTGTTATTGGATTTATAATTAGCGCTTATTGGATTTACTGGTATTTTTAGTCAAATCTATAGTTATCTTCAGGGTCTCTCTTCTAGATTTAAACCTTTCTGCCTTGTTCATTTAAAACTAGTCCTTTGTTGGGCAGTTTTTTGCCGTCAAATGAGGGATTCTTTACTCAATTTACCAACATTTTCATATGCATATGCTTGCGTGAATCCGAATTAAACTCTGTCTGTACTTAAGAAACCATCAATAGGTGAAATCCCAATGGATTGATTCCGTGCTTGATTACCACTGTCAATGTTTTTAGGATAGTTTAGTTTTGATATATATGAAACAAAAAATGACAAAATAAAAATAACAAATAATTCTCATTTTTGAAAAAAGAAATATTTAAATATAGAATCATTTCTGCTGTTAGTATTTATTTTTGATCAAATTTACTATCTATTGTGTTATAAAACTCATATAAGTATGACTGCCTGATCAGTATCCCTATATAATGGTTAGTTAGAAATACCAAGGTATGCAAATTTTAAATTCATCTTTTTAACTTGAATATTAACTAATTCAGTAATTTGCATGCGTGTTCATTTGTTATGATTAGTTGTAGAACAATGGTTTTGCTCTATTGTATTGAGATTAAACAGTTTGTGTAATATATGAGTTGAAGAACAATGGTTTTGCTCAGTTGTACTTTTATTAGTTCATGATCTCATATTAATATGTTTTTGTTATTTTTGTTTTCTTTCTCCTGAAGGCTGTAAAGCTACTGCTAATGTAACACCCCGAACCCGAGACCGACACCGGAGTCGAACACGAGGTGTTAACAGACTTTAAACCCCTTATAAAAAATATTTCCCAGACACTGCCAATTTGCGTACTAGTCGCTTTAAAAATCATATCTTGAGTTTCACAACTCGAAAATCAGTTTTGTGATTTTTCCCTGAAACTAGACTCATATGCCCATCTACATATTTTTTTCTATAATTTTTGGTCGGGCCAATTAGTACAGTTTATTAGTCAAAGTCTCCCATGTTACAGGAATCGACTACCCTGACCTTTGCGCATTACGACTTGGATATCTCCTTGTACAGGGCTCCAATACTGATGCCGTTTGTTTCTATAGAAACTAGACTCAGAGAGGAATCTATACATATATGGTATGACTCCTAATTATCTCTGGTTAATTTATAATGAATTTCCAAATTCGGAACAGGGAATCCAGAAACCGTTCTGGCCCTGTCTCACGAGAACCTGAATATCTCTTAACATACTGTCCGTATGATTGTTTCGTTACTTTCCTATGAAAGTAGATTCATCAAGGTTTGTTTACATAATTTATTCACTATTTAATTCCATTCATACTATTTTTAGTGATTTTCCAAATCTACATCACTGCTGCTGTCAGCATCTGCCTTTAAGGTAGACTTTACCTATTTCATGGTTTCCATGATTCAACTAGCCCTTTTTGCATAAATAGCACAATTTATGAAAGTGATTAACCATCCCCGTGGCCAATCCTTGTCAAGCATATCCACACCAAATGATTATAACATTATACTCAAACACATATAAGCCATTTTCGCATGGCTATCCAAAATTTATACAAGTCCAAAGGGTCCACGACCCACAACAAACGGGTAGTCCTATACATGCCATTTCGAAGTTCAACCAAAATTGTACCAAAAGGGGGGGCTTTGATAGTGTGGGCGACTTTGACTTCAAGATCCCGAGTCCGATAGCTGGAGAACCAAATCTATAAAACAGAGGAGCAATGAAACGGAGTAAGCAATTTATGCTTAGTAAGTTTTGAGCAAGGAATTCCAGCACAACAAAAGTATAGCATTCATATAGCTAAACGGATAATTTCATATGCACAAATTTACGATATCGTACTTGCTTCACATTATCAACCCTTATGTACATACACAAAAGATGAACTCAGCCAAAGGCCGGTAGCTCGTTTATCAACTGAGCGAATACTTATTTGTAAGGGCTCAACTAAATTCAAGCACATACGAAACATACCTCAATGTTGGGATGTTTCGAGAGTATTAACTGGAATTTTACAGCAAGTTCATTCATTCCCAAATCACGTACCTTCGGAATTTAACCGGATATAGCTCCTCGTTCAAATGCCTTCGGGACATAGCCCGGTTATAGTAATTCGCACAAATGCCTTCGGGACTTAACCCGGATTTAGTAACTCGCACAAATGCCTTCGGGCTTAGCCCGGAATTAGTATCTCGCACAAATGCCTTCGGGCTTAGCCCGGAATTAGTATCTCGCACAAATGCCTTCGGATCTTAGTCCGGATTTAGTATCTCGCACAAATGCCTTCGGATCTTAGTCCGGATATTGTCACTTAGCACAAGCCTTCGGGACTTAGCCCGGACATCATTCAAATAACCATGCACATTTAACAATAAATCATGGCCCATTCGTATTTCATTTTCGTTAGCAAAACTCAAACACAAGACATTTATCATTCTTGCAAATTCGGCTCAATAGCCACACAAAGAGCATGATTTTAATTTGCTTAAAACATGATCTAATCACATCATAATTTAAGCTCTCTTACTCAAGAACTTACCTCGGGTGTTGTCGAACGATTCCGATAGCTATTCGACCACTTTTTCCTTCCCTTTATCGGATTTAGTTCCCCTTTGCTCTTGAGCTTAATTAAACAAATAAATTGATTTAATCATTTGAGCATCGAAAAGAGGAACACAAGGCACTTAGCCCATATTTATACATTAGACATTAAAGTCACATATGTACGGAATCATGAATCAAACTCAACATTTTAGCTAATTTTTCCCCCTTGGCCGAATATGCATGTCTATTTTGGGGCCGATTTCAACACTTAATACATTCTACAAGTATGGTCACTTGTATTGACTAAACACCCTTTTGTTTCAAGTTCAAAACTTGGCTAATACACACATATACACACTAGTAAAGCATCCTCTCCCTTTCCATCAATTTAACACATGCATTGCTCATTAACATGCAAAAGTTATATTCGGCCTTAGCACACAACTTGCTAGCCGATTCTTCTCCATTTAGCAACCAATGCACATATGTGCTCACTCAAAATGCTAAAAAGGAGGTTCAAGAATCATCAAGCCACCATCACATGCATCATTAACAAGCTTCATATTTAGCATGCAATGGCATTAACACAAACTCCACCTAGGCCGAATCTTAACTCATCCTCATGCCTCATCACCACAACATCAAACATCAACCAAGAATGATGCATCCATGGCCGAGTGTCATTTCCATCACATAGCAAGATTTAGACCATGGGCTAGGTAGAACTCAAGCTAACAACTAAAACATGCATGCATCTCATGGAACATCATCAAACATACCTTAGCCTAGCTACATGCATGGCCGAACCTCTTCAACCTTTCTTCTTCCTTCCTCCTTAAAATTTTTGGCCAAGGATGAACCAAAGGATGAGCATTTTTTTTTCTTTGTTTTTTTCTTTCTAGTTTCGGCTAAATGAAGATGAGAAAGGATGAACAAAAATTTTCTCCTTTCTTTTCTTTAGCTCACGGCAATGGGGGGGGGGAAACAACTACACACATTTTTTTTTTGTATTCATCATACTCCTTTTCATTATTTTATGCCCATGCCCCTTATTTTATTTTTTTCCTACATACCTCACTAGGCCAACATGTTCCCAACATGTTTCCACCCATAGCATGGCCAACCACTAGCTCAAATTTTGGGTAATTTGACATGCAAACCCATCATTTTCACAACATGCATTAATAGACCATTTTAAATTAGCCTATCATATTTTCACCATGTCTCATATCAATCCCTATTTAATAATTTCTCATGCAATTGGCAAAATTGGAGAATGAAACTTCCACATACTCATGTACACACATAATAAGCATAGAATATGGAAATCAATTATTTTTATGACTCGGTTTTGTGGTCCCGAAACCACTTCCCGACTAGGGTCAATTTTGGGCTGTCACAGCTAAGGTTGGATGTTGAGAATCCGGATTCACATCGCTGCTTGGTATTTAACATTTGCTATTTTGCATTACCATATTGTGCACTTCTATTCATATCTTTTGGTTTTGGTGTCTTGATCATCAATGAGGATGGGTTAATCTTTTTTTCTTTTTTTTTGGTACAAAGGAGGTCGCATCTAAGGGAAAGGGGTTGCAAATATTAATATTCAAACCCCAAAAGACACATTTTATTTAATTTTGTTTTAGCAGGTTATTGAGTTTCCCCATCAAGGATAGTGAATATTGTGGATTTTATAAGTTTATAAACTGGATTAATTAATGATAGAGCATGAAAATACATGACTTCAAACATGAATCAGAGCTTCAGATCAAATCTCTCAGAAATTCCACCTAATTAACTTTAGAATTAAATAAATTAATGTAGTTAAACTTGCTATTTCCTGAAGCAGTAACACATTGAATGACTGGAATTTTTTATTTTATTGTCATCTTTGAATTTTGTTCACTTTTTCTTCTCTTATTGCTGTTACTTGTTCATTTTGAAATAAATTTTGCACATAAAATTCACTATCAGAAAAATGTTCTGGGTAGTTTTTTTTTTTGGTTGGGGTTGGGAACTTGGGGTGTTCCTTTAATTGTGTCTGAGCATCTAAAATAGCATGATTAATCTATTTTGTCTTCCCATCTTTGTCTCCTAAAAGTAAGCCTACAACTATATCATAATATCTTGTAATCCTGTTAAAACAATTTTCTATGTCTAACCTACTTTAATAATATTGGTAACAACATGATAATATAATGTCTAGATTTGGTTAATATTTTAATAATTCTTTCTTACTTGATATTATTGTATAGGGGTTTGCAGAAAGTCAAAGTTTTGGAAGTTCAGGTCAGGTAGAAGGTATTGTTGCTCTCACAGCTCGTCGAAGTGGGCTGCATCCTGGTACTCGATATTTGGCTAGGGGCACTAATTCCTGTTTTAGCACAGATAAGATGAAGTTACTATTTTTATCCCATGACTATGTAGACATGGTTACTAATACCTTCTCCTATCAAAGCTACTCTTTTCTTTTCTTTATTCTTTTTTTTTTAAAAATAAATTTTTTGTTTTTCTATTTAATGCTTTATGTTGAATTGACTTATATTTCTGCTGGGAGGTGATTGACAATAGCTTAAAGTGCGTGGTTATACTGTTTTTTTGAGGTACAATGATGCGTTGCACTAAAGTAACATGCTTATTTTAATTATGTTTGGGGTACATGAGAGAACTTTAAAGTTAAATATTTCCATGCTATTTCTTAACTGTTTCTTATGTTTGGGGTACATGAGAGAACTTTAAAGTTATACATTTCCATGCTATTTGTGTTTAATTGCTAAGAGCTGTTGTAATTCAGGTGGTGGCAGCCGATGCAAATCTTGTCTTAACCACTAGGGGCATTGAGAAGACTACAAGGGCTTTAGTATCTGAGCTTAAGGTTATTTCAAAAGAGGTAATCTTAATGCTCACCTGCTTTCATGTTTTCTTTATTTTACTATTTGAAGGGAATATAATTAGTGTGTTGTGGGGTTTAGGTTGAAGACAGTGAACTTGCTGATGTTGCTGCTGTTAGTGCTGGGAACAACAATGAAATAGGAAATATGATAGCTGAGTCCATGAGTAAAGTTGGTCGAAAGGGTGTAATTACCTTTGAGGCGGGAAGCCGAAATAAGGTATCAAATCTCCATCGTAACAATGATGAACCTGTTTGGAGTAGAATGCTTATTTTCGCTGTTGATTAATTATTGAAAAATCTTTAAGATCCTGGTGATATATAAGATTTGCATTTTGCAGTTCAGTGTAACAAAATTTGAACATCATTTTTCAATGAAACGAAGAAAGCTGTATTTACTATTTGCTGTTTTTTACTGGTAGAAAATTTTTTAACTGAATTTTATTTAAACTGTTGTAATAAATTGAATTTAAACACATTATTTATAAGAAACTAATTTCATACGAAGCGATATAGTTGATTTTACTATACGAACAAAAAAGCAAACGATGAAGAAAAATCACCAGAACTACAAATTATAAGGAACATCAAATGTGAAACATGTAAGAATGATAAATGCAAAGAAGTGGGATAGTGGTGACTTTTAGTGGCGTTTTTAAGAAAAGCGTCGCTAAAAACATGACCTTTAGCGGCGTGTTTGGGGAAGCGCCGCTAAAGGTCATGATCTTTAGCGGCTTTTGTTGGGAAAGCGTCGCAAATAGTTTTAGTGGCGTTTATAAGCGCCGTTATAGGCCCAAAAAAATGCTGCTAAAAACCTGTTTTGCTGTAGTACATGACATATTTTACAGTGATTGAGTACATAATTATACCAAATTGCATGTTTAGTTCTATGCTTTTGATCCTCATTTTGTCTAGTTTTGGTTATCTCCTACTTATGCTTACTAAGGTACCGTATAAAAGGGAAAAAAAAATTTAAGCATGCTTTCCACATTTTTGAAATGTTATTGTTCATCTTCTGTGCTCTTATTGAGGAAATAGCCATAGAATTATAACTAGAATTACTATTTTCAAGAAAAATCGAGACACAAAAACATTAATTTTCATCTTGTTTTCTGGATAACAAGCCAAACTCTTGTTAGAAGAAGCTAATAAATAAATAATGCTAATGTCTTTTATGAACGAAAGATTAATACTAACATTGGTTTGTTAAATATCAAGAGAAAAGACTAGTTCAGAAAATCAGTGATATCGAAAAGGATACCTGACTTTAAGTTGAGAGTGAGTTGACTCAGTGGAGACCACGCTACTGCTAAAGACAACGTTAATATTCAGTTTCCCCTATTTCGTTTGGTTGTTTGTTTGTTAAGAAAGTTAAGCTGAAAAAAGTGTTTAAAAAATAATGTTTAATTAATCAAATAAATATCTTGTTTGGTATTATTTTTCGGTTGATTGAAATGGAAAATTGAACTAAGTGAAACATGTATGGTTTTAACTAGAGTCAATAAATATTTTATTTCTATAGATGAATTCGGTGGTTGAAGTAAGTGCTGAAAATGTCAAAGCAATGTGGGATAAGAGATTGATAGAAATATTCTGTGACCTAGTACTCATTTCACAAAACAGAGATGGCTGAAAATAATGGCCAACTTCAATAATGAAACAGGCAAGGCTTATTCACAAAGATAATTTAAAAATAGGCGGGATGCCTTGAAAAAAGAATGGAACCCTTGAAAAAAGCTTAAAAGCGATGATACTGGTCTAGGGTGGAATCCTATAAAAAGAATCGTTGATGCATAAGATGATTGGTGGGAAAGTAGGCTAAAGGTACATTAATAATTCTTATCATTTTTTTTCTTATTTATGAGGTTATTGATAATTTCTTATTAAACTATCAATTTATATGTAGGTTGTGCTTAAAGCTAAAAAATTTAGAAATTCAAACATTGATCATGAATTCGAAAAGAAGTTGGACCAGATGCTCATGGGGATACTTACCACCGGCGATAAAGCATGGGCACCTTCTTCAGGTACACTCCCTAGTGAATTTTTTGAAGATGTTGACAGTGACATGCTTGAAGAGAATGAGGAAGAAAATACGATAAATGATGTTCACATTTCAAATGATATTTACATTTATGTAAACAATAAAAAAAATCTGAGGTAGGAACTTCACATTTTGAAACTGGAAGGAAGAAATCCTCAAAGCAAATTGGAGTGGTTGTAAGATTGTCAAGTCAAATTGAAAATTTATGCAATGCAACTGAAAGTATGAGTCAAGCCACATGTAGTTTGATTCCTGTTATGGATCCATATGGTATTCTACAAGCAGTCAAAGCGCTTGATAGCTTGTCGGAGGAAGTTCCAGAAGCTAGTCCGCTATATTTTTTTTCTCACTAAAATTATTACTCGATAAGGACAAGTGAACTATGTTTTTATCAAATAATCCCAATATTAGAGCTTGGTTGATTAAGATGGAAATGAAAGAGAGTTAAAAATTTTCTAATCTTCTAGGGTATTGAGATATCTACTATGTGACTAAACAACAGTGCTAAACTAGCCCTTATAAATGTCATCCATGTGTAATCTTTGTTTGATTATTTCTTTATGTTCTACTTATTTATGTGTAATCTAGTTTTATAAATAGTTGTTTATGTTTGGTTTTTGGATGTAGAATTTGTTCACAGGTGATGAGTATGGTTGACAATTCTAGTGGTGATGAAAGGGAAAAGAAAGAGATTTTACAACGCATGAAAAATTTTAATTGTTTGTTTCATGTTGCATCTTCTTCTATGCAATTATATTATGAGAAGTATATATTGGAGCAACCATGCATAGATTCAAAACAGTTAGGTGAGGCATGGATTCGAGTGATCCTTGACGGTTACGAATCACGTTGTATGGTTAATTTTAGGATGTCAAAATTTGTATTCACAAGTTTGTTTAGAGTTTTGGAGACAAGATACAATTTGCAAACTTTAGGAGACGTATCTTCTTGTGAAATGTTGGGAATTTTTTTGTAAATCTTGGGGACCGGTGCAAAAGTTTTCTAATGTCGTGAAAGATTTCAAAGGTCTGGAGTAACAATAAGTCGATACTTTGCAATTGTGCTTGAGAAAGTTTCAAGGATGGCCATTGATATAATTGCACCCAATCATCGTTCTTTTAACTTAATACCCGAACAAATACGTAATGATTCTAGATACATGTCACATTTTAAGGTTAAAATTTAAAATTATATTATTATATTTTAATATTTTTTAACTAAAAATATGCATGAGACTAATATGGTTATTTGTTCATGATTGCATAAGTGCAATTGATGGTACACATATTTCCACTATTCTTCCACCAAATGAACAAATTCCTTACATTGGAAGAAAATGTATCCCAACTTGGAATGTTACGGTAGTATGTGATTTTAATATGTGTTTCACCTTTGTTATGGTTGGATGGGATAGAATGACGCATGACACTAGAATATTTCTTAATGTAATTCGAGATCCAAAATACAAAATTTTGCACCTACCAAATGGTAAGATATTCCATTTATTTATTTTTTAAAATAATAAAGTATAAGTTCTTTAATTGATAATTTTAGAAAATAAACAATCTTTGAATTAATTGTTTATCATATTATGACATGTAGGAAAATATTATCTTATTGATTTTTGATATCTTCAAATGAAAGGTTATCTTGGACCATGTAGAGGACAACAATATCATTTACCTGATTTTCGTAGACGTAGATCTATATCTGGTAAAGAAGAGATATTCAGCCATTCACATTTATCATTACATAGTGTGATTGAACGAACTTTTGGTGTTTTGAAAAAAAAAATGGACCATTTTAAGGGATATGGCAAATTATAGTTTTGAAAAGCAAATGATAATTGTTGTTGTTACAATGATGATATACAATTTTATCCGAAAACATGTCGGTCAAAATGATGCAAATTTTATGGGCTACAAAAATATTGACAGGACATATAAGAATATTATTAATCAAGAATATGTGCATGATGAAGAAAGTGATGATAATAATGGTGAATCAAACAATTCAAGTGGTTATTAAATGGACATGCCCTCTCACCTTCTTGCCAAATCTCTTGAGAATAGAAACCTAAAGTTTGATGGCTGTTTTTTTTTATATAAATATACCGGAATGGAGAAGAAAGTTTTGTTTCTGGTAAAATTTTGGAACAAATTTTTTAGAATGATGATTCAAATTCAGGCCAAAATTTTGGAAAAGTTGATAAGAAATAAATGAGAAAGGTTTAATATAATTTTTATAAACTTTAAATATATTTTAATTTTAATTTTATAATTTTTAATTTTTAATTTTTTATATTTTTAAATATATTTTAAAATTTCAAATTATAATATTATTGTAATGATCTCAAAATAATACGTGTATAGATTAAATGGAATTTAAAAAATGCCCAAATAGTTTATATGAAAAACATTTGAATATCAATTTGAGACAAAAATAACCTTTTAAGTATCAATTTAGAAGAAAATAAATTTAAGTATCAAATTTATATTTAAGTTATTTCTTTGTTTCTAGGCTCTAATCAAACCTATAACACATTTATTCAAGCATAATACTTCTTTAGTGCATCAGAGTTTATGGGATTGGGCAACTAATTTCTAATTATTTCAGTTCTTAAGAATAAGAGCTCCTCGTAAGAAAGTTTTCTCCACCACATTTGGCTCCCATTTCCCCCAATTACGACAATATCTTTTTCAACACTAGATGGCCATCTTTTGGTAAAGCTGACCTTGAGCAATCTCTTTTTTCTCAACGAGGTTTAATTGTTCAAACCTTTCCTATATCCGTTACGCTTCTTTCAATTGCACTTCTCTGAGGACCTTGGGAGATGGTATCATAACTTCAAATGGTAATTATGCTCCCATCCCATAAACCAATAAAATGGAGTTGTCCCGGTTGAAGTTGGAATTGATGTCCGGTAAGCCTGCAACGCAAGTGGAAACTTGTAATGTCTTAGTAGATGTTCTTATTTGCTAGATCTACTGCCCCCATTCATTTTGGCTGGTAATTGTGATGCTTTATCTGAAACCGTGCATATGCTTTAGTTATTAATGTATTATTTTGATTTTTCGCATTATATGAAATATAATTTTTTTTAAAAAAAAATCATAACTATAAATGATTTCTATCTTTATGAATTTGTATATTAATATCTAGTCATATTTCCATATGACATAATTTCAATCTTTTTTGAAATAATCAATTACCACAAGTATGAATATGTCACCACTAAAAGCTATTAGAAGAAATAGACAATCTTTTTTGAAATAATCAATTACCACAAGTATGAATATGTCACCACTAAAAGCTATTAGAAGAAATAGACCTAATCAAGTCCATACCCCACATCGAAAATGGCCATGGTGGAGCCAAAATGCAAATTACTCATAGCATTATGGATGCTATCAACATAAATTTAAAATTTGTGACATTTTCAAACATATTCTATACAAGCACGCTCCATTTCCATCCCAAAATAGTTAGTCTTCATAATTTGCCTAGCCATCATGTGTCCATTTGTGCGTGCCCTACATACCCCATTATGTAGCTTTGAAAAAATTGTTCATGCTTCTTCTGCATTCATACACCTTAAGAGTACTTAATCTCGACCTCTCTTATACAACACATCTCCGTCCATGAAGAAACTCATGGATAATCTCCTGATGTTTCGCTTGTCATTCTTCAATTCGTGATCAAAGTATCTTTGAAATTTCAAGTATGATGCTATGTGATACTACCAAGGTCACCCATCCACCTCAGCTTCAATATCTAAGCAATAAGCTGGGGATTCTCTAATTTCTGGCTTGATTGGTTTAACTTTCACAATGCAACTTACCTTGAACGTGCACAATCTTTGACTCCAAAAATCACTTTTAAGTAAAAGAAAGGAAGCATAAAATCTTCTAAAAAATGCTAAATTCGGCCAAGGGTATATTCAAAATGCTTGGGCCAAATTTTACATAATTGTTCCACTAAGAACAAAACTCAACTAATAAAATCCAAAAATAATAAAGCTGAAATTAATTGGGCCACTAACAAGACTGGCCGAACTTATTTTAAGTATATGTATAGATCTTCAATTGGGCTTCATGGGCTGGTCTTCAAGAAGCTGAATAAGAGGTCCACTTGAGTCAAGATTTGGTTCTTCTAAGCTCGCAATTGTAATCCAAACTGATTTAACTCCAAAATTTGAGATGGGGGATTCAGTTATTAATCGAATCGAATTATTATTACTTGAATCACATGAAATGTAAAAATTTGTAACCATTAACTAAGCTTTTAAATACATGAATTGAACCAAAATATTTTGGTTGAAATAAGTATAAAACATATAAAAAAAATATATTGCTAATGTTTAGTTCAAAAAATATATTATATATAAAATATATTATATATTTTGGTTAATTACTCGATTTTAAACTGAATTCACCGATAACCGAAATTTTAAAAAATTATAAACTGACCTCCGACTGAACTAAATTCGGAGTCACCGACCGATTAACCGAATTAAATCTATTCGATCGATTAATTCAGTTTTAACCGAACTATGAACACCCTTATTCATAACTCACAAACTCTTGCACTATAACGATGAATTTTGGCATGAATTGGCTTGATTTTGAGGAAAATGTTTTTATTTGTAAGGATGAATATTATAATTGTAAAAAATATAATATTACTAATTATATATGATAAGAAATAAATTATTGGGTTATTAAAATATTAAGGAACAGATAAGTTAAGGTAAGGGAAAGAACGATGTAATTAGTTATATGATTTAATATTTTTATGACATTGGTTGCATGAATTGTTTTATGATGGATGTGTAGTCTTTTCAATAAATTTGATGATTTAATATGTATAAAATGCAATTTGAAAATGTTTTGTAATTATATTATAACAAAAGAAGGAATGAATATAGAAAGACGTTATAATTAATAACATTATAAAATTGTAATGTAAAAGGGGTAGTAGATATGTGACTGTTTAGACAAAACGAAACAATAATATTATAAATTAAAATTTAGTGAATGCACGACATTGTTTATTGAGGGAATATAGGATACGAAAGTAAAATAAGGAAAAAGATTGTAATTTTATTAATTGTTATTGTAATGAAATACTAATCGAATTATAGGTTCTTTTTAATATAATATTTAGAATTATTCAATCTATAAATAATAGGATAATACGTTTTAGCGTACTCAAACTTACATATTTTTGTATTAATAATAAGACCCATATCAATTGAAATATAGCTAATTAGTATTTACTTAAACATCATAGCATAAATGTTTTATTTCATTCTAAACTTTATGAATGATATTTTGTGAACATGTGACAAACTCCATACAAAAATATCATTCATTTGCTTCAAGCAATCTTGCACCTCTTATTTCCTCACCTCGTAATTGACTTCATATCAAAAAGTGTTTTTCACATATAAATTAAACATTCATGTAAAAAAAATTACGAAACTTGAGGTATCTTGAATAAATTTGTAAGGGTGATATCATCTTGTTCAAGATCAACAAGTGGTTTGTTATGTTATGAGAATAGGTCATTAAAATAAAAAGAAAATTAAAAAAGTTTTGATGGAAATGAAAACATTATTTCTGTTTCTTTTTCGCCCACCTTGTAAGTATTGTAGAATTAATATGCCCTCTACATGGTATAAAATTGATTTTATTTCTTCTACAATGTGATATGAAGGATGACTGAAATTAGGTTAGGTTTATACACAATTAATAAGTGAATATAAATATGATTATTGCCATAATTAGTAATTGAATATGGAAAGATTTTTCGGAATAAACTCGTGGAAATATTCTGGATAAATCAAAACTTGTGCGTTGTGACTTTAAAATCGAAAGTTCTATTAAATTTATAAACACAAACAACAAATAGATGGAATTATATTTATTTTTTCGCCATTTTTTAAACATGGTTAAAGGTAAAGATATGAAATTTTACAAATAAAAAATAATATGTATATAGAAATTAACGTCAGGATTTTTTTTCTAATAATCACTACTTTACATTTGTAATTATGTAATTTAGTGTCTAATTGTGAGAGAAATTTATGGTCACATTTTAATTTATTTGGTTGTTGTAGAAGTTAGAAGACTTTCAAAAATTAAGGATCGGGTTAGTTTTTATGAAAAAAATTGTAACACCTTAATCTTGACTCAAAAGTTTAGTTAGATCTAGAGTGTCATAAAAGTCATCGAAGTAACTAGTTCGATGAATCATATCAAAACATAAATTTAAAACATACAAATAATAAATTATTTAACGAAATCATACTTATAAATAATATTAAAATAATCAACACAACTCAGTCAAATAATCAAACAATTCACAGTTATAAAAGTGACAAACTAATTTAATCGACCTAAGTACAGGCTAAAGGTATTCATGGGTCGGGCCAAACCCAACCAAAATTTTAGGACCATTTGCTAGGTCCAGTCTGGATAAAAATGCTAAAACTCAGGTCCGTCCCGATCATTTTATTTTTTTTATAATTTTTATATAATAGGTGCAACTTAACAAGCAAATACCTCTAATATAATAACAAAATTAATAATAAAACAAGAGTTATATAATATTCAAAAAATAACAACAAAATAGTAGCAACATAATAGTAAAATGGTAGCAAAATAGTGAAAAAAAATAAGAAAATAGCAACACAACAGTAAAAAACAGCAAGAAAATAGTTAAAAACAATAGTTTTTTTTTGCATATTTAGGTCGGGCCGGGCTGAAGCAAAAAAAGCCTTACCCGAGGCCCGACCTGTTTTCTAAATGGGCTTTATTTTTTGTCCAACCCTATTTTTCGGGCCTATAGTTTTACCAAAACCCTCTCACTTTTCGAGTGGGCTTTCGGACTAGGTGGCCCAACCCATGAACAGGTCTAATACATGCCAAGACCAAATAAGGTGAAACGTCTTTACAAAGAAAGGACTACAATGACTCGTTGGTGATGTTGATCGATGATGAACTATCTATAACCTGCGCACGAAATTAAAAACCTAAAATGTTGAGCTTTTCACAATTCAGTAGTGATCTCCAAATTCCAACTTTACCATATATTAAACTTAATTGATATCTACTAAACTAACTAATAAATCGATTAAGGCAAGTGCATCTATCAATTAATAGCATAGCTATGGTGAGCACAAATATCGTTTCCTTGAGGATTACAATTATTAGTAATTATTGTCTTTCTATTATTTAACCTAATAATTCAAAAAGATTGATTAAAACTAAAATAAACAATATAAATCAACTAACAATTGCACCAGAGAATAAAACACAGAAATAATCAAATATCAACCGATTGACTAAACAATACTTAGGTAAGAATCCACCTAGAATTCATCTAAAATTTTTAGTCTAAGTTATGCAATTTATTTCCTTAGTTTCCTTTATTCGTAGAAACCCTTAACTTATGCTAGTATCTCTTTTGAGCGTAAAAACAACTAACTCTAGGTTCATTAATTTAAACTTCTTTCTAATTAAAACCCCTATTATTGCATTAATTCACTCTATGAATTCCCCTATTATATTTGACTCTAATCCGGTAGATTTATATCATTCTATTTCTAAGATTGCATGCAACTCTATTTGACTATGTAAGACTAATAAAAAAAAGGGACTATTCAACCTCAAACTTATGCACATAAAACATGGATTAAAACTTTAGAAATATTAACCCCTAAAAAATTAGAATTCATAATAAAAAACAAAGAAACTAGGATTTTATTGCATAAAACCATAAATTAAACAATAAGATCCATCCTAGGGTTCATCTCCTCTGGGTACTAGAAATTTAGTTCATACTTGCAAGAATAAATACAAAAAATACAATATAACCATTAAAATCTTTCCGTCGGTTGTGGATGAAATGTCGTACTAAAATTTAGCTTGGTGCTTAGAACTTCATATAACTCACCCCAAAATCTAAAGGTGAATCTTGGATCACGATAAGAAAAGATAAACAATGGCACACCATGCAATCTTACTATTTCAGAGACATACAATTCTCCTAGTTTCTCAAGTGAGTAATTTGTGTGTACTTGGTCAATTGGTCAACTATAATCCAGATCAGATCTTTCTTTCTAGGCGATAGCGGTAACCTTGACACAAAATCTATGGTAACTCGTTCCTATTTCCATTCTGGAATCATAATAAGATGTAACAACCTTGATGGAACTTGATGTTCAACTTTCACTTGATGACATATTAGACATTTTGCCACAAATTCTGAAATTTTGCATTTCAAACCAGGCCACCATTACATTTGTTTCAAGTTTTTGTACATTTTATTACTACTCGGATGAATCAAATAGGCACTACTGTAGGCTTTCAGTAATGTAACGCCCCAATCCTGATCCTTAAGGAAGACCTAGGATTGGCACGTCACTGACTTAAAATTTTTGTTCTTTTAAACTTGTACAGGTGTGATCTTCATAAAAATATCATTCAAACAAATTTGATTTGTAAATCCTTTGCGAAACTAAAGATAAACAAGGTTATGCGTTTCCAAGGAAAATGAAAAACATGGAGGCTCCTTTGGAAGTTTTTAAAACCATGTTTGGGTTAACCAATATTTGACTACGGCGTTGTATACATACACATATAATTAGACTGACATTAATCTTTCAACATAAATAGTTCGTTACTTTACAAGAAAACATAGTCACTTCGTTGAAGTTTTATTGAACTAACGATTTCAAAAGAGTAGTTTTAAAATAAAAAAATTTAGTCCTTGAATGACACTATCTTGACACCACCCTCATGTAATGCATAATACAAAACACTTAAAATTCTCACGGAATAGATCTCCTTTGGCGTAGTCTTCGAAAGGTCCTTTACCTCATCAGTGACCCTGAGAAGGAAAGGTAACTAAATAAGTTCAAATAACCTAGTAAGTTCTAAAGCAAACATATCAATAGCTATATATATAATACCAATAAACCTTTCCCACTCAGCAAATCATACAATTCGTCTGTTGGAGACTATAATTTACAAACAAACTTTACTACAGACATTATTTCTTTGGCGCAATAACTACGCCCATGCAACCATGCAAACATCCTCCTTCATGCTAGTCACACCCAAGTCCATGGTCAAGCTTTAACATTAATTTCATTCATTTCATCATGATTTTCCAATATGGTTTGCATTAACACATGCCCTACCAGAGGCTACATGATCATTTTTCATGTATCGTGATCTATCAGTTCAATGCTCATTTCATTATAGGCATCACCATGATTTCATTTTCATAACTCAATTCACATTATTCATTCCAGAATCAATGGGTGATGGCTTAAGCACGAAGAAAAGCCCTTACTCCATTTACACAAACAACCAACTTAGACTCATAACTACAAACCTTTATTACTCACACCCAAATACATAATCTTATGGGATAAAAGTGCTTACCTCAATTGACATAAACGAAAACATAATACATACACGCACATAGAAACAAGAAGGAACTCACCAGAATTTGCAGCAAGATCAGACAACAGGACTCTTGCCCTTATTATGAGGGTTTTTTTAGGAGTTTCTTGAGCTATAATATGAAGAGTTAACTTATCAGATCATTTTACTAGAAAAACTAAACAAGTTAAATATGAACATTAACAAGAAACCCATAATTTGGAAGTTTCTTCCCTTATACACCAAACCGACCTTAAAACATAAAACCCTATGGCCTCGTAAATAACCATGAAAATAACTTGAGTTTCATTGATATTTACTAGATATCAAATGACGGTGGAGTTGGCTGAGTACAACGAACCCAAGTCTTCAAAAAAATTTGAAGTCTAGAGTTTTTCGAAAGAAAAATTGCAGGGAAAGCTTGAAAAGAAAATGTGGTTTCCAAAGAAAGCAAAAAACTTGCTTAAGAAGCCAAATTTTTCTTTATAAAAATATACAGAAAGGAAAAACATAGTGGATAAGTCTGATTTCCCTCCAAATCCCTCGTTCCTTATGACTAAGAACTTCATTCTCTTCATAAATACGAGTCTGATAGATTATAGAAACTTAGTCCTATACTAATCAAATTCTCGTTCGTCTAACCAGATTGTTCAACCAGTATAATAAAATAATAATGCATACAATTCTTTTAGAATAAGGTCCTAACACTAAGGGCTTAACATTTCGTCTAACAACTGAGGTGGCGTATACTATTCAGATGCGTCCACCAAACCACCAGGCTCGCCTAATGCAAACTTCGCCCGAAGGAGCACTTAAAGAATCCTTATACTTAGTCAACTGTAATGCCTATCTATTTTGAACTTACTCTATACGCCTTACTTCTATAAATAGTATTCGGTCATTAAGGCTTTGCTGGGTGGAATGTTACACATAATATCTCTCATTTGGCCTTAGAATTCTTGGGTACACATAGTCCGTCTCGAAAGTACAAACTACAATTAACACCAATGCAGAACTCAGTAGCTTGTGCATTTTTAACCTATTCTTGTTTAGCGTTTAACTCAAACAATTTTGCTGCGATTCACAAATTTGCTGCAAAAACATCGATTTAGCTTTCAATTCAGCCAAAATGGAACGGTTACGCTCCAACGTTAAATGAGTATTCATCACTCTCAAAGCAAATAAATATTTCTGACTCAAATAATCCGCAACTACATTGGCTTTTCCAGGATGATTATCAATGATCAAGTCGTAGTCTTTCAGTAATTCGAGCCATCTACGTTGTCTCAAGTTTAGTTCTTTCTAAGACATAAGATATTTTAGGTTTTTATGGTCAATGAAGACATAACATTTTCCTCATATAGATAATTGACCACTGCTAAACGTGTGAACGTTTAACTGAAAAATAATGCACAAAATATATATGAAATTACACTAGCGGTGTCCATAAGTATACGAGTCAAATTGTAATATAATAAAATGTACAATGAATCATTGGAAAGTATTCTAAGAATCATACCCAATGAAGGATGAATTAAATCTGTTGAAAATCTCTCTACAAGAATAAGTCTAAGTAGTAATAATTAAATACTATATTACGAAAACCAAAATAAACAAAGATAATATCATAAACTAAAAAACTAAAATAAATGACAGAAAATAAAACACAAACAACTAAATCAATCAAAAAGATTAACTCATTTCAATGGTTGTAATTAACTTTAGATTAAGGTTTTAATGTGGATTAGCTAATAACTAACCAATTATTACCTCTTGGCCTCTAATTGATTAATTAATTGGTGAATACCTCTGACCACACTTTCTCAACCAAGATAAATTACAATTTACTCAGTAAATTTATCTCCTGATCTTGTTTAACCTTGATTACTTCCTAGGGTTGTCAAGCTTAGGGTTTAAGAACGCATAATTTATACCAACTAGGAGACCTAGTCATTGTAGTAGAGTTTTTGGTGAGTTCCTTTTTACTTTTATGTGTTTTATATTCCATTAATATATAAATTGCGTAAGGTAAGTAATCTCTCTCAGTAACGTATGAGTGGTATATGTGTGAGTAATATTAATCTAGTGTCATCAGTATGAGTTCATTCAGTCTGTGTTATGAAATAAAAACGATCTTTCATGCTTAAGCTAGTACCATTAGCTTGTGATATTTGAGGTGTGATTTGTGGTGATGGAGAAAAGGTTATATGTTTGTGATGCCTCCGGTAGGGCAGCTATATTGCAAATCAGACTAACAGATCACGAGAAAACATGTTATTTTGAATCAAAATGATATGAAGAGTTAAAGGGAGTATGTATATGAATAAGACTGTATGATATGCTTCTGATTTTGAATTCTAAGTACAAGGCTTGCATGAGGATGGGTTGTATGTGTCGTGTTAAATTGGCTAATAGTAACTGTAACACCTTATACTTGGTTTAGTCGCTCGACCCAAGCTATAAGGTATTACAACTGTAAAACATTAACATTGTTCACTCACTAGTCATAAATAACCAAATAAATTATTTCATAATTAAATTAAAATTATTTCCATGTTAATCGATCATATCCGGACCTAAATAAAGCATAAAAAGCATTTAAAACAAACCAGGAACAATTCAAAACTAAACTAAAACTTTTACAAAAATTCAGTTAAAAAGTGAAAACAGGGTTCACACGGCCATGTGGCTAGGCCATGTGATAGAGCTCAGCCCGTGTCCCTTAAGGACATGGATGTGTGGCCAAATCATGTAACAAAATGTGACCTTGTGGACAAAACTGCACCAAAATGAAATAGGCCACATGATTGTGTCATGCAACCGTGTGGGACACACGACCATGTGGCAGATTGTGTCACAGGCCATGCGTACCTAAAAGTGACTTAGAAAAAAAGCAAATTCAATCTAAAACACTTAGGCCACAAAGAATATCATTTCCATCCTTTAAACCTATTTAAAATACATCATTACATGTCAAATTATGTCAAATAACATTCAACTTAAGTGCCAAACCAATATGCCCTCATTGGCACCACGATTCAAACATTAAAACATAACCATTCAAACATCAACCATTAGCAATCTATACCATTCATTCCATGAAATCAATGGAAAATTAATTACATTACACCATTACTCACATTGCTAACATATTATCAACCAAAGTTTACCTAGTTACCTAACATTTATACCAAAATAGCCATTCAAAATGCATTTAGTTACCAAAACATGCATTTACCGCCACACACCACAACCAACCAAAATACTATTTAGGATTTATATTAATACACATATTATGTAACACCCCGTACCCGAGACCGTTGCCGGATTCGGACATGAGGGGTTTGCAGACTTAAATCACTTATTTGCACAGTCCATTTTAAATTTCCAGACGAGCTGGCTAACTGCGTCACTGTCACCTTAAAAATCATATCTCGAGTTCCAAAACTCGAAAACCAGTTCCGTAAATTTTTCCTGAAACTAGACTCATATTTCCATCTATAAATTTTTTTCTAGAATTTTTGGTCGAACCAATTAGTACAGTTTATTAGTTAAAGTCTCCCCTGTTTCAGGGTCCGACTACACTAACCTTTGCGCATTACGACTTGGATATCTCCCTGTACAAGGCTTCAATACTGATGCCGTTTGTTTCTATAGATCTGGCATGACCAGAAATCGCTCTGGCCCTGTTCCACGAAAACTTAAATATCTCCTAAAATACGACTCATATGATCGTTTCGTTTCTTCCATATGAAAGTAGATTCATCAAGGTTCGATTACATAATTTATTCACTATTTAATTCCATCCCTACTATTTTTAGTGATTTTTCAAATCCACACCACTGCTGCTGTCAGCATCTGTTTTAAGGTGAACTTTACCATTTTCATGGTTTTCCCTGAATCAACTAGAACTTGCCATACATAGCACCAAAATGATCATGATTAACCATTCCAATGGCTAATCGTTACCAAACATTTCCATACCTCTCAATGAACATCATACAAAAACGATTATAATGCTATGCTCAAAGTATATATAAGCCATTTTCGCATGGCTATCCAAATTTATACAAAACCAAAGTGTACATGACCGACAACAACAAGGGTAGTCCTATACATGCCATTTCAAAGTTCAACCAAAAGTGTACCAAAGGGGGCTTTGATAGTGTGGACGACTTCGACTTCGACAATCCCGAGTCCGATAGGTGACGAACCAAAATCTATAAAACAGAGAATCAAAGAAACGGAGTAAGCATTTAATGCTTAGTAAGTTTTGAGCCATGAAATTAGACACAACTAAAGTATAGCATTCATATGGCTAAACGGATAATTTCACATGCACAAATTCTCAATATCATACTTACTTCACATTACCAACCCTTATATTCATACACAAAAGATCAACTTAGCCAAAGGTCGGTAGCTCATTTATCGACTGAGCAAATATTATTTGTAAGGGATCAACTAATTCAAAGCATATACGAAACATACCTCATCGCTGGGATTTTACGAGCGTATTAATTGAAACTATTACAGCAAGGTCACTCCCCAAGCCAAGTACCTTCGGAATTTAACCGGATATAGCTACTCGCTCGAATACCTTCGGGACATAGCCCGGATATAGTAACTCACACAAATGCCTTTGGGACTTAGCCCGGAACTAGTAACTCGCACAAATGCCTTCGGGACTTAGCCCGGAACTAGTAACTCGCACAAATGCCTTTGGGACTTAGCTTGGAACTAGTAACTCGCACAAATGCCTTCGGAACTTAGCCCGGAACTAGTAACTCGCACAAATGCCTTCGGGACATAGCCTGGTTATCATCCAAATATTCATGCACATACCAATAAATCATGACACATCTATATTTCATTTTCATAATTAGAGTTCAAACACAAGTCACGTATTAAGCAATCCCATTTTCGGCTCACTAGCCACATACAAACAGCATGGTTTAGTTTGCTTTATGACACGATCTCTATGCACATACGGCTACCCGTCATACGTATAGACTAATTAACTCAACATATAATTCAAGTAGAATCATCATATCACCGTATATTTGTTATGCTCATACGTCATGACTTAATCAAATCATAAACTAAGTCTCGTTACTCGAAAACTTACTTCGGATGTTGTCGAGTGATTTCGACGGCTATTCGATCACTTTTTCCTTCCCTTTATCGGATCTAGTTCCCCTTTGCTCTTGAGCTTAATTTAACAAATAAATTGATTTAATCATTTGAACATCAAAAATAGAAACTCAAGGTACTTAACCCATATATACATTAGACATTAGAGTCACATATATATGAAATCATGAATCAACTCAACATATTAGCCAATATTCTCCTTTAGCCGATTTTCTAAGTCAAGATAAAGCCATCAATATGCTTACCTATAGCCGAACACACAACATCAATCTATGTATTCATTCATGTGGTCGAATATGCATGCCTATGGTGAGGCCGATTGTATACTTAATACATTCTACAAATATGGTCACTTGTATTGGCTAATCACCATTTTGTTTCAAGTTCAAAGCTTGGCTAAAACACATATATACACTAGAAATCAATTACTAACATTTGCACTTCACCTTAATAGCTAACTTAGCAACCCTTAATTTAACATATAATTGTTCATAAAAAAATTAATGCATCCTCTCCATTCCATCGATTCAAAACACATACATTACTCAATAATACTCAAAGTCACATTCGGCCTTAGCACACAATTTCTCTACTTCATCTAACATGAACAACAACTATATTTCTCTTCTACTTCCTACCATGGCCGAATGCTTCATGAAGTTGCTAAGACCTACCTTTTTCAAATTCCCACACACACTCACATCCAATCCTTTTTGTTGAGCACTCAAACTCTATCATCTTCATAACTCATCAACACAACATCAAACACCAACCAAAAAGACAACACCCATGGCCGAGTATCATCTCCCTCACATAGCAAGGATTTAAACCATGGGCTAGGTAGAACTCAAGCTAACAACTAAAAATATACATGAATCTCATGGAGCAACATCAAACATACCTTAGCCTAGTTACATGCATGGCCGAACCTCTTCAACCTTTCTTCTTCCTTCCTCCTTAAAATTTTCGGCCAAAGGTGTTAAAGGATGAACACACTTTTTTTTCTTTTCTTTGTCTAGTCACGGCAATGGGGAGTAAGGGGGGACAACTTTGGTTTCTCCTCCCACTCACCTCATGTTTTATCGTTTTAATTCACTATTTTATTTTCTCAACCCATGATGCTAATAGGAAATTCATATTATCATCTATGACCCATCCATGGCCGGCCACTACTCAAAATAAATGGGTATTTGACATGCAAACCCTTCATTCTTATAACATGCATTAATAGGCCACTTACATTTGCCTAGCACATTTCTAAATTTTCTCGCATAAGTCCTATTAAATAAATTCACATGCAATTGACTAAATCGAAGCTTAAAACTTTCACACATTCATAATAACATATTTTAGACAATAAATATCATACTCAAATAATTTGGTGACTCGGTTTAGCGGTCCCGAAACCGCTTTCCGACTAGGGTCACTTTAGGGCTGTCACAACTCTCCCCCACTTAAGAAATTTTCGTCCCCGAAAATCTTACCGGTAAATAGGTTTGGGTATCGCTCTTTCACATAGTTCTCGGGTTCCCAAGTAGCTTCTTCTATCCCGTGTTTAAGCCATAACACTTTTACTGAAGGAACATTTTTGTTCCGTAACTCTTTCACTTCACGAGCTAGGATACGAATCGGTTCTTCTTCATAACTCATATCGGATTGAATTTCAACCTCTGATGGATTAATCACGTGTGACGGATCAGATCTATAACGTCGAAGCCTCGAAACATGAAAGACGTCGTGAATATTTTCAAGTTCAGGGGGCAAAATCAATCTATACGCAACTGGACCAACTCGTTCGGAGATTTCGTACGGCCCAATGAATCTCGAACTCAACTTGCCCTTACGGCCATATCTGAGTATCTTTTTCCAAGGCGAAACTTTAAGAAACACTTTATCTCCCACATGATATTCAATGTCTTTTCGTTTCAAATCCGCATACGATTTCTGACGATCTGTGGCTGCCTTCAGACTTTCACGGATTACTTTTACTTTCTGTTCAGCGTCTTTAATCAAATCAATTCCGAAAATTTTACTTTTACCGAGCTCGGTCCAAAAAAATGGTGTACGACATTTACGACAGTACAAAGCCTCGTAAGGTGCCATCTTAATACTTGATTGAAAACTATTGTTGTAAGTGAATTCAATCAAAGGTAAATACCGCTCCCATGAGCCACTAAACTCGAGGATGCAACATCTCAACATATCCTCAAGTATCTGAATTATCCGCTCGGATTGACCATCGGTTTGTGGATGAAAAGCGGTGCTAAAATGCAGCTTGGTACCCAAAGCTTCTTGCAATTTCTTCCAAAATCGCTAGGTGAATCTCGGATCTCTATCCGACACAATAGAAATCGGTACCCCGTGTAATCTCGCAATCTGAGAAACATACAATTCAGCTAGTTTATCCAATGAAAAATCCGTACGTACGGGGATAAAATGAGTCGACTTAGTCAGCCTATCAACAACAACCCAAATCGCATCTTTCTTACTTGTCGACAATGGCAACCCAGATACAAAATCCATCGTGACTCGATCCCATTTCCATTCAGGTATCATGATCGGCTGAAGTAAACCCATAGGCACTTGATGTTCCGCCTTCACTTGCTGACATATTAAACACTTCGAAACAAAATCGGAAATGTCTCGTTTCATACCATGCCACCAAAACTGACGTCTCAGATCGTTGTACATTTTCGTACTCCCGGGTGAATTGACATTCGGCTACAATGAGCTTTGTTCAGAATCATCGTAATAAGTTCTGAATTTCTTGGGACACACAAACGACTTCTGAACCTCAAACAATCATCATTGTCAATTTGAAACTCCGATTCCATGTTCGAAACACATTCAGCCCGTGTTGCAACCAATTCATCATCGACTTTCTGAGCTTCATGAATTTGATGGATCAAAAATGGTTTGGCCTTTAATTCTGCCCCTAACACATTGTCGGATAGAACGGACAAGTGTACATTCATCGCTCGTAAAGCAAACAGTGATTTACGACTTAAGGCATCCGCAACCACATTAGCCTTTCCCGGGTGATAGTCAATGACAAGCTCATAATCTTTCAACAACTCGAGCCAACGTCTTTGTCGTAGATTTAAGTCTCTTTGAGTCATCAAATATTTGAGACTTTTGTGATCCGAAAATACATGGCACTTCTCACCAAATAAGTAATGTCGCCATATTTTCAAAGCGAATACAATGGTAGCTAATTCGAGATCATGGGTCGGATAATTTTTCTCATGTGGCTTTAATTGTCTCGACGCATAGGCCACAACTCGACCTTCTTGCATCAATACGCAACCCAACCCAAGTAGGGATGCATCACTATAAATGACGAACTCCTTGCCTGATTCAGGCTGCACTAGTACTGGAGCTTCCGTCAAGTGAGTTTTCAATTGTTCGAAACTTTTCTGACACTTTTCTGTCCATTCAAACTTAACATCCTTCTGAAGTAGTTTCGTCATTGGTGTGGCTATCATCGAGAAACCTTTCACAAACCGTCGGTAGTAACCGGCAAGTCCCAAGAAGCTCCGAACCTCAGTAATATTTCTCGGAGGCTTCCAGTTAAGTATGGCTGAAATTTTGCTCGGGTCAACTCGAATACCCGATGCGGATACCACATGACCCAAGAAGCTAACCTCTCTTAACCAGAACTCACACTTACTGGGCTTAGCATATAACTGCTTATCCCGTAAAATTTGCAACACTAATCCCAGGTGTTCAGCATGATCGGTTTCATTTCTCGAATAAACCAAAATATCATCGATAAACACGACTACAAACCGATCCAAATACGGTCTGAAGATCCGATGCATCAAATCCATAAATACCGCAGGGGCATTAGTGAGCCCAAACGGCATCACTAAGAACTCATAGTGACCGTATCTCGTTCTGAAAGCAGTTTTGGGTATATCCGAATCTCGAATTCGCAACTGGTAATAACCCGATCTCAAATATATCTTTGAAAACACTGAGGCTCCCTTTAGTTGATCAAACAAATCGTCAATACGTGGCATCGGATATTTATTATTTATTGTCAATTTATTCAGCTGACGATAGTCGATGCACAACCTCATGGTCCCGTCCTTCTTTTTCACAAACAATACTGGTGCACCCCAAGGTGAGAAACTTGGTCGAGCGAAACCTCTATCCATCAATTCTTGCAACTGAGCTTTCAACTCTTTTAACTCGGTTGGTGCCATACGATACAGAGCTATCGAAATCGGCATAGTCCCAGGTACAAGCTCAATACCAAACTCTACCTCCCGAACAGGTGGTAAACCCGATAATTCCTCGGGAAAAACATCCGGGTATTCACAAACCACCGGCACAGATTCGGGTTTCTTTTCTAACTTTTTGTCATCAAGTACATACGCAAGGTATGCTTCGCACCCCTTTCTTACATATTTCTGGGCCAACATTGATGATATTACAGCTGGCAACCCCTTTAAGTCCGTAGACTCAACTCGGATTATCTCGTTATTTGCGCACCTCAAATCAATAGTCTTGCTTTTTCAATTCACAACCGCATCATGCACGGTCAACCAATCTAAATCGAGGATAACATCAAATTCATCAAACGGCAAAAGCATCAAGTCCGCCAGAAAACAGGAACCTCGAATTACTAGGGGACATTTCTTACACACTTTGTCGACAAGCACGTAACGACCCAAGGGATTTGACACCCGAATTACGAACTCAGTAGACTCAATAGGTAAAGTCTTACTGGATGCTAAGGTTTCACATATATAAGAATGAGTAGAACCAGGGTCAATCAAAGCAATCACATTAGTATCAAAGAGAGTAAAAGTACCGGTAATAACATCTGGCGAGGAAGCATCCTCGCGTGCGCGTATAGCATAAGCTCTAGCAGGAGCACAAGCCTCAGATCTGGTTGTAGCATCTCTAGATCCTCTCTGACCACTACTAGGATTTCCCGTGTTTCTAGATGGTCTACCTCGAGCAGTGGTAGCACCCGGTTTCCCACTCTGATTTACATTCTGTTCAGACAACCTCGGGCAATCTTTAATGAAGTGGTCAACTGATCCGTACTTGTAACAGGAGCAGTCATGAAATCTACAACTCCCTGAATGCCATTTACCAGAATACTGGCACTCCGTTCTGTCTCGACGATCATTTCCAACACTGGCGATCGAAGTGACGCGTGTGCTCACAGGGGGTCGATCGCGATCTCGTCTAGAAAAACCCGAAGTGTCCCTAGACCGGCCTAAGTCATCTCTAAATTTCTTCAATGACTGTTGAAAGGGCTTTCCTGAAGATCTCTTACGAAACTCCTTTGCTCCCACATCGGCTTTTCTTTTCTCCTTACTGAGCTCCTCGGCTTTGCAAGCTCGCTCGACAAGTACCACAAATTCTCGAATTTCTAAAATGTCAACATACAGCTTTATATCATCATTCAGTCCATCTTTGAAACGTTTACACATCACAGCTTCTGAAGAAATGCATTCTCGCGCGTACCGGCTAAGCCTCACAAATTTTCGTTCATAGTCGGTAACTGACATGGAACCTTGTTTGAGTTCAAGAATTCCTTCCGTTTTTGGTCAATGAATCTCTGACTGATATACTTCTTTCGAAACTCGGTTTGGAAAAACTCCCAAGTTACTTGCTCTCTGGGCACAACAGAAGTCAACATATTCCACCAATAGTAGGCAGAATCACGTAGCAAGGAGATAGTACACTTTAGGCACTCATCGGGTGTGCAAGATAGCTCGTCGAGTACCCGAATAGTGTTGTCCAACCAAAATTCAGCTTGCTCGGCATCATCGCTGTCCGTAGCTTTAAATTCAATAGCCCCGTGTTTTTGGATTCTGTCAACTGGGGGCTTATTTGACCTTATTTGGTCAGTTACCGGAGGTATTGTAGGTGCGGGGGTTGTGTTTGTCGGGAATGGAGGTTGTGGAACAGCCGTATTAGTCCGAATGTATTGGTTGAACCAATCATTCATCACGCTATAAAAAGCTTGTCTAGCTTCATCATTCGGATTACTAGCAATAGGTTGAGAGTCCGCCGACGCTGTCCCTTGTGCGGGAGCAGGCGCTGCACTCTCAAGATCATCAGCTACCGCTCGGTCGGGATCAGGATCCATTACTATAAGTAAACACATTTGCAAATGTCAGAAATCACCACACTATCAAATAATCACATAATGGCATGTATAGCTAGACCCAAACGTATTACGGTAGTCCTAGAATCGACTAAACCGTAGCTCTGATACCAATTAAATTGTAACACCCTGTACCCGAGACCGTTGCCTGAGTCGGACACGAGGGGTTTGCAGACTTAAATCACTTATTTGCACAGTCCATTTTAAATTTCCAGACGAGCTGGCTAACTGCGTCACTGTCACCTTAAAAATCATATCTCGAGTTCCAAAACTCGAAAACAAGTTACGTAAATTTTTCCTGAAACTAGACTCATATTTCCATCTATAATTTTTTTTTCTAGAATTTTTGGTCGAACCAATTAGTACAGTTTATTAGTTAAAGTCTCCCCTGTTTCAGGGTTTGACTACACTGACCTTTGCGCATTACGACTTGGATATCTCCTTGTACAAGGCTTTAATACTGATGCTGTTTGTTTCTATAGAAACTAGTCTCGAAAAGGAATCTATACATATATGGCATGACTTCTAATTATCTCTGGTTAATTTATAGTGAATTTCCAAAGTCAGATCAGGGGATCTAGAAATCGCTCTGGCCCTGTTCCATGAAAACTTAAATATCTCCTAAAATACGACTTATATGATCGTTTCGTTTCTTCCATATGAAAGTAGATTCATCAAGGTTCGATTACATAATTTATTTACTATTTAATTCCATTCCTACTATTTTTAGTGATTTTTAAAATCGACACCACTACTGCTGTCAGCATCTGTTTTTAAGGTGAACTTTACCATTTTCATGGTTTTCCCTGAATCAACTAGAACTTGTCATACATAGCACCAAAATGATCATGATTAACCATTCCAATGGCTAATCGTTACCAAACATTTCCATACATCTCAATGAACATCATACAAAAACGATTATAATGCTATGCTCAAAGTATATATAAGCCATTTTCGCATGGCTATCCAAATTTATACAAAACCAAAGTATACATGACCGACAACAACAAGGGTAGTCCTATACATGCCATTTCAAAGTTCAACCAAAAGTGTACCAAAGGGGGCTTTGATAGTGTGGACGACTTCGACTTTGACAATCTCGAGTCCGATAGGTGACGAACCAAAATCTATAAAACAGAGAATCAAAGAAACGGAGTAAGCATTTAATGCTTAGTAAGTTTTGAGCCATGAAATTAGACACAACTAAAGTATAGCATTCATATGGCTAAACGGATAATTTCACATGCACAAATTCTCAATATCATACTTACTTCACATTACCAACCCTTATATTCATACACAAAAGATCAACTTAGCCAAAGGTCGGTAGCTCATTTATCGACTGAGCGAATACTATTTGTAAGGGATCAACTAATTCAAAGCATATACGAAACATACCTCATCGCTGGGATTTTACGAGCGTATTAATTGAAACTATTACAGCAAGGTCGCTCATTCCCAAGCCAAGTACCTTCGGGATTTAACCGGATATAGCTACTCGCTCGAATACCTTCGGGACATAGCCCGGATATAGTAACTCGCACAAATGCCTTCGGGACTTAGCCCGGAACTAGTAACTCGCATAAATGCCTTCGGGACTTAGCCCGGAACTAGTAACTCGCACAAATGCCTTCGGGACTTAGCCCGGTTATCATCCAAATATTCATGCACATACCAATAAATCATGACACATCTATATTTCATTTTCATAATTAGAGTTCAAACACAAGTCACGTATTAAGCAATCCCATTTTCGGCTCACTAGCCACATACAAACAACATGGTTTAGTTTGCTTTATGACACGATCTCTATGCACATACGGCTACCCGTCATACGTATAGACTAATTAACTCAACATATAATTCAAGTAGAATCATCATATCACCGTATATTTGTTATGCTCATACGTCATGACTTAATCAAATCGTAAACTAAGTCTCATTACTCGAAAACTTACTTCGGATGTTGTCGAGTGATTTCGACGGCTATTCGATCACTTTTTCCTTCCCTTTATCGGATCTAGTTCCCCTTTGCTCTTGAGCTTAATTTAACAAATAAATTGATTTAATCATTTGAACATCAAAAAGAGAAACTCAAGGTACTTAACCCATATATACATTAGACATTAGAGTCACATATATATGAAATCATGAATCAACTCAACATATTAGCCAATATTCTCCTTTAGCCGATTTTCTAAGTCAAGATAAAGCCATCAATATGCTTACCTATAGCCGAACACACAACATCAATCTATGTATTCATTCATGTGGCCGAATATGAATACCTATGGTGAGGCCGATTGTATACTTAATACATTCTACAAATATGGTCACTTGTATTGGCTAATCACCATTTTGTTTCAAGTCCAAAGCTCAGCTAAAACACATATATACACTAGAAATCAATTACTAACATTTGCACTTCACCTTAATAGCTAACTTAGCAACCCTTAATTTAACATATAATTGTTCATAACAAAATTAATGCATCCTCTCCATTCCATCGATTCAAAACACATACATTACTCAATAATACTCAAAGTCACATTCGGCCTTAGCACACAACTTCTGTACTTCATCTAACATGAACAACAACTATATTTCTCTTCTACTTCCTACCATGGCCGAATGCTTCATGAAGTTGCTAAGACCTACCTTTTTCAAATTCCCACACACACTCACATCCAATCCTTTTTGTTGAGCACTCAAACTCTATCATCTTCATAACTCATCAACACAACATCAAACACCAACCAAAAAGACAACACCCATGGCCGAGTATCATCTCCCTCACATAGCAAGGATTTAAACCATGGGCTAGGTAGAACTCAAGCTAACAACTAAAAATATACATGAATCTCATGGAGCAACATCAAACATACCTTAGCCTAGTTAAATGCATGGCCGAACCTCTTCAACCTTTCTTCTTCCTTCCTCCTTAAAATTTTCGGCCAAAGGTGTTAAAGGATGAACACACTTTTTTTTTTCTTTTCTTTGTCTAGTCACGGCAATGGGGAGTAAGGGGGGACAACTTTGGTTTCTCCTCCCACTCACCTCATGTTTTATCATTTTTAATTCACTATTTTATTTTCTCAACCCATGATGCTAATAGGAAATTCATATTATCATCTATGACCCATCCATGGCCGGCCACTACTCAAAATAAATGGGTATTTGACATGCAAACCCTTCATTCTTATAACATGCATTAATAGGCCACTTACATTTGCCTAGCACATTTCTAAATTTTCTCGCATAAGTCCTATTAAATAAATTCACATGCAATTGACTAAATCGAAGATTAAAACTTTCACACATTCATAATCACATATTTTAGACAATAAATATCATATTCAAATAATTTGGTGACTCGGTTTAGCGGTCCCAAAACCGCTTTCCGACTAGGGTCACTTTATGGCTGTCACATATTATATACCTCAAATGGCACAAATTATAACCATAGAACTTATATCATACATAACCAAAACCCTATTTACATGCCACTTATAATTGGGTCAAAATAAATATATAGCTACAAAAAGAGTTGACGGATAGTGTGATCTCGAAAAGCAATCCAATTGATAGCCCAAATTTGATGATCTATAAGGAAGAAAAACCAAAACGAGGTAAGCTTGTGTAAAGTTTAGTAAGTTTGTAAAAAAAACATTACATGCATGACAATTTAAGTTTACAATTCATACATAACATATAATTAACATTTTTGTGCCTTGTGTCATGATTTCTACCATATGAAATGGTTAGATCTGAATAAATCATATCATTAAAACATAACATGTCGAGAATCACATACCAAGATATAATCAACATAACATAATTCATCATGTCATCTTGTTTCAATTTCATCTCAATAACTAACTGTTTTGCCCAGAGAATTATAGTAGATTGATGTCAGATACGCGGGAAAGTAATGCTCACACAAGCTGACAAACAAGACATTAACCGATAAACAATGCTACTCACACAAGCTTTAGAGAATCTGAAACACATGAAGGATCTCAAGCCATTGATATGATATCCATCATCGGTACATAGTACATGGAACTATAATCACCAGCACAGAGTGCCTGGAACTGAAACATCGGTACATAGTACCTAGAACTGTAATCTTTGACAATTAGTGCCTGGAATGCCTTAATGACATGTCATTTATATCCTAGCTATTCACTAAGTTCACATAGAATTTAACCTATATTTCACCTTTACAAGTTCAAAAATTAAACTATGCTCACATTGATCACATGCATTCCATATACAACTTATTTCAATGTAACTGTATACTAAGCCATACTTTACTTTGCAATTCATTACTTTACCATTTCAAAACTACTTCAATTAATCACATAATTATTCATGTTTATATAATCATACACATAATTTAATTAAGTTATCATCAAACGTAGTAACATAATATGAACTTACCAAAACACAATAGCTATCAACCTCGACGACGACTATTCAATACTTATCCTTTCCCGCGATTATATACCGATTGATTGTTTCTTGATTTAAATATAACAATTTCATTCAATTTAACCAATTCAAATACCTTATGTAATGGCCTAAATTTAAGGTTATCAGAATAGTGGTTTTGTAACCACAAATCTGATTTAAAGAGAAATTTATTTTAATATATTTGCATGAATATTGATATGATAGGAAAATCATATGAAAATATCGATAGAAAAAATTTACTGATTTAGTGGTTAGTCAGAAAAAGAAATTATTGAAGAAATTGAGTAAAAACAAGGTATCGAGACCTCGACCTCGTAAAACTAAGTCGAAAATATTTTTATAAATATTTATGAAATGTTAGTAATATGGTATTAAAATTTCGTTAGAAAATTTTTACTTTTGGGTAGTTAATTAAGTGAAAAGAACTAAATTGAAAAGGGTGCAAAAGTTACTAGAAGGATTAAATAGCTCAATCATTAAATGATGAGGGACATAAACTACAAATAAGCCCAAAAGGAGATATTTTCGGTGGCATAAGCTGAGAAAAATCAAGAGAATTGGTGAAATAAGGGAAAAATGGGAAAATAACAAAATTTACTAAAATAAAAAATGGGACCAAATTAGAATATCTAGAATTCTCTTCATATTTTCTTTATTATCATCAGCCAAAAACATCTTAAGGGTTTATTCAAGTTGGTATTTCATAATTTTTGTACCAAATCCAGAAAGTTCAAATACGAAGCTAGATCGAGGAAAAGAAAAGTTCGGGATTAGTAGATTTTTGTATACAAACAAGTATCGAGGTAAGTTCATGTAACTTGAATTATATTCTTAAATGCTTGAAATGTATGTTATTGATGTGAATATGATTTGAATGTTCATTGTATGAAAAGTGATGAAACATTGATATATTTGATAAAAACGGAAGGAATCCCGGTTGAATGGAAGGAAAATTCGATGGATCTCTGAAAAGGAATTGACGGTAAAAAGGATCTAGCCCAGATGAGTGATCCTATCTTGATATAGCCCTCCCGAAGATTATGTGGAAAATGGATTTAGCCCAGACGGGTAATTCGAATTAGGGTCTGAAATTAGCCTGGACTGGTAATTCAGATCCAAGCTCATTAGAATAATTGTCGTTGCAGGGGATTTAGCCTGGACTAGTAATCCCACTGTAAGGATGAGGTTCGCGGGAGTGTGCTCTCTGAAATGGAAATGTGCACACATGAATATGAATTGACGGACTCGGATTTGTACACTAAAGTTCACCCCTGAAAATCCATCGAAATTCTAAGAAATTCAATGGGATAAATAAAGAAAAATAACAAGGGAATGGAAATCATGGTATTGATGAGCTCACCAATCATGGTATATATTATTGATACATGGAAATTATTGGACTAACTTGAATGTTGAGTTTGTGCATGTTAGGGTAATAATGCATTGAATGGATGTATGAATGTTTATTGCATTGTATTGAAAATATTAGGTAAGTATAATTCTTGTTATATGAGCTTACTAAGTACAAAGTGCTTACCCTATTTCCTTTTCCCCTGTTTTGTAGTGTTAAGAGCTCGAAGGTCGGATTTGGTCAAAGACACATCACACTATCAACCTCAAGATTTCGTTATATAAAGAAACTTTATTTTGGAAATCAATGGCATGTATAAGCTAATAAAGTAAATGTTAATGTGAAATGAATATAAGGTTAGCCATTGGTATGGCTAACAAATCTTGGTTTTGGTATGTGATGAGGTTATCTTATGGATATGCTTGAATCTATCTTGAAAATATGTTGAAATGGATTGGTTGATTTGAATTGGTCTAGGTTAAAAATTGCAGAGAAGGTTAGATATTTATAAAGAGGTTATATTGAGTTCATGAAAAAAATAAAAAAAAACTTTAGGATTTTGCGAAAAATTTCTTATGGTTTCGATTTTATCCCAATTTGGTCCCGATGTATGTTTTGGGCTTCGGAGGCCATCAAAGGGACATCATGACATGTTTTGGTAAACGAACAGTATTTAACTCGTACTAACGAAAAATTAATTCGGTAAACTCCGATAATGCCTCGTACCCTATTCAGGCGACGAATACAAGTAGGGGGTATTACACCTTAAAACACTTAAATTCACATATTTGACCCTTAATCAACATTTTACACTTTACCTTAAACTTTTACCTTTTATTCAATTTAGCCCTTAAATTCGAAACTTTCAAATCTATCACAATTAAAACAACTTCATGCTAGTCGAATTTACCCTATTTAATTACAACCCATATTTATTTAAATTTCAAAAGAATTTCATGCCAAGTTTAATAATTTATCAATTTAGTCCTTCAACTTAAAACTAACCAAAATCATTTTACAAAATAGTCTTATTTAACAACCAAGCTTGTTAATCTATCATCAAACTTCAAAAACATCACAAATTCATCAATGACATAATCAAAACATTTAAAAGTTTTACAAATTAGTCCTTGGGTTAATTAGATTAAGTTCCAAGAATATCAAAAACATAAAAATTATTAAAAATGGTCTTGAATTGCATACCATGCAAGGGCATTAAAGCTTATCCAATTCTTTGGTTTCTCAAGATATGGAGTTTCAGTTGGAAGGGTTGAAGATGATGAAAAAATAAAATGGCTTTTTACTTTTATTTTTGTTTTATTATAATTAACATTATTTAAATATAAAAATACGTATAATCTAATTTAAATTTCTTCCATACTCGTCCATTATATTAAACTAAGGGTAAATTTCCATTTAAATCCTTGTAATTTAAAATTTTTAGCCATTTAACTAACAATAATCTATAACGATTGACTTTTGCAGCTTTTACGATTTAGTTTTTTTTTCCTTAATTAACTATCCAAACGTCAAAATTTCTGGACCAAATTTCAGTACACCTAGATAGTCACTTTGTAAATATTTAATAAAAATATTTTTAGGCTTAGTTTACAGAAACGAGGTCCCTATACCTCATTTTCCAAAACCACTTGTACTTAACTATTCATACAATTAGCAAAAATTATCATATCAAATTTAAGATAATATTATATTTGACTCGTAAATATTAAATAATAATATTTACAAACTTACTTGTCTAATTTGTGGTATCAAAACAATTAAAAAGTAGGTTGTTACAGTAACCACCCTTGTGTTATGTAAATGGGCGTAGTAAGTCTGTCTGTGTTCTGTGTATGCCGTTAGATGTATTATGATATTACCATGTAAACCATTTTGAAAGGTTTGGTATTATATTAAGCATTTATTGTAAGACTTATATACACTTATTTAAGCTTTGGAACTCACTAAGTTTGGATGAACTTACTCTGTTATCTTTTCCTTCTCAGGCGTGTTGATTGAAGGAAGGAGTTTCTATTGAATGGACTAAGTTAAATAACCATTGTTATTTTGAGCCATCTGCTTAGTTCTGTATCATGCATGACCCTTTGGGGGTGGCATGTATTTGTATTTTGGAACCAACTTGTATAACGATCTACTATTTTGTCAAGTTACCGTTTCAAAAGAATCTTTCTAATTTTTAATTTTTATATTTAATCTAATATATTTTGTTCAATGAGATTTCCTCTTTGCACCTATATGTCCAACAGATTGAATATTGTTTTTAACTACAATGATATACATTTAAACTTTTGTAAAGTAATAGTCTATCATACGCTTTATACTCATAACCTATAAAGTTTTACAAATTTTTCGCAGAATCATTTGTCTCAAAAATTTGTTGTTAAATTCTTTGAATTTAACTTGTGGCACATCATACTCAGATCCACTTATTGGGTCGGGTCTGGTGTGTTACATAGTAACTTCTTTGAGGTGAAATCCTAGGATGCATGGTAATTTAAAAATAATTTAGGCAAATTTTTTGTTTGGACCGTTTGAGCCTTTCAAGCCAACCTTAGTAATTATTTATCCTGTAACACCCCTCACCCGTATCCAATGCCGGGATAGGGTTCAAGGCGTTACTGGACTTAAACTTTTAACAACATACCAAACCGGGTCACTAAATTTCGTCCAAAATTTAAAACTTTTCAAACACATGCATACCGTCCCTTATACTGCTTTTTGAGGCCTAAAACATGCATCAGGGCGTTCGGGACAAAACCAAGAACATTTAATAAATTTTGGACAACTTAATAAATTCTCTTGCTTTAGTGAGTCACACGCCCGTGTGGGTGGGGCCGTGTGGTCACACACACCCGTGTGGCTTGGGACACGCCAGTGCCTCAGCCCATGTAACTCTCTGTTTATGACGTCAGCATGCATTTAGGGGCACACGGCCAAGACACACATCCGTATGTCTAACCCGTGCTCGAAACTGACTTAAAATTTTAGGTGCAGGGGACACACGACCATACCACACGCCCATGGGGGCGATCCATGTGTCACACAAGGCCTAGACATACACCCGTGTGTTTACCTGTGTGGACTTTGTAAGGCTATTTTCCAAGCCCTTAGTCACCCTTTATCAACCAATCACACTTATGGGTTACCTTAATACATAATAAAGCCAGATTACACACTTACATATAATTTTAATAAACCTCATTGCATGTAAACCTCATATTATCGGTTTTATACATGCTAGGTTAATTCCCTTTTTGTATTAAGGGTTCCCATGCCTCATTTACACATTTAAGATTGGCTCATTCTTGTAACTCATTGCCAATTATAGCCAAACCATCCCATGCAAACATAAGCATACATAAATTTGTAGGTCATAGCCTACTTCAAAATAAACCAATTCTCATGGCCAAATACAAGGAGATATGTAAACTTTTACAAGCCTTCATATGAGAAATTCAAATGATACATATCAAAAAATGAACCAAAGCCCTATACATGCCATTGAACAAAATAAAAGTGCCTATATACAAAAGCTGGACTAGTTGATAGTGTGTTGACTCTCCAACTGTCTTCCAATCTTTACGAGTCCTTGAGCTCTGTAAGACAGGGAAAAGAGAGAGGTAAGCATTTACATGCTTAGTAAGCCCGAACAACTGGAAAGTAAACTTACCGATTAATTAGCATACAGCCATATTAAGCAATAGAACCAACAAGAATAAAATGGTTTCCCTATCACATGCACTCAATCAACAAGTTAGTCACAATAATAATGTACCATGTAATTTGTCTTAGATGAGCTTATCATCCAACATTTTCATTTTTATATCTCATGTTAATCCCGTTGAGTTTCTTGGAAATCTCAATGGATTATCCATTTTCTGTCAAGTCATAAGAGCGAATATCTCATGTACTCACTCCCGCGAACCTTACATCTTATGGCAAGATCACCAGTCCAAGCTAAATCCCCCGCATCGTAAACTCATAAGGTGAAGTCGGGATTACCAGTCCAGGCTAAATCCCTTATAGTGACAAACACCCTAAATGAGCTCGGATCTGAATTACCAGTCCAGGCTAAATTCAGACCCTAATCGGATTACCCATCTGGGCTAAATCCTCAATGCACACGTTTTCTTCTGGAGGCTCGATCACTCATGGAACACCCGTCCGGGCTGGATCCTTTCTATATTTGAGATCAACGGATTACTCGTCTGGGCTAAATCCTTTACATATGTAAACATGGTTCATCCATCGAACTTCCTTTTCAACCTCAACCGAGACAATTACCAACATGTTATTATTAAGAATGCATTTCATAGATTGTCATGCCATCATCAAATACAATTATCATACATTCATAAATCATGCAATTAAGCATACAATGAGTTTACTTTGATTTATTCGAACTTACCTGGAACTTGTCTTGATATCGTGTTTCGGTTATTTCGAAACCTTTTGTTTTCCTCGATCGACCTCCAAAATTTGTTCCTCGGGGTCTATAACAATAAAAATAAATCATTAACACCACATTATACTTTTTGAGTCTTAATTTCACCCCCGGTCCAAATGACTATTTTGCCCCTAACCTTTCATATTTTTACGATTTAGTCCCTAGGCTCGTATAATGAAATGCATGCAATTTTATACCTTACCCAAGCCTAGCCGAATGTTTTTCCCTCTTAAGGCAGCCCACGTTTGCCCACATTTTTCCATTATTTCTCATTTCTACCACACATTTAACACCTTTTGCAAAAAGGTCCTTTTAGGGTTTTTTCCATGAAAATCACGTAGAAAAAGATGTTTAACACACATCCAACTTTCATATTCCTCCATAAACCATCAAAATACAAGTAAATCATGCATGGGTAAATTTCCAATCATGAACCCTAGCATGAAATATGGGTAAAAATAGAGGGAGTAAGCTACTGGGATTTCAAAAATACAAAGAACAATAAAAACAGGGCTTGGGAGCACTTACTATTGATCTTGAAAATGTTGAAAACCCTAGCTATGGTGGCTTGAGAATTTCAGCTGGACAAGGGAGAAGAATGGCTGATTTTTTTCCTTCTTTTTCCCATTTTATTTCATTAAAATGCCAAATGACCAAAATGCCCTTAAGCCCTTTCTTTAAAATTTCATCCATACAAGCCCATTTTTCTCCAAAAACTTAGAAATTGGGCAAATTTCTCTCCAAGACCTTCTAATTTATATTCTAAAGCAATTTCATACAAAATGCCTTTAGAATCTAAGTTTTGAAATTTATTCAATTTGGTCCTTATTTCCCAATTGGAACCCTTACTCGAAGAATTTCTTCATGAAACTTTAACACATATATATTCTAATATTATAAACCTCATAATAAACATAAAATAAATATTTCAATGTCATATTTGTGGTCCCGAAACTACTATTCTGACTAGGCCCTATTTCGAGATGTTACATATACCTTGAAACCCTACTTTGAGCTATATGACCTAATTTTTCTTCTAAACCTTACATTAATAATTCATCCCTAATTTAATATTTATCTTTATTTGCCCCAAACCTTAGACTTAGTTCATCTTGAATATCCTTGTGTTTAAGTTTGAGGGAGTTAGATAGAAGTACTGGATGCTCAACACAAGTACAAAATGTTGAGGTACATTTAGCTATATGCTTAAGAAAGTATCTGTTTTTGTTTTAAAAAATCCAATTGTTGAAAAAAGATGTACAGAGAGCACGTGTTCTCAAACTCAAAAGAAGTTGGTGTTCTTGGGGATAATTGTATTTGAAAGGTCCAAGGTAAGCTAAGTCTAAGGTTTTAGCCTAAGAAATATCTATCTTTTTCCTACCTTGAACCAAGCCACATTACAACCATATTAAAGACATATTGATTTGGACTTGTGTGCCAATTACATTAGTGTAGAGGAATTACTAACCTCAACATATGAAGACATAATTTAAACTTTAGGATTATTTCTTAGCATTACTCAAGGGGAACAAAAAAAAAAAAGATTGGAAAGAACTTAGTGCACATTCATGAAGAGAAGGCATTCAATTCATAAATTTTTATAGCACTCTAATACTTGAGAAAATTTGGAAAATATACATACTTGAGTTATATATTTGCAAAATTTAATTTGAGTATGATTTCATTGATGTATGATCAAATGAAAAATTAATTATACTTAGTATGTTGCAATTATGTGTTATTTCCTCTATAAAGTATCATTACTTGGGACAAGCAATGAATTAAGTTTGAAGGTGTGATAACTCTAAAATATAGAGTTATCTTCAGTACTTTTAAACTAATAGTTCATTCAAAATTTGAGTGTTTAATAACAAAATTTGAAGTTTTTATTATAATTTTGTCTTATTAGCTAATAATAAGATGAATTTGTTAATTTGAACATTTTATACACTAAACAAATGATTTTTTTTTGTAGTTTTTGTGACAATTGGTGCATTGGAGGAAAAAGCAATATTAAAGATCACCTTTTTTATGCTCAATGTTGTAGCATTTCCACTGCATGAGCGAAGTAGAAGAAGGCTAATTTATGATCAGCGTTGGACACCCAATTAAAGGAATAATGGACCTTGGAAATTCATTTGACCCAAATCAAGAATTGGGTCACCAAAATGAATAGCCTACTAAGGAGATATGAGCCCAAACTGTCCAATTAGGAGAGAAGGCCCAAACCTTCCATAGAGGTGCCCAAAATAGCCACCGAAGACTTGGTAAAATATTTAAAATCAGCCATAAAACTCCCCATGTGGCAGTTCAACTCCCTTCCCCCTTTTAAGGTTTTTCTCCCATGAATCAAGCATGGAACAAACCAAAAATAGCAAAGTCATCCATCCACTCTCTTAAGGCAAAGGCTGGCCCTAGGAAGAGAGATTTTCAAGCATGTCATTTTATATAAATAGCCAGCCTCTTCAAGTATAAATACTCCCTGGCTATTCATTCATTTCCCTCATCCCTCACTCACTATCTCTTCTCTTATTCTTTCTTCTTTCACTTCCTATTTGAAAGAGCAACACAAGAATTGTAAGGAGCATTTTAGAAGTTCTTGTGAGCCGCAAAAAATTGACATCTTGAAGGAAATTTTGTAAAGGAATAAAGTAGAAGGAAGGAAGAAAAGCAATATAAGTTGAGCAACGGAGAAACATCGAATTTGTCTTCTAGTTTCTTTCCCTTAATTTTTTTGCTAAAATTTTGTTAATGATATTTTATGCCTTGGTTGCTTATTCATTTAGATAAAATCATAAGCATGTTATTCGTGAATTATAAATGTAGGGATGAAATTCAATTAATTATTAAATCAGAACCAGATTATAATTAATTGACACAATATCTAAGTGGTGCATGTTTGATCTTTTTATGATGAAATTATGTCAATTTAGTAATAATATCGAAAGAAATTTATTACCTTGCATAACCTTAGGATTAATGTAATTAAACTCTTTCAATGTAGAAATATTATTGTTACCTCCCATAATCTGATGTCTACTTATGAAAATTACTAAGTTGATTGAACATAGACATATGCTAGAAAACCTTAATAATATAATAAGTGTGATTTCATGAACGATGCTTGGAAAGGTAATCTCGAAGTTAGACTCGACATAGACATATGCAAAGAGACTAAGAGGTTAAGCTTATGTTTTTGAGAAAAGTTAAGCACTCATAAAATTAGGGTTAATAATTAGCCAAGTTGCCATGGATTTTTTCTGTAATATCATTAACATTATTTTGAAAATTCTAAGTTAAAGAAGACAATTAATTTAACAGTTTTATGTCATTAGAATTAAACCTTGCAAATTGTTGCTTTTGATTCTGTGCTTACATCTTTCATTCATTTTTAGCATACTTAGTTAAATTTTTAGTTAAGTTAATTAATTAATTCAATCTAACTTTAATTATTTCCATCACTAATTTGCGCAAGCCTTTATTTTCACAATTTTTGTCTTACATATACAATCTTCTCTTTTTATAGCATCATCTTCTTTAGTCGCTTTGAAGAAAAAGAGAATGTAGCTGAATGAAGCTATGTATGTTGCAGCCATCGTGTGAATTGAAGTCAGGTAGTAGAAAAATTGATGAACTAGTAAGCTTCCTTACCTCTTTATACTCGTGGATTGAAGAAAGAAGTAGAGTAAAAACTCTTAACAGCTTCTGTATAATTATGAATTTCAAGTTTTAATGTTTGAACACCTTTAGTTTAACCGATAAATGATTGTTATGCTTAGCTTCTAAGACGAAGAAGGCTCTGGCGTTTGGATAAGCTAAGTTGTTAAGGATAAAGGAAGTAAGGTGAGTCTCTGCTTCTGACTTCTGGGAGATTGTTGATGTTGTGTTGTTTACTTAAACCATATTCGTGGATGCTTGAATTGTGTCCTATATCATGGTCATGTATGAATATAGAGGTCAAGAAAGTTGTGAATGCGTAGGTTTAAAAGCATATTTGTTGTGTGTAGTATGATTTTGAGTAGACAACCAGATACACAATGAGTCATAGGTGATATCCACTAGCTCGTTGGATTGTATGTAATATATGACTATTTTATATGCGAAGCATGGAGGTAATGTATTTTGACGGGGTAGAGGAAGTTAGAAATGAAAAAAATGGAGGAATAGATGAATAGGTAGGGAAATGAAATTTTTGTTAAATTTCACAATCCAGTCTTGTTGGGTGCAAATCGTGATGTGTGAGTTTCAGGCATTGCGAAGGGGACACTATAGTGTTCGAACACTAAGGTTATGTATGACAAGGAATGATATTGATTGGCTCACTAGAGTGAAACCATGACGACAATAATTATGTAACACCCTAAATTTTAGGGGTAGAAGTTTTGAGCTTTATGGTTAGGGTCAGTGAGTAGGTTGTGCTATTGTGTTTAGTTGCGTGTTTAAGTAACAGAATAGGCCTGCTGGTCTGGCAGTTGGTAGTGTGCTAATGTGCCTTTGGGTCCCGGGTTCGAGTCCTCAGGAGTGGTTGGTGGGACCCTTTTTTTATGTTTTGCTTTAAAGGTTTATATAATTATTTTCTTTACTTAGTGTTATTATTTCTTTTCTGGACATTTTCCTCTTCCCCTTTTCTTGGTTTTCTTTTTTGTTCTTTGTTCTTTTTATTTTTTTAAAAACGATGGTGTTGTGGTTTTCGGAGAGCTTCAGTTTCTTGGTTATTGAGTCAAGTTCTATACGTTTCTGATCATGAATCAGGTGTGTTCAATTTGTTGTCTCGATTGTGTGGAACTTGACATGTTCTAAGTGTTTTTGCGAATGTGTGGTAGGTTTTGCTTCTAAGTTTCTTAAAACTTGGTTTTCTATGGCATGTTTCTGATCTATTAGAGCTTAGGGGGCATTTGATGTGTGAATTCATGGTTTGCAGGATGTTTCGAGGTGGTTTTGGGACCATATAAGTGACCACATGGGCGTGTGTTGGTTCACACGGCTGTGTGGAAATGGGGATTAGGGTTTCTAGACGATAGGTCATGCTGCATGTCCGTGTGGCTAATTTGGGGAAATTAGCCGATTTTCACACGGCCATGTCCCCTAGACACACGGGCATGTGTGTTTGGGAATTAGGGATTTAGTGATTTGGTGCTACATGGTCTGGCCACACGGTCGTATGGGTAATTTGGGGATTTAGGGTGTAATAGCCCATTTTTAGTCAAATCAAAATAGTGGTTTTGGAACCACAAATCTAAAGTCAAAATATTTATTTTATTATTATTTTATTGTTTACAACATGAATATATGATGGTGTGAAATTTCGTTAAGAAATTTTAGCATTTGAATGCTCAATTAGGTAAAAAGGACTAAATCGCGTAAAATGCAAAAGTGTTGTTCTATTAGCTAAAGGTATTAAATAGCTATAGAACCTTAAAGTAAAGGTCCTTAAGTGGTAATTAAACCATTTGAGAGTTAATGGATGATAGTGGAGTGGTATTTGGTTTAGTTATTATATATTTTTAAGGTTAAAATTGGTATTTAGTAATTAAAGTATAGTAAAATAAAATAAAAATCTATTTTCTTCCATTCATTATCTTCATAGCCGAATGTTAGGGCAAAGAAATCCATGAAAATGGTTTGAAGATTCGGCCAAGCTCATTTGTGCAATTGTAAGTTCGTTTTTGTCATTTTTTAATGATTTCTATGTTTTTGAGATCATTACAGCTTATTCTAGCTAGCCTAGGGACTAATTTACAAAACTGTTAAAGATTTTAGATGTTTCCATTGATAAATATGCATGTATTTTGAATTTTCTTGATAGATTATGAATGTTTGTTAATTGATATGCAAGTTTTGTTAAGTGATTTTGAGTAAAAATGCAAAATAGGGATTAATGTGTGAAAACGTGAAAATGTTTGGTTAAATATGTGAATAAATGAAAATTATGGGCTACTAGGGCAATTATGGTAATTTGTCTAGCATGGGTTTATTGTAAATTTCATTAATTTGTGATTTTATGTGATAAGGACTAAATTGTTAAAAATGTGAAAGTTTAGGGGAAAAAGTGTAAATATGCCTTAAAGAGTGTTTTGGACTAAATTGAAGGAATATATGATTAAATAAGTTAATTTTGAATATATTTAGATCAAGAAAAGCGAAATATGGACTTGGATCGGGGAAAAGATAAAGTTATCGACTAATCGATTCAATTCACTGTTTTCACATCCGAGGTAAGTTCATATGTGATAAGCATTGTTACAATTATACTTTAAATGCTTTGATATTGCATAAATTGTTTATATGAGATTATAGTCACGTTTGACGACGATTCGAATATATATGACGACGATTCGAATATATATATGGCACTTCGTGTGTGATTCGAAATAGCTTAGGCTATATGTGGCATTTAGTGTGCGAGATTGAGATAGCTTCGGCTATGAAAGGCACTTAATGTGCGAGATTAAAATAGCTTCGACTATGTTTTGGCACTTAGTGTGTGAGAATTCGAGTATTCAACATTTTTTGTTTGGATATGAGTTTGTTACGGATTGGTACAGGTATGTACAAAATACTTCTAGAATATTGAAATTATGTAGTTGATGAATTCTTTGGTAAGTTATGTGAATGAGGTATTGATAGCTTTGAGGCTTAATTGAATTGTTGTTTATTGATTTCAAACATTTGATTGGTAAACAATTGATGAGATTTACTTATCATTTTTCATATGAACTTACTAAGCTGTACAACTTACATTGTTTATTTTGTTATGTTTTATAGTGATTCAAAGCTAGCTCGAATTCGTGGATTGTTAGAGGCTCCGTCACACTATCTACCATCGCTTTGGTATTTTTGAGCTTTTGGTTTGGTCATATGGCATGCATAGGATTATGGTTGTTTATGATATGTATTTTGGTAGTGAGTTTTGACATTTGAAATGGCTTGTGAATAGTCATGTTTTGGTTTTAATATATAGCCATGAGACTTGGCTTAATTTGGTGTATTTGGTTATGTGCATATATGTGCATATATGGTTGATAGTTGAGTTCATGAATGGATGTGTGAATGACTTCTATTATGAGGTTTGTGGAATTGGAATCATGCTTGTGATTTGGTGCAAAATGATGCATGTTAAGTAAAGGTTTAACTAGTCGATTTGAATATGTATTTTGCTATGTTTTGATAGAGTAAGATTTGAAGTTATAAGCATGTTAGAATATTGGTATTGGATATGATATGAATTAGTCTTGATTGTGGCTAAATTGAATGTTTATTTAGGCTTTGAATTGGTGCCATTTTGGTTATGTAGGTATATGCAAATTTGGGTGGCAAATTGGCTTGGTAAATAGCCTATTTTTGTCCACACGGGCAGAAACACGGGCTTGTGCCTCAACCGTGTGTGACACATGATCATGTTGCACGGCCGTGCGTTCCTTGGTGTTGAAATTGAAATCAAGTCAGTATGCTCTACATGGCTTCACACACGGGCGTGTGACTTGGCCGTGTGGTATAAGTCAGTATGCCTTACAGGTTTGGCATGACCTAGTACATGGCTTGGCATACGGGCGTCTGTGGCCATTTTTAGGGCACACGAGCTAGCCACACGGGCGTGTGTGTTGGCCGTGTGACCTAAGTCAGAAAGTTACACGGGGTAGGGCATGGGCTGGGACACGCCATGTGCTCCCATTTCAAATGTCCACACAGCCAACACACATGGGCAAGTGTCCCCTGTTTTGAGAAAAATTTTCTAAGTTCGTGAAAATTTCTTAAGTTTTCAGTTTAGTCCCGAACCACTCCTAAAGTATGTTTAGGGCCTCGTAGGCTCGTATAAGGAACAAATTGATTGAGATTGAATGATGAATGCTTGAATTGACAAAATGTATGCTAAATGGATGTTTTATTGTTTTGTAAGTCCAATAATGCACCGTAACCCTATTTCAACGTTGAATACAGGTGAGGGTGTTACATAGGAATCCTACATAGGCGTGTGTTTTGGACACATGGCTGTGTTTGGTGGGCACACAGGCATGTGAGACACTCACATGGCCATGTCTGCCCTGTACTCTATTTTAGCACAAATGGACAGAGAGTTATATGACCTATTCACATGGCCTTGTCCCTAGTTCATATGGGCGTGTGCCTTAGCCGCACAGCTGTGTGCCTCCTCCCACACGGCCAGAGCATACTACCGTGTGGCCCTAAGCCACCAATTTTAGTTCTGCACATGTTTTTTTATCTAAAAATGTGTCTGTGTGTTTCGACCCTTGACTAGGCTTTAGTGAGGGTAGTTAAGACTTTGATCTGGGCTTCGGCTTATGTGTTATTTGTGACTGTTGTGCAAGATATCTGATTCTGAACCTAGTTAGCTGGGTGTGTGCATGCTTGTTTCTGTCTAACTGTCTTTCGATGTGTTCATTGTTTCTGTGAGGTTGTAAGCATATATGCACTTGCATAAAGTAATTTTTGGGTTGGTTGTGAAGAGAAGGAAGACTGATTCTGATCTGATCTGGCAGTTTAGCTATAACTTACCGGTATAGCGGTTTATCGGACTGTACTACTTGTACATCAGGTTTGCTGCATACTATTATCTGATCTGGCAATTTAAACTACTACATGTCTATATAACGGCTTACCGCAATGCACTGTACTCCATATATACTAGCCTTGCTGTGTAACACCCCTCACCCGTATCCAACGCCGGGACAGGGTTCGAGGCGTTACCGGACTTAAACATTTACAACATGCAAAATCGGGCCACAAAATTTTTGTCCAAAATTAAAACATCTTAAACACATGCATATCGTCCTTTATATAGGCCTTTGAAGCCTATAACACACATGTTATAAAACTAGGTCCCTATACATGCCACTTACTTGATAATTCTATCATATGTGTTTATACTCTCAAGGTGTTGGCTTGATAGTGTGATGCTGCCTCCGACGATCTCCAACCCTGAGCTAACCTGACAACACTAAAAGAAATGGAAAAGAGGGGGTAAGCTTTACGCTTAGTAAGCTCAGATGAAAATAATAAGCAATTTACTAACATGCTTTCCATAGTAAAACTAACCCAATTGTACATTTACACATGTTCTGGTTAAGCTGCTTTCTTGAGTTACAGTCACTAAATCATTTATGTATGGAGTTACGAAACTCCAAATTAATATTCGTAAATTTTCTCAGAAACTAGGCTCATATATAATTCCACCATAAAATTTTGAAACTTTTTGGTCTATCCAATAAGTACAGTTTATTATTCAAATTCTCCCCTATTTCGCTGCTAGACAGCTTCAACCTTTCTTCACTAAAATTTATTTATCTCATAGTACGAGACTTAGATAATGTTCCTGTCTATTTCTCCTGAAAGTAGACTCATTAAGGATTCTAAGCATATAAATTATAACCCATAATTATTTTTCTAAAATTTTTAAAAAAATTTTCAAATCAGAATAGGGGATCTCGAATTGATTCTGACACTGTCTCACAAAAATTAGAATATCACATAATATATAATTCTTTTGCTCCCCCTGTTTCTTTTATATAAAATTAAACTCATTAAGATTTAATTACATAATTTATTTTAAATTTAATTCAACTTACACAATTTTTGGTGAATTTTCAAAGTCACCCAACTGCTGCTGTCCAACACTGTTTTAATACTAATATTCACTCTTACATAATTTCACTTAATTATTTTTTTCTTATCGAAGTTCATTCAAATATCGAGCATATTGCTCAAAATTTTCTTAAACATATACCTACACTTATTCATCATATGATCATGTTCACATGTATTCTTACTTAATCGATTTTCCCGTTGAACTCTTCGGAATAATAACTGATACTTAGTTGCCTGCACATATTTTCACACTTGTAGCCAAAGCTATCTGGTACGCATAGTAGCCTGCACTTAGTACTACACATGTGACCAATTATCCGGTACACGTAGTAGCCTGCATTTAGTACTACGCACGTGATCGAAGTTGTCGAGTACGCATAGTAGCCTGCACTTAGTACTACACATGCGACCAATAATCCGGTACACGTAGTAGCTTGCACTTAGTACTACACAGGTGACCTCACAATAGATCATTCATATCATTTCTATTCCGAAGGCTCAACCGGGAAATTTCTCACTTTTCAACATGTTACAATTTATTCATAGTCCTTTTTCAATTTCCAATTTACAACAAATAATCATTCTATAGACAGCCACATTTCATATGATAACAAAATATAATAAAATAAAAATAATCGATAAATTATTTACGTACAAACTTACCTCGGATCTAGAAATGGCAATTTACCATTCTAGTCCATAACCTTGTATTTTCCCAATTTAAGCCCAAATCTCGATTTCCTTGATCTATAATATCACATTTAGCCTACTAATTAGTCACACTATTCATATGGGTCTAAAAATCATATTTTTAAAAATTTTCATTTTGACCCTAAACTTTTGCATATTTGCACTTTTGCCCCAAGGTTTGGAAATTAAACTTCTTCCTATTTTCTTATGTTTTATGACATGCTGATAATTTTTCCCTTCTATGGAAACATCAAATTCTCACTCTAACATGTACTTATAAACATTAGGTATTTTTACCGATTATGTCGTTTTACTCGTTTTCACGTAAAATCGCTTAGCAAAAGTTGTTTAACACAATTTCAAGCTTCATATTCTACCATTAAACATCAAAATACATGCATACATTCATGGGTAAATTTTTAAACATAAATCCTAACTCAAAATAATGGTAGAAATGAACAAATCATGTTACCGGGATTTCAAAAATACATAGAACATTAAAAACGGAGCTCAGAATCACTTACTATTAAGCTTGGAAGCTTGGAAAAACCCTAACCATGGCTGCTCTTGGTACATTCTGCTGTATCAAGAAGAAAGGGACACATTTGGGGTTTAAAATTTGTCTTTTAATTCATTTTACCCCTAAATGACCAAAATGCCCTTTTTACTATTCTTTCAAATTTTACCCAAACAAGGCCATTTTTGTCCAACAAGTTATACTATCATTTAAGGACCTCCTATTTAAAATTTCATGTCAATTAGACACCTCTAACATATAAAACTCAACTTTTGTACTTTTTATAATTTAGTCCTTTTTACTAAATTGAGTGCCCAAACGTCGAAATTTTCGAACAAAATTTTCACGAAATGATTTCGTGAAATTTTAAACATAAAAATATAATAAAAATAAAATTTTTCTCATCAAATTTGTGGTCCCAAAACCACTGTTCTGACTAAGCCCAAAATCGGGATGTTACATGCTGTGTATGATTATTTGAGTGGCTTAGTCCACATACATGGTGTGTAGCGTTGGATGGGATTTTCGACGTCCTATGTGGTGTGTTTGGTTAGATAAGCTTAAACTACTCTTTTGGGGTGTGATTAGGGGACGGAGAGGTGTTTTGGCTGGATGAGTGGGTTTTTAATACTTGACTACATTCATATGCATCTGGATGTGAGTTACTTATCTGTAATTCATCTATTTGTCATAACATTTATGAGTGATTCAGCGCACATTGAGGTGTTAGTGTAGTGACATTTTGGATTGTGATGATAAGTATTATTGTATCGACCCATTGATGGGTTTATCTGTTGAGTATTCTGTGTGTGATTTGGTGTGCTTTGACTATTACATATTTTTGCAACGTTGGTTTCGAGTTTGCTTTCTGGTTCTGTATCTCTGTAAGTATTTTTCATTATCGAACTACTGTTTTGTTTCTGATATGTAATCCCGTTGTTAGATATGTTTTGAACTCATACTGAGCTCGTGTAGCTCACCTCTTAGTGTTTCCCCTTGTAGGTACATTTTTGAATTCTGATGTTGGGCTCAGTATGCAGAGGTCTCGGATAATCACGATTAAAAATAGGTTTTAATAGTATTTTAATAATTTCTGAGTTTATAATTAAACACCTTGAATTGTAAGTACTGTTTTGAAAACTATGGTACGAAATTTTGTGTTTTACGCAAGCAAGTGTCATTGGGACTGTATTTTCTTTTGAAATATCAGGATTTTGTAACTAAGAACTTTACGTAACTTAAATACTACAATGTTTTTCAATTTTTTAAACTAAATTTTTTCTACGATCACTTCGGTAATCAATGTGAGCTCTGAAATTCAGCCAAAACTTCTAGACCAATTTTGGGGTATTACATTAGTGGTATCAGAGCTAGGTTTGCAAAAACTCACCTGTGTTTTTATGTAACTGTATATACGTGTGTTCGTTTTAAAAAAATTTTCGGGAAACTATACCACAGTGTTTTGAAATGACTTGTGTTTGGAAAATAAAACTTTTTTACGAAAATGGGATGCCCAAGACTCTGATGTAGGTCCGTGCGAAACTTAGGAAATTGTAAGATTAGTTTTGTAAGCTTATTAAACATTTATGCTTATGTTCGATTTTGGAAATAGTATATCCTTTAAGCTTAGGTACAAGATTGATACGGATTCTGAAGGTAAGCGAGATCGCGAGGAGTTGTCTGCTTCTCCGGGATGTGTGTCTGTTCAAGAGTCGGAGGTCAATGTGATTTGCCAACTTCGGGTAGCGATAATTCGAAGCTTGGTACCAAGGCATTGACTTGGGTTGTGAAAGAAGTGCTAGAGAAAGTGTTTGAGGCTAGGTTAGAGGGGACTAGTGAAATGCTTCAAGCTAGGTGCGTAGATTGTGGGAAGAAAAGATATTGCAGTCCTCCGAGGTTGGAGCCCCGACCCGCAAAGCGTGTTAGAACGCATTTGAGTGGCAATAAAGGTTTTGCGGAGGATGATAGTAGTGGAACGAACGCTCCATTTTATGAGCACTATAAGAAGCGCCATTTAGGTAATTGTTGGAAAAAGGTAATAGCATGTTTTTGATGTGGGTTCACCGAACATTACATCTGAGAGTGTCCTCGAACATTAAGATAGCTATGGTTGTGAAAGTTTTGATGTTTTTATTAAAGCATAGTAATTGTGTGTGATTGGACAAATGTGTATTTGTTTTAGTGGTTAAGTGTTCTAGGTGTTTGTATGAGGTCTTGAGTTCAACTCTAGCATGGTAGCGCTTCGGGATTAGAGTGCACAGTGGGAGCGTGGTCGTATGGCTTGTGTTAGATCACTATTCTGTTAGTTAGAAATTTTGGGGACGAAATTTCTTTAAGGATGGGTGAGTTGTAACTCTCTGAATTTTGGGGTTAGAAGTTCTGAGCTTTGTGGTTAGGGTTAGTGAGTAGGTTGTGCTATTGTGCTTAGTTGTGCATTTAAGTGATAGAATGAGCCTACTGGTTTGGCGGTTGGTAGTGTGTTGGTGTGCCTTTGGGTCCTGGGTATGAGTCTTCAAGAGTGTTTGGTGGGACCTTTTTTTATTTTTTGCTTTAAAGGTTTATATAATTATTTTCTTTACTCAGTATTATTATTTTCTTTTTCCTTTTCTTTCTTTTCTGGATGTTCTCCTCTTTCCCTTTTGTTGGTTTTCTTTTTTGTTCTTTGTTCTTTTCTTTTTTTTTTGAAAACGGTGGTGTTGTGGTTTTTAGAGAGCTTCGGTTTCTTGGTTATCGAGTCCAGTTCTAGACATCTCTGATCATGACTCAGGTTTGGGTTCAAACTTCTCAATTTTAATTTGTTGTCTCGATTGTGTGGACCTTAACTTGCTCTAAGTGTTGTTGTGAATGTGTGGTAGGTTTCACTTTTAAGTTTCATAAAACTTGGTTTTCTATGGCATGTTTCTGATCTATTAGAGTTTAGGGGGCATTTGGTGTGTGAATTCATAGTTTGTAGATGTTTTGAGGTGGTTTCGAGACCATATGGGTGACAACATGGGCGTGTGTTGGTTCACATAGCTGTGTGTAAATAGGGATTAGGGTTTTTGGATGAGAGGTCATGCCAGACGGCCGTGTGGCAGATTTGGGGAAATTAGTCGATTTTCACACGGCCGTGTCCGTTGGGCACACGAGCATGTGTGTTTGGGAATTATGGATTTAGTGATTTGGTGCTACATTGTAACAACCTGTTTTTGGACAAATCAGAGTAGTGGTTGTCAAAATATTTATTTTATTATTATTTTAATGTTTATATCATGATTGAATGATTGTGTGAAAGTTTTGTTTAGTAATTTTATCATTTGGTTGGTTAATTCGGTAAAAAGCACTAAAACGCGTAAAGCATAAAACTTGAGTTCTAATAGCTAAAGGTGTCTAATAGCTATAGAATCTTCAAGTTTAGGTCCTTAAGTTGTAAATATACCATTAGTATGCTAGTGGATGTTAATGGTTTGGCATAAATGAAAATTTGAATTTATTTTAAGGTTTAAATGGTAAAATGGTTAATAAATGATAGATAATTAAAACAAAATCAATTATAAATCTTATTCTTTCATCTTTTAACCTAAATTGAAGAAGAAGAAAAAGAATACTAGGGTTGTTCATTTGGCTAAGGCAAATTGATGCAATTAGGTATGTGTTTTGTCCCGTTTTTAATGATTTTTATGTTTTTGTGATTGTTGCAACTACTACTAGCTAGCCCAGGGACTAATTTGCAAAACTGTTAAAGATTTTGAATGATGCCATTGATGAATATATATAAGTTTTGATGTTTGATGATAGATTATGAATATTTATTATGAGTTATACAAGTTTTGTTAAATTATTTTTGACAAAAATGTCAAAAAGGTATTAAATTGAGAAAATATAAAATATAGTGGTTACAAGTGTGAATAAATTGAAAATATGGGCTGCTAGTAACATGTATTAAGTTCGGCTAAGCATGGGTTTGTACTAAATTTCATGAATTAGCAATTTTATGTGATACGGACTAAATTGTGAAAAATGTGAAATTAAGGGGTAAATGTGTAAAATAGCCCTAATATATATTTTGGATTGAAATGAATAAATAGTTGATTAAATGAGTTAATTTTGAATATATTTAGATCAAGAAAAATGGAATTGGAATCTAGATCGGGGAAAAACGAAAGTTATCAACTAATCGACTCGATTCGCCGTTTTAATATTTTAGGTAAGTTCGTATGTGAGAAGTATTGTTACAATTATGCTTTAAATGCTATGATATTACATAAATTGTGTATATGAGATTATATTCAAGTTTGACAATGACTCAGATATATATATGGCACTCAGTGTGCGGTTCGAGATAGCTTCGGCTATATATGGCACTTAGTGTACGATTCGGAATAGCTTCGGCTATATATGACACTAAGTGTGCGAGACTGAGATAGCTTCGGATATGTAAGGCACTTAGTGTGTGAGATTATAATAGCTTAGGCTATGTATAGGCACTTAGTGCGCGAGATATCGAGTATTTGACAGTATTTCGAAAAGGTATGAGTTCATTACGAAATTGTACAGGTATGTACATGTAAAGTATGAAATTCAAATAGAAGAAGTTATGAATTTGCATATAAGCATAGAGTTGAGTATATGGAAGGTTTGTTGTTATCATGAATTATATGTTATATAGTTCAAATTGATGATTTGTGTATTATGATTTGTTGAGTATATTTCTTACGAGCTTACTAAGCTTTATAGCTTACTTTGTTTATTTTTCCATGTCTTATAGTGATTTCAAAGCTAGCTCAAATTTGGGGATTGTCAGAGGCTACGTCCCACTATCCAACCTTCAGTTTGGTACTTTTGATCTCATGGTTTGGTTATGTGGCATGTATAGGATTATGGTCATGTTTTGGTTTGTATGTATAGCCATGAAATTTGGCTTAATTTGGTGTATTTGGTTATGTGCATGTATGTGCATATATGGTTGATAATTAAGTTCATGAATGGATGTGTGAATGACTTATATTATGAGATTTGTGGAATTGGTATTATGCTTAGTGCAAAATGATGCATGTTAAGTAAAATTTTAACTAGTTGAATTGTATATGTATTTTGGTATGTGTTGATAGAGTAAGATTTGGAGTTATAAGCAAGTTGGAAAATTGGTATTGGGTATGGTATGAATTAGTCTTGGTTGTGGCTAATTTGGATGTTTATTTAGGCTTTGAATTGGTGCCATATTATTCGTGTAAGTATATACAAATTTGGGTGGCAATTTGGCTTAGTAAATAGCCTATTTTTGTCCACACGGGAAGAGACACGGGTGTGTGTCTCAGCCGTGTGTGATACACTGTCATGTTACATGGCCATGTGTCCCCTGGTGTTGATAATTAAGTCAAGTCTGTATACTCCACACAGTCTCACACACGGGTGTGTGAATGGCTGTATGGTACAAGTCAGTATACCCCCTAATTGGCACACGGCCTAGCACACGAGCGTGTGACTTGGCCTTGTTGCATAAGTCAGTATACCCTATAGGTTTGGCATGGCCTAGTACATGGCCTGGAGCACGGGCGTGTGTGGCCACTTCGAAGGGCACATGGGCTAGACACACAGGCGTATGGTTGGCCGTGCGACCCAAGTTAGTATCTACCCCTTGTTTTCACACGGTTTGTGACACGGACGTGTTTGGTGATCGTGTGAGACACACGGCCTGCCCACACGGGCGTGTGTCCTCTGTTTTGAGTAAAATTTTCAAAGTTTTGTGAAAGTTTTATAAGTTATCAGTTTAGTCCCAAACCGTTCCTAAAGCATGTTTTAGGCCTCGTAGGCTATTATAAGGGACAAATTGATTGAGATTGAATGAGAATTGTATGAATTGATCGAATGCATGAGAAAAGTACGATTATATGTGTTATAAGTTCGGTAATGCTTTGTAACCCTATTCCGGCGTTCAATACGGGTGATGGTTGTTACATTTATTAGTATCAAAGCTATGGTTTAGTTGATTCTAGGACTAACGTAGCGTATGTTAGAGTCTAGCTATACATGCCATATATAATGAGAGTGTGATGAAACTTGACATTTGAAAATATGCTTTCATATAGAAATGAATTCCAATCAAGATATAGCTGATGAGGTTGAGAGTAATACACCTGTTCCCGCTTAAGGGATAGCGCCATTTGATTCTAGACCTGTAACAGGCAGCCAGAGAGGGGAGGCTAGAGAAGCCTTCTTTCCAATGATGAACAAGTGGTTTACTCAATACATTTGTATGAACCTGGCTACTCAACAACCTCTACCCCCTCTTAATCCCCAACCAATACCAGTAACTCCTCAAGGAGTCGAGCTTTTAAGATTGAATAAGCCTTCAGTTGATAAGATCTGCAAACACGGGGCTAAAGAGTTCAGAGCTAAAGTTGATGATGATCCTGAGAGAGCCGAGTTTTGGCTTGAAAATATGATCTGAGTGTTTGATGAACTTTTGTGCACGCCAATTGAATGTTTAAAGTGTGCCGTTTCACTGTTGAGAGACATAGCATATCAATGGTGGAATACCTTGGTGTCTGTAGTACCGAGAGAGCGAGTGACTAGGGAATTCTTTCAGACGGAGTCTAAAAGAAATATATAAGTTAGTGGTTCCTTGATCAAAAGCATACAGAGTTTCTAGAGTTGAAACTGGGTCGAATGACCGTGACAGAGTATGAAAGAGAATTTGTACAGTTGAGCAAGTATGCTAGGGAATATGTTTCCACTGAAGAAATCATGTACAAGCGATTTGTAGATGGGTTGAATAAAGACATTAAACTTCTCATTGGAATTTTAGAATTGAAGGAATTTGTTGTTTTAGTACACAGAGCTTAGAAAGCCGAGGAACTTAGCAAAGAAAAGAGAAAGGCTAGTTCAGAGGCATGAGATTCGAGGAAGAGATCGATCAGTAAACCTTATCATTCCTCGTCGAAGAAACCCAGAGAATATTTTAACCGACAGATCACTTCAACGGGATATTCCAATAGAGATTGAGGAAAGCAATACACTAGTCCTAAAGCTCAAGGTACATCGCTATCGAGTGTTGGCAACGTGAAAGATGTTAAACCCGAATGTCAACAGCGTGAAAGACGACATTTTGGAGATTGTTGGATGAAAAATAATAATAGAGCTTGGTACAGTTGTGGTTCGCAAGATCATTTTATCTGATATTGTCCTGAGTTAAATGAAAAAGATAAATCTGAACATGAAAGATCGACCAATACGACAACGAGAGGGAGACCGCCAAGAAATAAGGGAAATGTATCCAGTGGTAGAGGTGTGATGAAAGATTCTGCTGTGAGATCTAGGCACGAGCACCTGTCCGAGCTTATACTATTTGTGCACGGGAGGAGGCATCATCGCCAGATGTTATTACCGGCACTTTTTCTCTTTTTGATACTTATATAATTGCGTTGATAGATCCTGGATCAACCCATTTGTAATATCCTGGATTAGGGCTTAATCGGAATAGTGGTTTCGTAACCACAAATCTGAGATAGAAATAATTATTTTATAATTATTTTTATGAATATGATATGATTGCATGATTGTGTGAAAATTTCGTGATGAAATTCTATGCCTAAAGTGTTTAAATTGAAAGTAGGGACTAAATCGAATAAGTTGGAAAATTTGCATTCTAGAAGTTTTTAGTATGAAATTGCATTGAAATAGTAATTAGGAGGTCTTAAATAGAAATTTGACCAATTTCTAAGTCTATGGACAAAAATTGGACATGGATGGAATTTTTGGAAAGTTTAGTAGTAAGGGCATTTTGGTCATTTAGTTATTAAAATGAATTAAAAACAAAATTAAAAGCCAATTTTTGTCCATCTTCTTCATTAGGTCGAAATTTCAAGGGTTCTCCATAGTTAGGGTTTGTTTCAAGCTTCCAAGCTCCATAGTAAGTGATTCCAAGCCCCGTTTTTAATGTTCTTTACGTTTTTGGAATCCCGGTAGCTCGATTAAGCTTATGTTAGCAATAATTCAACCTAGGGTTTATATTTGGAAAAATACCCATTGGTGAAATTTATGTATTTTGATGTTTTATGATAGAATATGGGGTTTTAAATTATGTTAGACAACTTGTGCTACTCGGTTTTGAGTGAAAACGAGTAAAAGGGCTTAATCGGCAAAAATACCTAATAGTCACAAGTATATGTTAGAGTAAGAATTTGATGTTGCCATAGAAGGGAAAAATGATCAGCATGTCATAAAACATAGGAATAAGGAATAAAGTTTAATTCCCGAGCCTAGGGGCAAAAGTGTAATTATGCAAAAGTTTAGGGGCAAAAGTGTAAATTTTTCAAAGTTCGTATTAAATGCTGTTTTGATGAATGTATGTATTGAATAAGATTAATTTGGCATTATAGATCAAGAGAAACGAGATTCAAGTCGCGATCGAGGAAAAGAAAAGATTGTGGACTAAATCGCAAAATATTTATATTTTGGTACCAAGGTATGTTCATGTGTAAATAATGTAGCATAAATGTTATTTTTAAGTTATTAATGTTAATTATATGATATGCTGATTTTTAATCGTGAAATATTATGCTTTGTGGTTAATATTGAGTAATATGCAAATTATGTTTACTACTTGATAAATATGAATTGCTACCGAGTATTGGTTCCGATATTCCATGGAAGACGGCAAATGTGAGATCGAGGGAAAAAGCCCGTTTGAACCTTAGGAATAGATTAGGATACAAGTGACATGTCACTAGGATGGTTGAGCATCTGAACTCGTTGAGTTGAGTCCGAGTTCGTGAAATGTAACTAGGCATCCGAACTCGTTGAGTTGAGTTCGTGTTCACTTAGGGGCGGGTTACATGATTTCTTGATTACATATAAGGCACTTATGTACAAATTATCCGTGTATCCGAGTTGTATTCCGATGTGTTCAACGGGTGAAATTTCTAGTGAAATGGAAGAACACTTAAGATGCAAGCGACGTTTGGTAAGTGTTGTGAAATGGACACTTTGGATAGGTATGTTCTTAACCCTCGGGTTGAAAATAGATACAACAACAATAAGGTGGTAAGATGATGAATGATGTTTAGAAATGTGATATATGTTTTGGTGATACCATGCTAAAGTTGTTTGGTATATTTGTATTGTTATGTTACTTGTTATTTACATATGAACTTACTAAGCATTTATGCTTACTCCCTCCTCTTTATTTACTGTAGTTTTGAACAAGCCAGCTCGGGAATCGGGATGGGTCGAAGGTTCGATCACACTATCCAAAGGACTTTCATCTGGGTAAATGGCTTGTAAAACTTAAGTATGGCATGTATAGCAATATACTTATTTTGTGTAAATAATTTTATGATATGGCCATGATTGGTTGAGAAAATGTTTGATATTGATAAGTCATGGTGATGGTTAAATTTAGATCATGTTTGATATCATGGAAGTTTAATAGGTTATCTAGTTCATAACAACTCATGAAAAGATGAAATTTGCCTTAAAACAGAATATTGCTGCAGCAATGACATGAATTTGAAAAATCACTACAAATAGTATAAATGGAAATAAATGATGAGTAAGTTATGAAATTGAAGCTTAATGAGTCTATTTTCATGTGGATTGAACAAAACAGGAATATAAATTATATTTTATGAGATATTTAAACTTTTGTGAAACAGGGCCAGAGTGATTTCTGGATCCCCTGTTCTGACTTTAAAAATTCATAATAAAATTTAAAAATAATTAGACATTTTTATTTATATGTAAAGATTCCTTATTGAGTCTAGTTTTAATAAAAACAATCCTCATAGTTATTGAAATTCTGTATAGAGAGATATCTGATTCGTAATACACAGAGGTCAGAGCAGTTGAACCCTAAAACAGGGGAGACCTTAACTAATAAACTGTACTAATTGGCCCAACCAAAAATTCTAGAAAAAAATTAGTAAATATATATATGAGTCTAGATTTAGGGAAAATTTACGTATCTTGATTTTTAGTTTTGTAACTCGAGATATGATTTTTCTTATAACTGTGACGCGGGTAGCTAGAAAGCTGTGAATGTAGAAACAAATAATTTGAAGTTCTTAATTTGATAAATTATGCTCAGTAACCCCTCAAGCTCGACTCCGGCGACGATTTCGGGCGTGGGGGCGTTACACCATTCATATATCTGTATGCATTTAGTATTTAAAAAGAGTTTACATGTCGAGTCTACAAATTTTGTAATTAAAGTATCGAACCCCTTAGGCAAGTCTGTTTTAATTGATAAAATTTGTAAGAATTGTCCTTTGATGACTCGGGGTTATTGTTTTCTGGCTGACTTGATGCTTTTACCATTCAATGAGTTTGATGTGATTCTAGGTATGGACTGGCTGGCTATGCATGATGCAATTGTGAATTGTAGAAGAAGGATTATCAAATTGAAATGTCAGGACGGTGAAATTCTTGGATTGAGTCTGATGATTCGAGTGAGTTACCTACTATGATATCGTCTGTGTTAGCTCAGAAATGTATGAAAAAGGTTTGTGATGCATATCTTGCATATGTACTTGATACAATGGTGTCTGAATCAAAGATTGAATCTGTACCTATTATTTGTGAAGTTTCAGATGTATTTCTAGAAGAATTACCTGGTTTGCCACCGATCAGAGAGGTTGAATTTGATATTGAATTAGTACCGAGAACAACACCGATATTGATAGCTCCGTACAGAATGGCTCCAACAGAATTAAAAGAGTTGAAAGCTCAATTGCAAGAATTGACAAACAAAGGTTTTGCACGACCAAGTTAGTCACTCTGGGGTGCACCGGTATTGTTTGTAAAAAAGAAAGATGGCACGATGAGAATGTGTATCAATTAAAGATAGCTGAATAAAGTGACTATAAAGAAAAAATACCTTTTACTGCGGATTGATGATGTCTTTGATTAGTTGAAAGAGGCTACAGTATTTTTAAATATTGATTTGAGATCGGGTTATTATCAGTTGCGAGTTAAAGATTTGATGTACCTAAAACCGCGTTCAGAATAAGGTTTGAACATTATGAATCCCTTATTATGCCTTTCGGATTAACTAATGCTCTTGCAGTTTTCATGGACTTGATGAACTAGATATTAAGACCGTATTTAGACAAATTTGTTGTTGTATTCATTGACGACATTCTAATCTATTCACAAGATGAATCTGAACATATCGAGCACTTGAGAGTTGTTTACAAACTCTATGTGATAAGAAACTATTTGCAAAGTTTAGCAAATGTGAGTTTTGGGTTTGAGAGGTTGGATTTCTAGGGCATATTGTTTCAGTTGAATGTATTAGAGTTAACTCGAGTAAGATTTTTGCTATTATTGACTGGAAACATCTGAGAAATGTGTCTGAAGTCCTTAGTTTTCTGGGCTTAGTATGCTATTACCGAAGATTCGTGAAAGGATTTTCAATGATTATGACAATGATGACACGACTGCTTCAAAAAGATGTGAAATTTGAATGGTCAGAAAAATGTCAGCAGAGTTTTGAACACTTGAAAGTACTATTAACTGAAGCACCAGTTCTGGTTCAACCTAAATCGGGGAAAGAGTTTGTGATTTATAGTGACACATCATTAAACGGTCTGGGATGTGTTCTAATGCAAGAATGAAAAGTTATAGGTTATGATTCCCGACATTTGAAACCGTATGAAAAGAACTATCCTACGTACGACTTGGAGTTGGCTGCAATTGTGTTTGCATTGAAAATTTGGCGCCACTACTTATACGGTGAAAATGTCACATTTATACGGATCACAAAAGCGTAAAATATCTGATGTCACAGAAAGATTTGAATTTACGAAAACGAAGATGGCTCGAGTTATTGAAAGATTATGAATTTGTGATTGATTATCACCCGGGAAAAGCTAATGTTGTTGTTGATGCCCTGAGCCAAAAATCTTTGTTCGCATTATGAGTAATGAATACCCAATTGATGAATTGTGATGATGGGTCTATTTTAGTTGAATTAAAAGCTAAACCGATATTTCTTGAACAAATCTTTGAAGATCAGAAAGATGACTGTGACTTGCAAGTTAAACGAATTCAATGTGAGACTATTCCTAATTCAGAATTTCAAAACGAAGCCGATGATTGTTTAAAGCTTCAGAATAGAATTTGTATATCGAGAAATTTAGAACTCATTCAGAAGATTTTGCATGAAGCGCACAATAGTTGTTTATCAGTTCATCCGGGACGTACCAAAATGTACAACGATTTGAAACAGTTTTACTAGTGGCAAGGCATGGAACGAGATATCTCGGAGTTTGTTTCTAAATGTTTTATTTGTCAGCAAGTCAAAGCTGAACATCATGTACGATCTGGTTTATTGCAGCATGTGATGATTCCCAAATGGGATAGAGTTACAATGGACTTTGTGTCTGGGTTGCCCTTAACTCCAAAGAGAAAGATGCTATCTGGGTTGTCCTTGATCAACTAACGAAATCTGCTCATTTAATACCAGTACGTATAGATTACTCACTTGATAGACTAGCTGAACTGTATATTTCTGAGATTTTTCAATTGCATGGGGTGCCATTATCTATTATTTCAGATAGAGATCCGAGATTTACATTATGATTCTGGAAGAAATTTCAAGAAGCCCTAGGTACGAGTTGAATTTCAATACAGCTTTTCATCCTCAGACTGACGGTTAGATCGAGAGAGTTATACAGATTCTCGAAGACATGTTGAGATGTTGTATTTTAGAGTTTGAAGGCAGTTGGGAAAATACTTACCGTTGATTGAATTCGCATATAACAACAATTTTCATACGAGTATTAAGATGACACCGTACGAAGCTTTATATGGTCGCAAATGTCGAACTCCGCTATACTGGACAGAACTAAGTGAGAAAAAGATTCACGGGGTTGAATTGATCAGAGAAATTGAAGAAAAAGTGAAAATGATTCGTGACAATTTAAAAGCAGCTTCAGATCGACAGAAATCATACGCGGATTTGCAATGTAAAGAAATTGAGTTTCAAGTTGGGGATTGAGTGTTTCTAAAGGTGTCACCATAGAAAAAGATTCTTTGATTCGGCCGTAAAGAAAAGTTTCGCAATTTATCACACCGTATGAGATTGTCAAAAGAATAGGGCTTGTAGCATACCGACTATGTAACGCCCCTAACCCGAATCCGTCACCGGAAAAGAGTTACGGAGCATTATCGGAGTTACCGATTCATTTATCAGATATTTCATTAATCCGATATCTTTTCTTTTCCACGTTCAAGTCTCGTATTCAAGTCATCCGGATCTTTATAAAGAAATTTGATCGTCGTTTTCATTTATTTCATGTTATAATACATTCAGCTAATGCTCTAAACAAAATTATCATTTTACCCCTAAAATTTTAATTAATGACGATTTCATCCTTAGGTTAAAATAAAATAAAATTATTGCAATTTAATCCTTATTTCCAGCCGTTATTCTCACACAAATTGGTAACAACCTATGAATTCTATAAAATGTCAGAATTTTCCATAATTTCAACACTTTTCAATTTAATCCTTAAAACATGTTTTTCCCTGATCTTGAGCTAAATTAATAATTTCATTAAATTTTTTAATTTAAATGATAAAATAATCCATTTCATGCAAATTGGTCATTTCTAACATTTTTTTTACAAAATTGCCCATAAAATTTTACTTTTATTCAATTTAGTCCATGAGCCTGAAACATACAAATTACCCATGCTAGCTGAATATTCATACATATTTTCCTCCTCCTCCTCTCCATTCCACATCCTTAATTTATATAACATGCAACAAGTAACATTATTAATAATTTCACTATTTACTTATGTATATTCAAAACTGTCCATTTGCGTCATAGTCACTAAATTATTTATATCGTAAGCTACAGAACTAGAAATTAAGATCCGCTAATTTTCCCTAAAACTAGACTTACTTATCTTATTACCATAAAATTTTCAGAATTTTTGGTTTAGCCAATAAGTACAGTTTATTCTTTAAAGTTGCCCCTGTTCTGCTGTCTGACAGTTCCGACCCTTCTTCACTAAGAATTAATTATCTCATCGTACGAGATTCGAATGATGTTCCCGCTTATTTATATTGAAAATAGACTCTTTAAGGATTTTAAACATATAAATTTAATCCCTTAATTATTGTTCTCCAATTTTTTATGATTAAATTTTTCTCCAATAAATTTAATCCCTGTAAATCATGAGATATAAATTTAATCCCTTAATGATTTCATGCTCTTGCCGTCCAGCCCAAATAGAACTTGGGTCTATTTGCCTTTTAAACCCTCTTTCTTTTATCATTTAAGCTATTTAATCATTTCCCACAATTTTGCATTTGATACAATTTAGTCCTTTTTGTTCAATTAGCTATCAGTAGTTTAAAATTTCTTGACGAAACTTTAATACTAACTTATTAACACTCCATAAATATTTATAAAAATATTTATGGCTCGATTTAAAATTCTCGAGGTCTCAATACCTCGTTTTCAATTTTAATTATTTTAATATATATATATTTAGTACATTTCACTATTTCAAAATATTTCCTAACTTCACATTTAACTTATACTCACTAAATTAATAATATTTCCTACTCATTTGTCAAATTTAGTGATCTCGAATCACTGTTCCGACACCACTAAAAATTAGGCTGTTACAGACTAGCTTTACCGTCAGAACTTGAAAAGATTCATAATGTCTTTCACGTTTCTATACTATGTCAATACAGATCCGATTCGTCATATGTGATTTCTCCGATAGGTGTTGAGATACAAATTGACTTGACGTATAGTGAAGAACCAATTAGGATTTTAGCTTGTGAAATTAAAGAATTAAGAAATAAACGCATAGCTCTAGTGAAGGTTGTTTGGCATAAACATGGGATCGAGGAACCTACGTGAGTTGTAGCAGCCTGATTTTGGAAAAATCAGAACAGTGGTTTTGGGACCACAAATCCGAGGCCAAAATACTTATTTTATTATTATTTTAATGTTTATGGCATGATCAAATGATTGTGTGAAAGTTTCGTTTAGTAATTTTATCATTTGGTTGGTTAATTCGGTAAAAAAGAATAAATCGCGTAAAGCGTAAAACTTGAGTTCTAATAGCTAAATGTGTCTAATAGCTATAGAAACTTAAATTTTAGGTCCTTAAGTGGTAAATATACCATTAGTCTGTTAGTGGATGTTAATGGTTTGGCATAAATGAAAATTTGAATTTATTTTAAGGTTTAAATGGTAAAATGTTAATAAATGATAGATAATTAAAACAAAATCAATTATAAATCTTATTCTTTCATCTTTTAACTGAAATTGAAGAAGAAGAAAAAGAATACTAGGGTTCTTCATTCGGCTAAGGCAAATTGATGCAATTAGGTGTGTGTTTTGTGCTGTTTTTAATGATTTTTATGTTTTTGTGATCGTTACAACTAGTACTAGCTAGCCCAGGGACTAATTTGCAAAATTGTTAAAGATTTTGAATGATACCATTGATGAATATATATGAATTTTGATGTTTGATGATTGATTATGAATATTTATTTTGAGTTATACAAGTTTTGTTAAGTGATTTTGACAAAAATGTTAAAAAAAGATTAAATTGAGAAAATGTAAAATATGGTGGTTAAAAGTATGAATAAATTGAAAATAAGGTCTACTAGTAACATGTATTAAATTTGGCTAAGCATGGGTTTGTACTAAATTTCATGAATTTGCAATTTTATGTGATAAGGACTAAATTGTAAAAAATGTGAAAGTAAGGGGTAAATGTGTAAAATAGCCCTAATATATATTTTGGAATGAAATGAATAAATAGTTGATTAAATGAGTTAATTTTTGAATATATTTAGATCAAGAAAAATGGAATTGGAATCTAGATTGGGGAAAAACGAAAGTTATCGACTAATCGACTCGATTTGCCATTTTAATATCTGAGGTAAGTTTGTATGTGATAAGCATTGTTACAATTATGCTTTAAATGCTTTGATATTGCATAAATTGTGTATATGAGATTATAATCATGTTTGACGACGACTCAGATATATATATGGCACTTAGTGTGCGATTCGAGATATCTTCGGCTATATATGGCACTTAGTGTGCGATTCGGAATAGCTTTGGCTATATTGGCACTTAGTGTGCAAGATCGAGATAGCTTTGGCTATGTAAGGCACTTAGTGTGCGAGATTATAATAGCTTTGGCTATGTATAGGCACTTAGTGTGCTAGATATTGAGAATTCGACAGTATTCCAAAAAGGTATGAGTTCATTACGAAATCGTACAGGTATGTACATGTAAAGTATGAAATTCAAATAGAAGAAGTTATGAATTTGCATATAAGCATATATGATTGAGTATATGGAAGGTTTGTTGTTATCATGAATTATATGTTATATAGTTCAAATTGATGATTTGTGTATTATGATTTGTTGAGTATATATTTTACGAGCTTACTAAGGTTTATAGCTTACTTTGTTTATTTTTTCGTGTCTTATAGTGATTTCAAAGCTAGCTCAGATTCGGGGATTTTCGGAGGCTACGTCACACTATCCAACCTTTATTTTGGTACTTTTGATCTCATGGTTTGATCATCTGGCATGTATAGGATTATGGTCATGTTTTGGTTTGTATATATATAGCCATGAAATTTGGGTTAATTTGGTGTATTTGGTTATGTGCATTTATGTGCATATATGGTTGATAATTAAGTTTATGAATGGATGTGTGAATGACTTATATTATGAGATTTGTGGAATTAGTATTATGCTTGTGAATTAGTGCAAAATGATGCATGTTAAGTAAAGGTTTAACTAGTTGAATTGTATATGTATTTTGGTATGTGTTGATAAAGTAAGACTTGGAGTTATAAGCATGTTGGAAAATTGGTATTGGATATGGTATTGAATTAGTCTTGATTGTGGCTAATTTGGATGTTTATTTAGGCTTTGAATTGGTGCCATATTGGTTGTGTAGGTATATGAAAATTTGGGGGGCAAATTGGCTTGGTCAATAACCTATTTTTGTCCACAAGGGTAGAGACACTAGCGTATGTCTCAACCTTGTGTGACACACGGTCATGTTACACGGCCATGTGTCCCATAATGTTGATGATTAAATCAAGTCAGTATAATTCACACGGTCTCACACATGGGTGTGTGACTGGCCGTGTAGTACAAGTAGTATACCCCCTAATTGGCACACAGCCTAGCACAAGGGCGTGTGACTGGGCCGTGTTGCATAAGTCAGTATGCCCTATAGGTTTGGTACGGCCTGACACACGGGCGTGTGTGGCTACTTCGAATGGTACATGGGCTAGACACACGGGTGTGTGGTTGGCCGTGTGACCCAAGTCAGTATGTACCCCCTGTTTTCACATGGCTTGTGACACGGGTGTGTCTGGTGGTCGTGTGAGACACACGGCCTTCCCACACGGGCGTGTGTCCTCTGTTTTGACTAAAATTTTCAAAGTTTCGTGAAAGTTTTATAAGTTATCGGTTTAGTCCTGAATCGCTCCTAAAGCATGTTTTAGGCCTCGTAGGCTATTATAAGGGACAAATTGATTGAGATTGAATGAGAATTGTATGAATTGATCGAATGTATGAGAAAAGTATGGTTATATATGTTATAAGTTTGGTAATGCTTCGTAACCCTATTTTGGCATTGAATACGGGTGAAAGGTGTTACATACACGGCCATGTGGCTAATTTGGAGATTTAAGGATCCCACATGGGCATGTGTTTTGGACACACGTTCGTGTCTGGTGGGCACATAAGCGTGTTTTCCCTGTACTCTATTTTAGCACAGATGGACAGAGATTTACATAACCTGTTCACATGACCATATCCTTTGCTCACACAGGCATGTACCTCATTCACACGGCTTTGTGCCTCCTCCCACATAGGCGTGTTGACCCCCACACGGCTAGAGCACACGGCTGTGTGGCCCTAAGCCACCAATTTTAGTTCTATGTATGTTTTTATCTAAAAATGTGTAGGATGTTTCGATGTGGTTTCAGGACCATATGGTCTACCACACGGTGGTGTGTAAATGAGGATTAAGGTTTTTGGATGAGAGGCCATGCCATACGGCCATATGGCTAATTTGGGAAAATTAGTCAATTTTCACACGGTCGTGTCCCTTGGGCAGATGGGCATGTGTCTTTGGGAATTAGGGATTTAGTAATTTGGTCCTACACGGCCTGGCCACACGGTTAAGTGGCTAATTTAGAGATTTAGGGATCCCACATAGGCGTATGTTTTGGTCACACGATCGTGTCTAGTGGGCACACAGGCGTGTGAGACCTTCACATGGTCGTGTCTGCCCTGTACTCTATTTTAGCACAAATGGACAGAGAATTACATGGCCTATTCACATGACCATGTCCCTAGCTCACACGGGCATGTGCTTCTACCACACAACCTTGTGCCTCCTCCCACACGGACCCCCACACGGCCAAAGCATATGTCTGTGTGGCCCTAAGCCACCAATTTTAGTTCTGTGTATGTTTTTTTATCTAAAAATGTGTCTGTGTGTTCCGATCCTTGACTAGGATTTAGTGAGGGTAGTTAAGACTCTGATATGGGCTTTGGCTTATATGTTATTTGTGACTGTTGTGCGAGATATCTAATTTTGAATATCTAATTTTGAACCCAGTGAGCTAGGTTTGTGCATGCTTGTTTCTGTCTAACTGTCTGTTAATGAGTTCATTGTTTCTGTAAGGTTGTAAGCATACGTGCACTTGCATAAAGTAATTTTTGGGTTGATTGTGAAGAGAAAGAAGACTAATTTTGATCTGATCTAGTAGTTTAAATGCAACTTATAGGTTGCACTGTACCACTTGTACGTCAGCTTTGCTGCATACTATTATCTGATTTGGCAGTTTAACTGCAACTTATCAGTACAGTGATTTATTGCACTGTACTGCTTGTACGTCAAATTTGCTATATACTATTATCTGATCTGGCAGTTTAACTAAAACTTGACTTTACAGCAGTTTCCCACACTGTACCACATGTATGTCAGCTTTGCTGCGTACTATTATCTGATCTGGTAGTTTAGTCTGCAACATGTTTGTACAGTGGTTTATTGCAATGCACTATACTGCATATACGCTAGCCTTGTTGTGTATTATTATCTGTGTGGCTTAATCCACATACATTGTGTGTAGGGTTGGATGGGCCTTTCAAGGTCCTATATGGTGTGTTTCGTTGGATGAGTTTAAACTGCTCTTTTGGGTGTGATCGGCGGAAGGAAAGGTGTTTTGGCTGGATGGGTGGGTTTTTAATACTTGACTATATTCATATGCATCTGGATGTGAGCTACTTGTCTGTAACCTGTCTGTTCTTCATAACATTTATGACTGATTCTGCGTGCATTGAGGTGTTAGTGTAGTGACATTTTGGATTGTGATGATATGTATTATTGTATCAACTCATTCACGAGTTTATCTATTGATTATTCTATGTGTGATTTGGTGTGCTTTGGCTGTTGTGTGTTTTTGGGATGTTGGTTCCAAGTTTGCTTTCTGTTTCTACGTATCTCTGTAAGTACTTTCGTTATTGAACTACTGTTTGGTTTCTGATCTGTAATTCCGTTGTTAGATACATTTTGAACTCACACTGAGCTCGTGTAGCTCACCCCTTAGTGTTTCTCCTTATAGGTACATTTCTAAATTCAGATTCTGGACTCAGTATGCAGAGGTCTCAAATAGTCATGGTTAAAAACAGGCTTCAATAGTATTTTAAGAATTTCAGAGTTTATAATTAAACACCTTGAATTGTAAGTACTGTTTTAAAAACTATGGTACGGAATTTTATGTTTTACATACGTAAGTGTCATTGAAACTGTATTTTCTTTTGAAATATCAGGATTTTATAACTGAGAATTTTATGTGACTTAAATACTGCAATGTTTTTTGGTTTGTTAAACTAAAAATTTTCTATGATCACTTCAGTGATCAATGTCACCTCCGAAATTCAGCCAAAACTTTTGAGCTAGTTTTGGGGCATTACAAATTAGGTTCTATAGAGCAACATCGTGACGAAGATCTGCAGGCTTTTTGGGGCGACACTGTAATAGCGGTAAGGTCCTTAGGGGCGACACTTCTTTTGTAAGACCAAGGCTCGACTATGACAATCAATAATGTTCACTGGGACAATAAACATTGTGTAGTCCACTGGGAAAGTAAACACGGGGTAGTCTGCCGAGGAAAGTAAACACGGGATAGTTCACCTGAACGATAAACATGGGGTTATAAGGCATAAGACCATAACTCAACTATGGAAACTAATGAAGTCTATTGAGACAGTAAACACAAAGAAGTTTGTCAAGACATTAAAATGGGAATTTTAGGTGAAAGAGCATAGCTCATTTATGGCAACCAGTATTATCCACTGGGACATTATATATGAGTTCAGATTGTGTAAGTCCATAGCTCGACTATGGCGTCAGGTGAAGTCCGCCAAAAATGTTAGGCTAGGAAGGTGGCAGGACAAGGTAAGAGAAATCAAAGTATGGCCTATTCTGAGTGCAACACAAAAGGATGAGTACAACTTGTCCAAGAATGTGGGTAAATTAGATAGTCTAAGGATCTACCAGATTAGTATGATAAGAAAAGTGAGTAAGGACATATAAGTTGGCATGTTTGGCAAGTAAACCCGAGTCAGGGGTGAAAATAAGATGATCAAGAGGGACCTAAGCCTAAGGTGTCCGTGGGTAAAGAGGCAACTAGGGACAAGTATGTTCATTGAGGTTCACTCAGAAATAATTAAAGTTAGGCTTGTTAAGGAGTAAAGAAAGCTGGGAAGGGGCGGAATCAAGTTTGTATCATAAAGGACCATTATTCTAAATAACATGCTTATGTTTCAGATATAGAATAAGTTCGTTAGTGGTAGGCTGCAAAAAAATGGGGGGAGGCATCGACCTCGCCAGTGAAATCTGTGGAAGGCCAATGATTATAAGGGAGTTGAAATCTCTACATAAAACCTTGTGCCTTAAAGTTCTAAATTGTTTTTTATTGTGTTGATTTGCAGATTCTCATTAAGTTCATTTGAACTTACAAACTCATTACTTAATTGCAAGATAAAGTTTTTACTCGAGAATCGAGTGGAGGGACCAAGCCAGGAATCACCAGTTGTGGGTGGGGCGTGGATGTTGCTCATATGTATAGAATGGCTTGCTTAAAGGCTACGCCTTAGGGATCAATTTTAGTGTAACGATCTTTACTTTAAATTTTGGTGTTGTAAATAATGTTAAGTTGTGAGGCTAAAATTTAAAAGAGTTATATTTCTTGTTAAAATTTTGATATGTAATTTAAGAGTTTAAGTAAGTCAATTATAATAGACTTGATGTCACAGTTAAATTATTATCATTGCAACACCCAGTACCCAGACCTAGCGAACGTGTAGGTCTCGGTTGCTACAATAACTCTATAATTGTTTTTTTATTACTTGTACGCTTTCACATCATTCGAATATTTCACAACAATTATAACCTGTTAAATCCCTAATCAAGCGTGTGTATAACCCTATTAGCATGCCAACCGTATCCCAACATTTTACTAAGTTCACAAGGTCATCATTTCCATATATATATCATTATCAATCAATATACATGATCACACAATACATTTACATGTTCTGTAATCATCAACTTTCACATTTATACCTTGTACCATTACATAATTCAACCTATAATTAGTCATTCATGCCAAATTCACTAGAATTTTAACTATATCTAAACATATATACGAAATTAAACAAAAAATCATACACAACATAGAATAAGCTAGTAAGATCCATATGAACTTACCTATTAAAACACCAAAACGAGTTTATTCTTTAGGGACTAATCAACAATTTTAGCTTTTCTCCGATTAACTCCACTTCGATCTGATTCTTGATCTATACAATTATTTCATATCACTAATAAATATAAAAAATTTCCATATTATACCATGATATGCATGATTTCATATAATTCTATTTTTTATTTCCCTTATATTTTATATTTCATTCTATTTAGTCCCTAAACTTGGGACAAGCATAACATTCGATTCCTAGTGTAACGCCTCAAAATCCTTAGCAATTGTTTTTGTATGTTTGTGACACAACTGCATGTCTACTTTAATGGTTAAGTGTCCTGGAAAGAGTCCGAGAAGTCTTGGGTTCAAGCCTTGACTTGTGCAAAAGTTTGTTTTTAGAATAAACCATGTCTCTAGTCAATAGGTCCTTTAAATTAATGTGTTTATAACATGACAGAAAGGGCCTGCTGGTCTAAAGGATAAGTGGTATGGCATTGTTACTGAAGGTCTTCAGTTCGAGTCTTGCTTGATGTAGGGAAGTGTTTAATTTTGCTGCTCTTGCCGTGTGGGTAGTAGAAGTTGACCGAAACACTTTTGAGTGGAGTGGAGTTTGAATTGGTGATGGAAGGATTTTAGGAGGGAATGTTGGGATGTGAATAGTGATCGGTTGGAGTGATTTGAGGAGGGATTTTGGAAGGAAATTAAGGGATTTTGGAGAAGTGGGAGTGTTGGTACTGATTTTGGATCCCGAACACTCAAAATTCGGCTTTGGATGCTTGTTCTCCTCATTTTTGGCTTCTAGTAATAGTTTTCGAGTACTTTATACTCTGTGTTTTGGTAGCCGAATATTGTTAATAACCACTCGGGTACCTTTCATTTGAGGTTTATTTTGGTTTTACTCTTCTTTACAGTGCCATTTTTGACCAATTTCTCTTCTCCCTCACTCCTTGAGCAATCACTCTTTTACTTGTTTTCATCTTTCCTAGTCTTCTCCTCTCTCAATTGATTCTCTCTTTTGTCGAATACCTTTTCTTCCCCGCTCTTCTCTTTTCTCTCTCAAAACTCTTCACTTATTAACTCTTTCCATTTTGTATTCTGGTCGAATATTTCATCCCTTACTCCCTCTATTTTTTGTTTTTGGGTTGACAACTGTTCGCTGGCAATTGGTGGGTGCACTCAATTCCTTTCTATTTTCCCCTTTTCCACTAAGAGGTGTGCGTTGGCCGAATATTGATAAGTAAGTCCCTACTTTGCTTCTGCCTTTCGGCTTTTCTCTTCTTTTCCTATATTTTTCGTTACACTCCCTCTGTTTATTGTTTCAATTCAATTCTCCTTTTCGGTTCTTTTCCAAATCTATTTTCCCCTTGTGCTTAACGCCGGTGTCCATTGCCCCTTATAGAATGGCACCGAAAGAGCTTGTGGAGCTTAAGGCTTGAATTCAAGAGTTATTAGATTGAGGGTTCATCTGACCTAGTGTGTCTTCATGGAGAGCACTGATTTTGTTTGTGAAAAAGAAGGATGGATCCATGCGCATGTGCATCGATTATCAGCAACTGAATAAATTAACCATTAAGAATAAGTACCCTCTACCGAGGATTGATGATCTATTCGACCAGTTTCGTGGAGCTTCGGTTTTCTCTAAGATTGATCTTCGATCTGGGTACCATCAACTGAGGGTTAAAGAGACTGATGTTTATAAGACAGCGTTTAGGACTTGTTATGGTCATTATGAGTTCCTAGTGACGTCGTTTGGATTGATGAATGCATCAGCGATTTTATGGATCTGATGAATCAAGTGTTCCAGCCCAATCTAGATTGGTTGGTAGTGGTTTTTATTGATGACATTCTGGTGTATTCGAGAACTAAAGAGGATCATGATGCACATCTTCGAGTGGCTATGTAGTTTTTGAGGGAGAAACAATTGTACGCCAAGTTCAGTAAGTGTGAATTTTGGTTACGAGTGGTAACATTTCTGGGCTATGTGGTATCTGCTGAGGGGACTAGGGTTAATCCTCAGAAAATTGAAGCTATTTTGGATTGGAAGCCGTCTAAGATTGTATTGAAAATTCACAGTTTTTTGGGATTGGAAGGGTATTTTCGAGATTTGTTGAGAGGTTTTCATTGATTGCTGCACCTCTAATGAAGTTGTTGCATAAGTGTATGCCGTTTAACTAGACTGATGCTCAGCAAGAGAGTTTTGAGAAGCTTAAGAAAGTTCTGACTGAGACCCTTGTCTTGATACAGCCAGAGTCTGGGAAGGAGTTCATTATCTACAGTGATGCATCACATGTTGGTTTGGGATGTGTGTTGATGCAAGATGGTAAGGTCGTAGCATATGCACCTCCCCAGCTTAAGACGCATCAGATGAATTATCCAACGTATGACTTGGAGTTGGCCGCAGTGGTATTCGCACTGAAAATTTGGAGGCATTATTTGTAAGGTGAGCAGTGTATCATTTACACGGATCATAAGAGCCTCAAGTATCTCTTCACTCAGAAAGAGCTTAATCTTAGACAATATAGATGGATTGAGTTGCTAAAAGACTACGACTACAAGATCGAATACCATCCTGGGAATGCCAATGTGGTGGTCGACGCATTGAGCCGTAGGGCTATGACTGATCTGAGGGAGATGTTTGCTCGCCTCAGTTTATCTGATGATGGTAGCTTATTAGCATAGCTCCAAGATAAATCGGTGTGGATTGAGCAAATTAAGGGTAAACAGTTGGAGGATGAGTCGCTGGGTCTTCGATTTCGACAGATAGAGAGTGGTAACACATCAGATTTTGGATTGAATAATGAAGGGGTGATCTATTTCCGTGGGAGAGTCTGTGTATCGAAGGATACTGATTTGAGGTAGTCTATATTGCGAGAGGCGCATAGTAGTCCTTATGCTATGCATCCTAGTGGAAATAAGATGTACCGAGACCTTCGTGAGTTGTATTGGTGGCCAGGACTTAAGCATGAAGTTACTAATTCTGTGGGTAAATGTCTAACTTGCCAGCAGGTTAAGGCTGAACATCAGTTACCTTCAGGGTTGCTTCAGCCAATTAAGATTCCGCTTTGGAAGTGGGAGAGAGTGATTATGGACTTTGTTAGTGGGCTAACCCCTAACACCTACTAAGAAAGATCCAGTATAGGTCATCGTGGATGTAACATCCAAACCCGACCCAGACGTTATGGCCAAACCCGGCGATGTCACAACAAAGTGTTTTTTATAAAATATAATATAGTTAAAAAAAACCCATTCTACTATTAACATATATGAATCAAAGTAAAACCCCAAATTAAAAGTTAAAAATTTAAAGAGGCCTTATTACATAAACAAATACCCAAATTGAATCACTTATAAATTAAAAGTTAAATTTGGTAGTAAGTGCGGTTGTATAGCGACCTCTGAGTCCCTCACAGCACCAATCCGTCTAAGATTGGGGATTACCTGCGCAGATAAACAGAAGGGTGAGTTTACGACAACTCAGTGTGTAATCCGCTAAGAAAAAAAAGTTAATCATGCAGTAAGAAGTACAGTCTAGGCGTAAGCCCGTATCAGTAACAGTTCAGTTTCAGTTAGGGCCTTAACCCATTGCAGAAACCGTTTTAGTGTGGGCCTTAGCCCAATTCGGTGACAGTAACAGTACAGATATGCAATCAGAAATCCTACCCAACCAGGCTCTACACTCCACTCTGTCCAGCCCAACACTCCATGTGGGGATAAAATCAACCCACCCATCCCTATACTCCAAAATATCACCGGTTGCAGCACTAAACAGTATTTGCAGCAAAGCTGCGAATATAGTACACTTCTTCCAATCATAATAAACCCATACCCATGCAATAGGTCATACGTCATCTCAGAATATCATACATGTATGCAATATATATATGATGGCATGCTTGATCACAGACATACATATCATAGGGGCATATTAATCATTTTACCTCATAGGGGAATAACAGTCATTTCATCAAAATAGGGTCTAGGTATACTTACTGACCCAACGGTAGGTCCACAGTCATTTTGGGCAACCGTGCAACCTTAACAGTCAAACAGTGAAAATGGGCCCAAGGCCTTTAATGTGTGCCCATGTGGGCCTATATGCCCGTGTGGGCCCATATGCCCGTGTGGCCCAAATATCCCAAAAATGGTTGTGGTCGTGTAAACTACAAAGCCTGGTCCAATATTCTCCACACGTCCATTTCGGCCTAACACGACCCATGAAATCGCTCATGGTAGCCTCTACGATCAAACACCCATATTTATGCATTCAGATTACCACACGAATGAGCGCACTCCCATGTAGCGTTAATGGTCACTTATTTTAGCTTTTTCCGATTTACGATTAAGGCAGTGTTTTTACCCACCTTATAGGATTCTTGGTACGTAATGCTCCTGAAATAATCACCTACAACATAAGACAAATCCATGACCAACATTAGTCATTCTTAGCACTAATAATATAAAAATGATCCCCAACGAAACCATTACTATTACTTACTTCTACTGCTTCAACTGATATGGCCTATAGCTCCACAAATAAACCAAGTTCGATACGATTTTTTGCTGCCCAAACACAAGTCGACATGACCGAATGTTAGAACTTACTACATATTAAATGACAACTTCACTTAAAAACGATAGAAGCATACTTTTCCCCTCTATACCAAAAGACTTATCAAACCAACAAGAATCAGGAGTAGAGTGCAGGAGAAAGAATAAATTCGGTAAAGAACTAAAGAGAATGATTGATCTGAAAGATAAACAGAAGGCGTAATTGGCAAGAAGATAAAAAAATAAAGAGATGATGCTCAGCAAATTGAAAACCCGAAAGGGGAAAAGAAGTAGGACAGAAGCTTACCTAGCAATATTCGACCAACGAAACAATAGGGAGAGAGAGAGAAGAACCGTGTGCCCTAACCCAAATGATCAAAGAACACTTGCCAAACCAAAAACAAGAATAGAGAGGGAGGGATGAAGATGGAGTAATCGGTCAAGTAAGGTCGCAAAAAGAACAAGAAACTGAGGGAATCCTTTGTCAAAGCTGAAAGTGTTAGAAAGGAAAGAGAGTGAGAGTACGGCCAAACAATACGATGCAAAAGAGGAGGTTTGATAGACTCAAATGAATTGAGGGAGAGGGAAGGAGAGCATTCGGCTAAAAAGAGGAGTGTAAATCTGAAATTAGCAAAAATAAAAGGTATTAATTAATCTTCCTAGCACTATTAGGCCTCTAGAGAACAAAAGAAACAGAACCCGAAATGCTCACAATAGCCAAAATGGAGAATAGTCCTTCCAAGGCCAAATTCTGAGTGCCTTAGCATACCATTTCGGCACAACTCTCCCACACATCAAATTCCCCTAACTTTTCTCCTCAAATCCCTCTAGTAAATCGCTCTTAAAATTGCTCAACCATATCCCACCAATCCATATCCCTTAACAGCCGAAATCCCCTCCAACAAGCTCTTAAAATTTGGCCACAACTTCTCGCACTCCTCAAATACTCAGTTTCGGTCAACCTAGGACACTTCCACGGCATTTGTAACAAAATAAAATAGTTTACTGCCCCCACCAGGATTTGAACCTCAGTCTTCAAATATAGGTAACACGGCACTTGCCCCCTACACTAGCTGGCTCTTTATGTCATAAAACACTCATATTTATTTAAGAAGCCTACTGACTAGCAACAGAGCTTATTCAAGCAAGAAACAAATTTTTTTTACATGTCAAGGCTTAAACCCAAGACTTATCAAACACTTCCTAGAACACTCAACCATTGAAACAGATACACAATTGTGACACTAACATACAAAAATAAATACTTAGATTTTTAGGGTGTTACAACTTCACCCCCTAAAAAAATTTCAGCCTTGAAATTTACCTGATCAGAACAAATGAGGGTATTATTGTCGCATCGCCTTCTCAGTTCCCACGTGGCCTCCTCAGAACTGTGATTACGCCAAAGTACTTTAACCAATGGGATAAACCTTTTCTCAAAACTTTCACATCACGATCTAAAATCTGAACCGATTCTTCCTCAAAAGTTAGATCTGGCCTAACCTTAATCTCTTCAGTCGAGATAACATGTGTGGGTTCAGAGCGGTAGCACCTCAACATAGGGACGTGGAATACATCATGAATCTGGCCTAGCTCTGGAGGTAACTCTAGCTGGTAAGCAACTGGTCACACACGTTTCAGTATGTGGTAAGGCCTAATGAATCTAGGGCTCAGCTTGGCCTTCCGTCCAAATCTCAGTACCTTCTTCCATAGCGAGACCTTGAGAAAAATGAAATCCCCCACAGAATACTCGATCTCCTTACGTTTCAGATCCACATACAACTTCTTCCTGTCTGATGTCGCATTCAGTCGATCCCGAATTAGTCTAACTTTATCCTCGGTATCAGAAACCAATTCAGGGTCCAGAATACGTCATTTACCCAATTCAGTCTAACACAAAAGAGTTCGACACCTACGACCATATAATGCCTCGTAAGGTGCCATCTGAATGCTAGACTAATAACTATTGTTATACGCAAACTTTACTAACGGCAAGTAGTCCTCCCAACTACCTCGAAAATCAACTACACAACTCCATAACATGTCCTCCAGTATCTGAATCACCCTTTTTGACTGACCATCTGTCTGAGGATGGAACGCAGTACTAAAATCTAACCTTGTACCCAAAGCCTCGTGTAACATTTTTCCAGAACTGAGACGTGAAGCGAGAATCCTTATAAGATATTATGGAAACCGGTACCCCATGTAGTCTCACTATCTCAGACACATATAATTTAGCCAGCTTCTGCATTGAGCAATCAGTACGGTATGAAATGGGCAAACTTGGTCAATCGATCCACGATGACCCATACTGAATCCTTCTTAGAAGGCATTAGGGGTAGCCCACTAACAAAGTGGAATCTTAACTAGCTGAAGCAACCCTAAAGGCAACTGATGTTTAGCTTTAACCTGCTGGCAAGTCAGACATTTACTCATGAAGTCAGTTACCTCACGCTTGAGACCTGGCTACCAATACAAATCACGAAGGTCCTTGTACATCTTGTTTCCACCGGGATGCATAGCATAAGGGCTATTATGCTCCTCTCGTAGTATAGACTGCCTCAAATTAGTATCTTTCGGTACACAAACTCTCCCACAGAAACAAAGTACCCCTTCGCTATTCAATCCAAAATCTGATGTACTACTATTCTCAATCTGTCAGAATCGAAGACCCAGTGACTCATCCTCCAGCTATTTACCCTTAATCTGCTTAATCTATGTCGGTTTAACCTGAAGTTCGGCCAACAGACTACCATCATCAAATAAGCTGAGACGAGCAAACATCGCCCTCAGATCAGTTATAGCCTTACGGCTCAGTATGTTAGCCACCACATTGGCTTTCCCAGGATGGTATTCAATCATACAATCATAGTCTTTAAGCAGCTCAATCCATCTATGCTGCCTAAGATTTAACTCCTTTTGAGTGAGGAGATACTTGAGGCTCTTGTAATCCATGTAAATGATACACTTCTCACCGTATATGTGATGCCTCCAAATTTTTAATGCGAATACCACTGTAGCCAACTCCAAATTTTTAATGCTAAAGAGATGCAAATGCAACCACCTTACCCTCTTGTATCAACACACATCCCAACCCAACATGTGATGCATCGCTATAAACAGTGAACTCTCCTGCTGTGCATCAGTCAGAACCTTCTTAAGCTTCTCAAAACTCTCCTGCTGTGCATCAGTCCAGATAAACGGTACCCCTTTACATAACAACTTAGTCAGAGGTGCAACAATCAACAAAAACCCCTCAACAAAACATCTATAATACCCTGTCAGACCTAGAAAACTTCGAATCTCAGAGGCTATCTTAGGCGGCTTCTAGTCTAGAACAACTTCAATTTTTTGATGATCAACCCTAATCCCTTCAACAGATACCACATGGCCCAGAAATGTTACCTCTCGTAACCAAAACTCACACTTACTGAACCTGGCATACAGTTTTTTGTCCCTCAAAATCTGCAGAACAACTCGGAGATGTGCGTCATGTTCATCTTCATCCCTCAAATCCACTAGGATTCATCAATAAAAACCACTGTGAACCGATCAAAATAGGGATGGAACACTCGGTTCATCAGATCTATAAAAGCCGCTGGTGCATTCATCAATCGTAATGACCATAACGAGTCCTAAATGTTGTCTTATAAACATCAGCCTGTTGGACCCTCAGTTGATGGCACTTAGATCGGAGATCAATCTTATAGAAAACTGAGGCTCCACGAAACTGGTCGAATAGATCATCAATCCTCGGAAGGGAGTACTTGTTATTAATAGCCAATTTATTTAATTGCCGGTAACTGATGAACATACGCATGGATCCATCCTTCTTTTTTACAAATAAAACCAGTGCTCCCCACGGAGACACACTAGGGTGGATGAACCCCCTATCCAACAACTCTTGAATCTGAGCCTTAAGCTCCATAAGCTCTTTCAGTGCCATCCAATAAGGGGCGATAGACACCGGAGCTGTACCTGGTAGAAGCTCAATCCCAAACTCAACTTCACGGTTTGGAGGTAACCTAGGTAACTCATCAGGAAAAACATCCAGAAAGTCCTTTACTGTTCTGATATCTTTAACCGAAGAAATAATAGAATCAAAAACACCTATGTAGGCTAGATACGCCTCACAACCCTTACGAACTAATTTCTCGGCCCTTACTACAGAAATCACATTTGAAAAATAATTCCGATGCTCCCTAATTACAACTACCTCATCCCCCTTCATAGTTTTCAATACCAGTAGCTCGCATCTGCTCGGGCTTCCGTGGACAATCTCTGATGCGGTGCTTCAATGATCCGCACCTCAAACATGCCTCAATCCTTTTCCTGCATTTGCCTTGATGGAGTCTCTCACAATCTGCATAGGCTGCGGTCCAGTAGCAGTAATAGGAGGCCCAACTCAGACTGGCCCATCAAATCTGGCCTTTTTCTTATGCCTCTAGAATGAACTTCAGGGCTCCGAATCCCTCTTGTTCCTAGCCTTTTCCTTCTTACGATTCTGGTGCTCAGCGCGCTTTATATCCTCGACAATCTTCGCCTTATCGACCAAAGCAGCAAAATCTCAGTCCCTCTATGGAGCTATCAAAACCCAATGACTATCTTTGAAGCCATCCTCAAAACGAACGCAGTGCTCATATTTAGTTGCCACCATCCCACGCGCATAGTAGCTCAATCGTAAAAATTCATCCTCATATTCAGCCACTAATTTATCCCCCTAAGTCAAGTTTAGAAACTCCCTCCTCCGGGTATCTACATAACTATTGCCCACATAATTTCCTTAGAATGCAGTCTTGAAAAATTCCCAAGTCAACCGATCAAGCTGAGTACCCTTTTTAACTGTAAGCCACCACTGATAGGCTTCATCTCGCAACAATGACACTACACCTTTTAGTTTCTGTTTGGGGGTGCAGTCGAGGTCGTCCATGATCCTCTCTGTGGCCTCAATCCAATATTCAGCCACATTAGGGGCAACTCCAGCAATACCTCTAAAAATCCTAGCTTCATTAGACCGGAGTCGTTCAGTAACTAACCCACGGCCCACAGTACCAATATTGGGCCCAACGACCCTCTCTGGAATTTGCAACATAGCTTGGACATTGCGTCGTCCCCAGTAGCACGCTCGTTAGACCCAGTCTGAGTCACAGGTGAAGCCGGTGCCTCTCTAGCTTCAACATTATGCATATGGCCATATGACGAAGACCCAGCTCGAGCACTTCCACGGCCTCTGCCGCGGCCTCTTGTACCCCTTCCATGATTACCTCTAGTGCTCATATCGAATTATGCTTTATCTGTTTTAGTAATTTTATGCATCAGATTACAGTTCCAGTGTTCATTAAAGAATATTTTATGAAAAGCTGTATCAGTATTTCAGAGTTCATTTTTACAGATTGTAGTTTTACAATAGTTTTAGTTTTACCCTAAAATAGAGTATTTCAGTATAATCTACTACCTACAGTAGTCTTAGTATTTCAATTTAAACAAACAGTAGTTTCAAAGAACTTACAGAATCGGTGCTGGCAATTAGGTTTACCACACATTTGATAAAAACATTTAAAAATACTTTCAAATCATTTGAAATAATTCTTTTTGGAATTGCAAGTTTTTAAAAGAAACCTAAAACACAGTCAAGTTTTCAAACCTAGCTCTGATACAACTAAATGTAACACTCCAAACTCGACCCAAACGTTATGGCCAAATCTGGCGATGTCATATTGAAGTGTTTTTCGCAAAATACAATATCATTGAAAAAAAACATGTTCTACTATTAACAGATATGAACCAAAATAAAACCCCAAATTAAATTTTAAAAATTTAAAGAGGCGTTATTACATAAACAGATACCCAAATTGAATTACTTATAAATTCAAAGTTAAATTTGGAAGTAAGTGCGGTTGTGTAGCCACCTCCGAGTCCCTCGCAACACCGATCCGTCTAAGATTGGGGATTACCTGCGTAGATAAATAGAAGGGTGAGTTTACAAAAACTCAGTGTGTAATCCCTTAACAAATAAACAGTCAATCATTTAGTAAGCAAGTACAGTCTAAGCCTAAGCCCGTATCAGTAACAGTTCAGTTTTAGTTAGGGCCTTAACCCATTGCAGTAACAGTATCAGTGCGGGCCCTTAACCCAATTCGGTGACAGTAACAGTACAAATATGCAATCAGAAATCCAGCCCAACACTCCATGTGGAGATAAAATCAACCCACCCATCCCTACACTCCAAAACAGCACTGGTTGCAGCACTAAACAGTATTTGCAGCAGAGCTGCCAGTACATCATAATAAACCCATCCCCATGCAATAGGTCATGCGTCATGTCAGAATATCATACATGTATGCAATATATATATGATGGCATGCTCGATCACAGTCATACAAATCATAAGGGCATATTAGTTATTTTACCTCTTAGGGGTATAACAGTTATTTTATCAAATTGGGGTTTAGGTATACTTACCGACCCAACGGCAGGTCCACAGTCGTCTCGAGCGACCCGTGCAACTTTAACAGTCAAACAGTAAAAATGGGCCCAAGGCCCATAATGCGGTCCGACATTCCCGTGTGGTCCAAATAGCCCAGAAATGGCCGAGGCCGTGTAAACTACACAGCTTGGCCCAATATTCTCCACACATCTGTGTGGTTTACCCGTGTGGGACCTACATGCCTGTGGGGCCCACGTCGCTCATTTTGGCCCAACACGGCCTAAAACGGCCTAAGCCTATGAAATCGTTCATGGTGGTCTCTACGAGCAAAAGCCCATGTTTATGCATTCAGATTACCACACGAACGAGTGCACGCCAGTGTAGCATTGACAGTCACTTAATTTGGCTTTTGCCGATTTACGATTATGGTAGTGTTTTTACCCACCTTGTAGGATTCTTGGTATGTAATGCTCCTGAAATAATCACCTACAACATAAGACAAATCCATGGCCAAAACTAATCATGCTTAGCTCTAATAATACAAAAACAGTCCCCAACGAAACCATTACTATTACTTACTTCCACTACTTCAACCAATATGGCCTATAGCTCCGCAAGTAAACCAAGTTCGATACGATTTGTTGCTACCCAAACGCAAGTTGACATAACTAAATGTTAGAACTTACTACATAATAAACGACAACTTCTCTTAAAAACATTGAAGCATACTTTTCCCCTCCCTACCAAAAAACTTACCAAACCAACGGGAATCAGGAGTAGAGTACAGAAGAATGAACAGATTTGGTAAAGAACAAAAGAGAAGGATTGATCTGAAAGATAAACAGAGTGGGGTAATCGGCAAGAAGAGAAAAAAATAAAGAGATGGTGCTTAGAAAAGTGAAAAACCGAAAGGGGAAAAGAAGTAAAATAGAACCTTACCTACCAATATTCGGCCAACGAAACAATAGAGAGAGAGAGAGAGAAGAACCGTGTGCCCTAAGCCAAATGATCAAAGAACACTTGCCAAACCAAAAATGAGAATAGAGAGGGAGGGATGAAGATGGAGTAATCGGTCAAGTAAGGTTATAAGAAGAATAAGAAACCGAGAGAGCCCTTTGTCAAAACTGAAAGTGTTAAGAGGGAAAGAGAGTAAGAGTATGGCCGAATAATACGATGCAAAAGAGGAGGTTTGATGACTCAAAGGAATTGAGGGAGAGGGAAGTAGAGCATTCGGCTAAAGAGAGGAGTGTAAATCCGAAATCAGCAAATATAAAAGGTATTACCTAATCTTCATATCACTATTCGGCCTCCAGAGAACAAAAGAAATAGAACCCGAAATGCTCACAATAGCCGAAATGGAGAATAATCCTACCAAGGCTGAATTTTGTGTACCTTAGCATACCATTTCAGTACAACTCTCCCACACTTCATATTTCCCTAACTTTTCTCCTCAAATCCCTCTAGTAAATCACTCCTAAAATTGCTCAACCATACCCCACCTATCCATATCCCTTAACAGCCAAAATCCCCTCTAACGAGCTCCTAGAATTCGGCCACAACTCTCAACATTCCTCAAATACTCAATTTCGGTCAACGTAGGACACTTCCACGACACTTGCAGCAAAATAAAACACTCTACTGCCCCACTAGGATTCGAACCTCAGTCCTCAGACATAGGTAACACTTACTCCCTAGACCAACTGGCTCTTTATGTCATAAAATACTCATATTTATTTAAGAAGCCTACTGACTAATGACAGGGTTTATTCAAGAAAGAAACAAAATTTTTGTACATGTCAAGGCTTGAACCCAAGACTTCTCAAACACTTCCCAGTACACTTAACCACTGAAACAGATACACAATTATGTTAGTAACATACAAAAATAAATACTTAGATTTTTGAGGCATTATAGTGGATCGATTGACCAAATTTTCCCATTTCATACCAGTCCGTACTGATTACTCGTTGCAAAAACTGGCTAAACCGTATGTGTCTGAGATAGTGAGACTTCATGGGGTACCGGTTTCCATTATTTTTGATAAGGATCCTCACTTCACGTCTCGATTTTAGAAGAAGCTGCATGAAGCTCTGGGTACAAGGTTGGACTTCAGTACTATGTTCCATCATCAGATAGATGGTCAGTCAGAGAGGGTGATTCATATACTGGAGGACATGTAAAAGTGTTGTGTGATAAATTCCCTAGGCAGTTGAGAGGACTACTTGCCATTAGCAGAGTTTCTGTATAATAATAGCTACTAGTCTAGCATACAAATGGCACCTTATGAGGCGTTATATGGTCGTAGGTGTCGTACTCCTTTATGTTGGACTGAGTTGGGCAAGCGGCGTGTTCTAGGCCCTGAGTGTTCTAGGCCCTGAATTAGTTTCTGATTCTGAGGATAAAGTTAAACTAATTCGGGATCGAATGAAGGTGGCATCAACAGACAGAAGTCATATGCAGATCTGAAGTGTAAGGAGATCAAATATTCTGTGGAGGACTTCGTTTTTCTCAAGAACTCGCCATGGAAGAAAGTACTGAGGTTTGGACGTAAGGGCAAGCTAAGCCCTAGGTTCATTGGATCTTCCGCATACTGAAACGTGTGGGGCCAGTTGCATATCATTAGAGTTGCCTCTAGAGTTGGACTAAATTCATGATGTGTTCCACGTCTCTATGTTTAGGCGCTACTGCTTTGATACTGCACATGTTATCTCAATTGAGGAGATTGAGGTTAAGCTAGACCTGACTTTTGAAGAGGAACTAGTTCAGATTTAGACCGTGATGTAAAACTGTTAAGGAAGAAGTCTATCTTACTGGTTAAGGTACTTTAGCATAATCACTGCTCAGAGCAGGCCATGTGGGAACCCGAAGAGGCGATGCAACAACAATACCCTCACCTATTCTGATTAGGTAAATTTTGAGGCTGAAATTTTCTTTTAGGGGGTAGAGTTGTAACGCCCCAAAATCCTTAGCAATTGTTTTTGTATGTTTGTGACACAACTGCACGTTCTCTTCAGTGGTTAAGTGTCTTGGGAAGAGTCTGAGAAGTCTTGGGTTCAAGTCTTGACTTGTGCAAAAGTTTTGTTTTAAAATAAACCCTGTCTCTAGTTAGCAGGTCTTTTAAATTAATGTGTTTATAACAAGAGAGAAAGGGCCTGTTGGTTTAAGGGATAAGTGGCGTGGCATTGTTACAGAAGGTATTGAGTTTGAGTCTTGCTTGATGCAAGGAAGAAGTGTTTAATTTTGTTGTTCTTGTCGTGTGAGTAGTAGAAGTTGACCAAAACACTGCTGAGTGGAGTGGAGTTTGAATTGGTGATGGAGGGATTTTATGAGGGAATGTTGGGATCTTGATAGTGATCGGTTGGAGTGATTTGATAAAGGGATTTTGGAGGAGTGAGAGTGTTGGTGCCGATTTTTGACTCCCAACACTCAGAATTCTGCTTTGAAGGTTGTTCTCCTCATTTTTAGCTTCTAGCAATAGCTTTCGGGTCCTTTTCACTCTATGTTTTGGTAGCCGAATATTGTTTGTGACCATTCAGGTACCTTTCATTTGAGGTTTATTTCAGTTTTACTCTTCTTTACAGTGCCCTTTTTAACCAATTTCTATTCTCCCTTACTCCTTGAGCAATCATTCTTTTCCCTATTTTCATCTTTTGCTTTGACCAATTTCTTCCTAGTCTTCCCCTCTCTCAATTGATTCTCTCTTTTGACGAATACCTTCTCTTCCGCTCTCTTCTCTTTTCTCTCTAGAAAAGTTTCTCTTATTAGCTCTTTCCATTTTGTACTATGGCCAAATACTTCATCCCTTACTCCCTCTATTTTTTGTTTTCGGGTTGACAACTGTTCACTAGTAATTGGTGGGTGCACTCAATTCCTTTCTATTTTCCCCTTTTTCCTCCAAGAGGCGTGCATTGGTCGAATATTGATAGGTAAGTCCCTGCTTTGCTTTTGCCTTTCGGCTTTTGTCTTCTTTTCCTATATTTTTTGTTAAACCCCCTCTATTTACTATTGTAGTTCAATCCTCCTTTTTGGTTCTTTGCCGAATCTGTTCTCTCTTTGCGTTCAACTCTTATTTCTCACGAATTTGGTAAGTCTTTTGGTAAGAGACGAGAATGTAGTTTCAATTGTTAAATGGGGTAAGAGTTCTGACTCTCTATTGTGTTAAACCTTGTTGGCAACATCGAATTGCATCAAACTTGGTTTACCCACGAATTTGTAGGCTACATCGATTGAAGCAGCGGAAGTAAGTATCATTAATGATTTCGGTTGGGGATTGTTCTTGTATGATCGCTTCTAAGTGTGACTAACGATGGGCATGAAATTGTTAATTGTTTAGTTGTGAGTTATCTTTGGACCAATCTTTAATATATTTTTATATTATTCTCATAAATATTCATATTTAATGTTTATAAACTTGTTTTATAGAAATGGGATTTCAAAATCACCTTTTCTGGTATCATTAAAAATCGAGCCATTACACTCTCTTTCATTCGATTGTCAGATGGTATTTGTTTGAAGCCATCCCTAACCCTTTATGCATACTAGTTGCTCCAACATCTCTCACATAATATGGAACATTCATCCTTTTAAGATTGTCAAAGCGATTTCCTATATCTAAATACATTTTCCATTTTTTTCACATTTTTTTTTCAATTCAATCAATTGAACATTTCAAACTATAAATTCCAAGAAATACAAGGTCTAATAGAACATCTTTTCCAGCACCTTATGTCTTTTTTAACAAACTTGAGGTTAGACTTTTTTTTAATAGTTGCAAATTTCAGGGAAGAGAAGTTTGAAAGAGAAGACACATCTTCTCCCTCTTCTATAATCAGTTTAACAAGCTCCAAGTCACCAACACACTTTATTTAGTTTATGATGTGGCTTAATCTAACAACTATAATATTCTACTTTGTGTCTTCTGATCACACCTGTTGATTTTAATAGGATCCCATGGGATCTCACCAGAGAAAGATCCCACCTTAGACATTACTTAATTACAATATGCTTACTTTTAACAATTTTAATCTGTACAATCATTTTCACATAGTTAAAGAGAATCTTCACTTGTTGTTGAGATCTTCCATGTAACCTTGAATTTATTTCTCTCTATAAAGTATACATGTAATAGTTCCATGTCACTCTAATAACAATTGACTATACACTTTTCCTTCGTCCATGATTAACCATCCATTGAATCATTTTCTACCATGTATTATGCGTCCAATTAAGTCCACAAGATTGAATGATTAATCAGCATAAACACATTGCATAAGAACAAGTAGGAAACAAATGGTCTCTCATTTCATTTTCAACTCCACATAGAAGACATATTGAATCCACTTGTTGACCCCAAGCAAACAATCGATCACTTGTTGGAAACCTGTTAAGCATAGCCAGCCAATAAATAAAAAAATGTTGTGGCATAGATGCCCCCACTCTACCAAACAAATCACCTTATATAGGTCACTTCTATTTTTCTTTAGCCTTAAACATTCGCAAGCTTTACTCGGCTTGTAACATTCTTGAGCAATCCCTACCTGTAACATAATACCATGAAGCTTCATTAAATTCATCCATACCGAATTCTGATTTTGACTTGGTTGAAATTTCCAAACACTAATTCCCTTAGGAATATAAAACTCCACCCATGCAATACATAAAGATCCAGATCACACAAGGATAAGCCAAAGATTTTTAAGAAATCAAGATTTATTCCATAAAAAAATATTTTTAGTCCCCAACCCTTCTTTAACCTTAAGATAAAAAATATTTTCTCATCCGATTCTTGTACCCCTTTTAAATCCTTCATTTTCCTTCCAAAGAAAACTGTTACAAATTTGAATAATTTATTTTGATAACTTTTGCAGGCAGAGGAAAGATATGATACCAAAAATTATTGATGTTAAATATATCAAATTGTAAAATATGCAATCTCTTTGCAAAAGAGACTGTTTTTGTAGCCCAACATCAAACTCTCCTAGTTACCTTTTCCACCAAAACATTACAATCACTTTTATTCAAAATTTTAGTGACTAAAGGAACTTCTAAATATCTTACTAGCAACCCTCTTATTTTAAGACCAATATGCTCAACAATAAGGTTCAATTCACCTTGAATCATCCTTATGCTAAATATCTCACTCTTAGAGCTATTCATTTGCAATTTGGAATTATGTAGAAAAAATCAAGCACATTTTAAACAACCAATATTGAGTTTGCAATACCTTTTGTGAACACAAACAAATCACCTGCAAAACATATATGAGTTAGCTACACCTTTCTACAGTGAGGATGATAATCAAAGACCTTAAGACTCATTGATTTATTAAGGAGACAAGAGAGGACATTCATAACAATAATGAAAAGATAAGGGCATAAAGGGTCTCCTTGTCTAATCCCTTTCCTACTAGAAAAATATCCAATAAGGCCCCAATTGTAAGTAACAGGGAACATAGATCTTATGATGCATTGCTTAATCTATTTAACAAAAAAACCAAAGAAAATAAATATCTAAAGTATGAGATCCCAACGAATGGAGTAAAAAAAACTTCTTTAAATCAACTTTCAAAGTGCTTCTAAGAGACACATAACTTCTTCTATACCCCTTAACTAGTTCTTGGTCAAGCAAAATATTTTTCAACCAGCTCTCATCCTTCCAAAGCATTTTTGTTCATTACAATAAAGAAAGGTAGAGTTCTCTTCAATATTCTAGTTAATATCTTTGAAATACATTTATAAATAGGGAACCAATAAGAGTTTGGTCTAAAATTTGTCACCTACTTGGGATTAAGGACTTTGAGCACAAGTACTAAGCTAGTTGAATAGAAAGCACTCGCCATAGTCCTTGTGCAAAAAAAAAAACTTCACAACTTTATTAACATCGGTTCCTACAATTCCCTAACAAATTTGAAAAAACTTAGCATTGTAACCATCAAGACCAAGACTCTTATTTCCATTCATCGAGAAAATAGCCCTTCTAATTTCATCACTAATAACAAGATAAATAAGATCATCTTTCAACTCATTTGGAATCTTAGCGTCAAGCAATTCCATAAGAACCTTATCGAAAATATCAATAAGATTTGGGTCAAATGTGCCAAAAGTCCCTTTGAAATAATTATTAAGGTTCTAACTGCCTCTCACTGTCCTCGCAAACCATAAGAGAGAAATTAACCCTTAAAACAAAAATCATATAAAATACTAAATATGGTGTTTGAAAATGTGACAGGTTAATTGTAATATTTATAGTATTACAATGGAACACAGGAGTATTCCAAGGAACGAACCCAATAGAGTCAGTGATTTAGTGATTTTTATTCAAAAGTGCATGCAATGAAGGATTCTAGCTAGCTACTCACTAATTGCCATAGTGCGACAGTACATAATTTAAGGTTGAATTTAACGAATTAATAACCTAAAACAGAAAATGACTAAATTGTAAATAAAGTAAAATATAATAATACCAAATACAATAACAGACAATAGTGGTTCATTTCTATGTTGTAAGTTAACTTTCAAATTAGGGATCTAATCATTAACACTACTAAATTGGCTCTATTTTATCTCTCGGTTTCAACTTTACCAACTTAGACAATTAGTATGGTTTATCTCTCAACCTCACCCGACTAACCCGGAACTAATGAATTGGTGTCCAATAAGATTACCTCTCGATCATACTTATCTTGGTTTTCCCTTAGGGGGTGTAAATCCTAAGTTTTAAAGTTTGTTCAATTTAGTCCCTAAGACAAATACTAACTAAACAACACTTCTATGAACCAACCACCAAAGATTTAGCTACTCATACTCCTCATTGTAGACAAGAGCACAATAATAACATACAAAATGCATAAAGTGTAAATACAAGAGAAATAAGAAAAGCTAGGATTTTTCTTAAACAAACTTAAAGATAAATAAAATAGCAACAAAGGAAATGTAAAAGAACACTTAAAAATCATATTTTTAGTGATGAAACTAAAAGGAAACTAAGATGCATTAATACTAAGGATTAAACTAAAATTACAAGGAGTTTAAGGTACTAAACAAGTAAATAAACACTGGCTATAGTAATAACTAACTACTAACTTCCACTAAAACTAGAAAAATTAACTAAGCCTTAAAAAGATAAAGAAGAAAACTCTAACCTTAAAGTAAGAAGATAAAAGAAAAACCTAAAATAAATCTTTCTAACCTAAAACTATAGCTCTATTTTCTTTAGCCAGATTTTGGCTTTTTAAAACTAATTACAACCCAAGTTTTAGTGATCAAAATGCCTTTGGACGTCTAAATTTGACTAGTGCTTTGGTTGGAAAAGGACTACCCCTGATGTCATTTTCTCCCCTCATGACAGTGATACTAGGATACCCACAGTTGAATATTGCGATATCATCAACAGTTTCAAAATGGGGGTCTTCCTTCTGAGCTCGATATCATGATACCCAAATATCGCAATACCATTGCAGGTGGTCTTCATTTAAACCATGTTGAAGGTGTCAAGATATCGATGCTCTTATGTAGTGATACCTCTTTCCTTAGTGATGCTTTTGCATAATTTTAGGCCACCACCGAGTCCCTAAAACACAATCGATTATCAGGGTCCAAATAGTGCATTTGGCCAAATTGGGTATCAAAATGAGCATAAAACACACTATTTCATTTATTAAGGTGAAGAACAAAAACTAAATAAAAATATAACAAAAACATAGAAATTTCTTGAAAACAATCTCGTAAAGTGTAATGAGGAGCCTAATTTGACATATCAAATTACGAAAGATCAGTTTCCTTGAGATCTGCTCATACCCTTCCAACTTTTCACCATTTCTTTTAAATAAAACTTGAACAATATTTATTTTATTCTTAGTAACCACCAGTTTATGAAAGAATTTAGTGTTCTAATCATAAAATTTTATCCATTAAATGTGAACCTTTTGCCTATAAAAAAAAAACTCTTCAGTTTCGAGAAAAGAAAACAAATCAATAGCAACAATTCTTTCCCCCTCCACCAACAATGTGTCAGGTTATCTCTTAATCTAATGTTGTAAAATTTCTAACTCCAACCTCATAGCACAAAATCTCCTAGAGATCTCACTAAATTGTAACGTGTTAAAATCTTTTAATTTGGGCTTTAATCGTCTCAATTTAGTACACAACTTTTCCATTAAATTACCAATAGCTTCTTAAGGCCACGTTAACCTTCCAAACCTGACCTAGACATTATGGCTAGGCTGAGAAGGCTATATTAGCCACCAAAATAGCTAAGCCAACTTACGTTACTTTTGAAGACCTTAAATAAACTCATTTTAGAGAAAATCGTAGTTGTACTTTGAGTTAGCTTAAAAGCATTCATTCATTAGGTCGTGTATACTTAGGATTCATTTTATTATTGATAGTGTTGTTTTAGAAAAACCGTTTGCTTGTCGCTATTCTTTAAAAAAAAACTCGGAGTTAAACTAATGCAGTGGAAAAAATATTTTTCAAGTCATTTTGGAAAATTAGTTGCCTTATCGATTTGTTTTTAAAAAATAGTTCCTTTGTAATGTAGTGGAAACTAGGGAACAGTATCAAATTTTATTTATGCCCGATATCATGCATTATCTAGTTATTATACTTGAGTAATTCATGCATGTAAAAATCCCCAAAAGAAAAGTTGTCAAGCCATAGACCAAAAATAATTAAAAGTTATAAGCCAAAACCAATAAAGACTTAATAATACTTAATTAAAAAATAATAATCTGAGGTCCAAGTTGATTCTTTTAATGTTAAGTCCAGTCCTAATTTTGAGGTTTACTTGAAAAGTAAAACACTATTGGGGGTGAGCTTATGAAAAGCTCAGTGTGAGTCGAATAATTATTTAAACAGGCAAAAACATCAAATACGGTGAAACATATTAGAATTAACAGAAGAAAATAGAACCATCATAGGAATTTCATGTCATTACATAGCCATTATCAACTTGATGTCAAACGATGTATGAGCATAGGTCATCATTCATTCGAGTAACAATCATTAATTTCGGTACCATTCAATACAACAAAATACAATACGTAGCATAAATCAATAACATTTAAATATATCGTGCACATGATGCAGTGCAAAAAGGTTCCTAACCATACCATCCTCTACACACCATGAGTTCCCTAGAACCCGTCTGCCAAACTCCGAAACATTATGAGCATAGCTTGATGTGGTAAAACCACCAAATAATCAATAATGCAGAAAATTTGCCAGATATCAAATAGTGCGATACGATCGCCAATAACATATAATATGCGATAAAAGTGCCAATCCCCTCGGTACTCCAGGTGCAGTGCACTGACTATGAATAATGCGGACTTAATATGCCACCGGTACTCCACGGAACTCCTCCGTCAACCACAAAATCCCAACCCAATGCATATACAATAGGTCACACAATCTCATACATAATCATATATCAATACTTTTCACATTCATTTGACATGCTCAGCATGTCCTTAATAATCACATACTTTCAGTAAATGGAAACAGTGTTCTAATCTTTCAAATTTCCATCGTGTTGGCATCAATCAATATTGTTCAATTTCACATACTTTACGGATTTTCGTTGTGCATAAATAGCACCCTTTTTAGTACACAATATAACAAATATCTCATGTGTTTAAATCATACATAATATTAATATCTCAACACATTACATCATTCAGTCAAACATTCTCATATCTTGTAACTCAAATATGCAATTACAAACTCAATCAAACATCCATACTATCAAACTAGGTTTTTTGCCAACATGTCAATCTTTTAAGGCTCAAAACATACCTGGTTAGGCCACTCACAAAACAAATAATTTGGCTATTAAGACAATCCAATCAGCAAACTAATTTATCAAATATAACATGATATTTAAAATTTTCAAACAATTTTATGAGTTTAGGACCCATACTTTATTTTTCGCTTCCTCGCACCACACTAGCGAATCTTCCAATTTTCCTTAATAATTCCTTAAATGAACCTATACCAAAATTAAATATAAAATAAATAAATTTAACATTAAACCAGCCCCAAAAAATCCACTTATAAATTCAAACCAATCATTGAAATTATAACTATTTTATGAATCCAAACTAGTTAGATTCCTTACACTGTATCGATGCAAACCATACATACAACCGTTCTTCGCCCTTACAGATGATTTGGGGTGTTTGGGTCAGCATCTAATTCAATAATATACTTGAAAATCAGTATCTAATTAATTATTAAATTCTTTCATTTAATCAATTCATAATATTTACCCAACAACTATGTCAAAATAACAAACTAGTTACCCTTAATTGCACTTACGCTTCATGATTTGTGGGATCTGAATGGCCAATTGATCAAGAATGTTTTTCTCTAAATGAAATGGGTTTAAAAGAACTCAAATTAATGCTGGAAAATATAGGCAAGAACTAAGAAACAAAACAACCCCTTTTCTTGCCCATAAGTGCACGCACCACCACTCGCAGTGGCCAAAATTGGGGCTGATTTTTAAAATTGTTTGAGATCTCATCAAATCCTGAAAAAAATACCTTTGAAATAATTTAAAATCCCCCAAATTCCAGATCTATAAATTTTGGTTTTTAATTGACAAAATTAATCAATAAATTGAACACAAAAGAGATCTTACCCAAGCTAGTCGAGAGAAACGGCAATGACACTTTCCTAGCAATGTTCAAGATCGATCTTGGAGTTAAAGATATTAGATTTGGGGCTGATTTTAATGAGGAAAAACTAAAGCAATATGCTGAAGAATATGTTAACAAATCTAGTGGCAAAAAGAAAAATAAAAAGAAAAGAAAGAGATGGTAAAACTAGGTGTAGGCAATGACAACAATGGAGGAAAAGAAAACAAATTAAAATCAAAGAGAAGGAGAGGGATGGCTAGGGCAATGAGGAGGAGGATTAAACACTGATTATTAGTGAAAAAAATAATATTTATACCGAGGTTAACTAGGCTTGGATGGCCCACACATTAAAACAATGGGTTTTTGTCAAAAAATTAAATTATTTGCATGGGAAGGGAATTGAAGTTAGGACCTCAAGGATAAATTCACTAATGTTTAACCATCAAACCAATAACTCAGACTTGATATAATTTGAAATATTTATTCTAAAAAACAAGGCATGTCACATACTAGGGTTTAAGGCAAATTTTGCAAAATAATAAAAATGGTGAGAGAGAAGGGATTTGAACTTGGGTTTCAAGAAACATTTCACGAACACTTAACTGACAAACCAATACCTCATTTTTTTTTTCTAAAAATGCATAGATAAATTTCAAATATTAAGGCATGACCACTCTCTCTCGATTCACAAACTCGATTCTACTAACCCCTGATTCTTGGGATGTTACAGCCACGATTTCTTCACAACCTTTAGAACTTCTATCACATCCCAAAAATCGGGTTAGTAAAATCTAGTCAGTAAACCAAGGGTTGAGTCAGGTATAAAAAATTAGGGTCATAAGTGGGTAATTAAATAATTAAGGTTACATATTCGGGTTTCTATTT